>NC_071509.1:130240573-130543604 GCF_027887155.1 Malaclemys terrapin pileata | reverse complement strand
CTTTTGTTTCTTGGGCCTTGTCTACTCTGGCAAGTTTCTGCGCAGTAAAGCAGCTTTCTGTGCTGTAACTCCCGAGGTGTGCACGCTGCCAAGCCACTTAGTGCGCAGAAACCGCACAGTTGCAGCGCTGTAAAAAATACCACCACAATGAGAGCCGTACAGCTTTCTGCACCAGGATTACAGTCTCTGGTCATCGGTGTGAACTCTACTGGCCTGCCCTCAGGTGACCAACCATGAACCCCACCTCTTAAATGCCTTTGGAATTTTGAAAGTCCCCTTCCTGTTTGCTCGGAGACACGTGCAGTGGTCTCAGCGCATCTTTCCAGACGACCAAGCCTGCTCCATGCACCAGGCGATTCCCCGATTGGAGCAATGCCGAGCTGCTGGACCTCATCAGCATTTGGGGAGAGGAGGCTGTCCCAGTCCCTGCTGCGCTCCAGTTGTAGGCATGATGATACCTACAGACAGATTTCACGATGCATGACAGAAAGGGGCCAGGACTGGGACACACTGCAGTGGAGGGTCAAAGTGAAGGAGCTGCGGAACGCCAACCACAAGGCGCGGGAGGCAAACCGCCGCTCCGGTGCTGAGCCCATGAGCTGCCAGTTCTACAAATTGCTGAACGCGATATTCGGTGGCAACCCCACCTCCACTGCAAAGGCCACTGTAGATACTTTGGTGGCTCCTGTGCCAGTCGAGAGTGGACCGAGCCAGGAGGAGGAAATCTTGGATGAGGATGTGGTGGGGCAGGGGAACCCAGAGGTAGAGGATGACTCGGAGGTCAGAGATGCATGCAGCCAGGAGCTCTTCTCTACCCCAGAGGCGGCTAGCCAGTCACAGCTGTTGGAGCTTGGCAAAGCGCAAACAGGAGAGGAGGCCCCTGGTAAGTGGATTTGATTTTGGGAATCGCTGAGGCGAGTTGTTGGGGGCAGGAGGGTTGCAGAAAGCAGGCTTGTGTCTGTATGATGCACATACACCACATGCCTAATCTGAGCGGTGGAACAGGATGTTGAGTGACTCCCTCACTTCACTAGAATCTGCCTCAGAGATCTCCAGGAAACTCTCCTGGAGATACTGGGCAATCCGCTACCACAGGTTCTCTGGCAGAGCTGCTTTGTTTCTTGCCCTATTAAGGGTAACTTTCCCGCACCACTCTGCTGTCACAGGGCGGGGGGGACCATTGCTGCACACAGGCGAGCCACATAAGGGCCAGGGCGGAAGCCGCAGGCTTGGAGAAGACTCTCCCTTGATTCCCTGCTCACCCTCAGCAGTGAGATATCTTCCATAATGATCACCTCCTGTGGAAAGTGTGGGGACAGGAGTGATTATCAGGTCCCACCTACAGCGCTGGCTCTCCCCAAGTGCCCCATGCCCCGTGTACAGCAGAGTCTGGGGAACACTGATTTACCCTGCCCCGTGGCTACTCACCATTTTGGGGGTCTTGTGGCTCATGTGTGCTTGCCTGGGATCAGCCAGTTAGTGACAGGTGTGTGATTACCGGCTGTGTTTTAAAGCACTGAATCAGTGTTGTCTGTGTTGCAAACAATACCGCTTCTGTAAAATGTTGCATTTAAACTTCACAGAGATGACCTTGGGAGCCCAGTTTCCCTCTTTATCACCTGCTGAACGGCTGCGCAGAATTAGAAAGGGGCCATGAAGAACTAAGGAGGACTTTCTGTATGACGTTATGATGCACTCCGCGGCTGAAAAATAGGAATTGAAGGAGTGGCGGGACAGCAAGAAGAGGGACTGAAAGGAGAACGCGGCACACCAGAATGCGGAGCGGCTTACACGTTATGGAGCGCCAAGCGGACACACGCCAGGCGATACTAGCACTGCAAACCAAGCAGCTGCGTGACCACCTTCCCCTACAGCCGCTGTCGCAAAACTCTTTCCCATGTACCCCGCAGACACCACCAACACACTCTTATCAACCTCCTGGCTCCAGTCTGTTCCCACAGCATTCCACTCCTCCCCGTCACAGTCCAGCACTGCGGACTCCCAGTACCCACTGCACTCAAACTCTGTCCCTCTGCAGTTTGGCCCTGCTGAAGTTCAGTACCCGCTGCACTGTACTCCAAAGGAGAAGGTTGGATATGATCCCTGGACATACACAAATCTTTAGCCATCCTGGGACCCCACCTCCTCCTGGGACCTTCCCTTCCGCCATCTCCCTCAGTGCTGGTACGGTTTTTTGTTTGATTCTCTCCTCCAGTTGTTGTTTTTTAATAAAATAATTGTGTTGGTTTTAATGAAATCTTTATTCTATTAATTGAAAGCAAAGAGAGCCCTGCAAAGCAATAATTATCTTGAACCTTCATATTGCATTGGCTGCATCAATCACAATCACCCCTTAGCATTACAAGCACTGCAATCCTGAGCCTAGCAACAAATATTAGTGGCTTTCAGCTTCAAATTGCTTCCTCAAGGCATCCCTGATCCTTATGGCCCTGCACTGCACCCCTCTAATAGCCCTGGTCTCTGGCTGTTCAAATTCAGCCTCCGGGCACTGAGCCTCAGTATTCCAGCCCAGAGTGAAGCTTTCACCCTTCCCTTCACAAATATTCTGCAGTGTACAACACACGGCAATAAGCATAGGAATATAGTCATCAGCCAGGTCCAGCTTCCCATAGAGGCAGCGCCAGCGGGCCTTTAAACGGCCAAAAGCACACTCAACTGTCATTCTGCACTTGCTCAGCCTGTTGTTGAACTGCTCCTTGCTGCTGTCAAGGTGCCCCGTTTATGGCTTCTTAAGCCACGGCATTAAGGGGTTGGCGGGGTCTCCCAGGATCACAATGGGCATTTCGACTTCCCCTATGGTGATCTTCTGATCTGGGAAGAAAGTCCCTGCTGGCAGCTTCCTGAACAGGCCAGTGTTCCGAAAGATGTGTGCATCATGCACCTTTCCGGACCAGCTTGCATTAATGTCCGTGAAACGCCCAAGGTGATCCACAAGCGCCTGGAGAACCATTGAAAAATACCCCTTGTGATTAATGTGCTAGGTGGTCTGGTGCCAGAATTGGAATGTGCATGCCATCTATCGCTCCTCTGCAGTTAGGGAAGCCCATTTGTGCAAAGCCATCCACGATGTCACGCATGTTGCCCAGTGTCACGGTCTTTCGGAGCAGGATGCGATTAATGGCCCTGCACACTTCCATCAACATGACTCCAACGGTCGACTTTCCCACTCTGAACTGGTTAGCGACCAATCGGTAGCAGTCTGGAATAGCCAGCTTCCACAGTGCAATCGCCATGTGCTTCTCCACTGGCAGGGCAGCTCTCCTTCTCGTGTTCTTGCGCCGCAGGGCTGGGGCGAGCTCATCACACAGTCCCATGAATGTGGCTTTCCTCATCCGAAAGCTCTGCAGCCGCTGCTCGTCATCCCAGACGTGCATCACGATGTGATCCCACCACTCGGTGCTTGTTTCCCGAGCCCAAAAGCGGCGTTCCCTTGTGGTCAGCACCTCCGTGAATGCCACAAGCAATCTCATGCTGTAGCTAGTACGCGTGGCAAGATCAATGTCGCACTCCTCTTGCCTTTGTAATTTAAGGAATAACTCCACTGCCACTCGTGACGTGTTAGTGAGAGCGAGCAGCATACTGGTCAGCAGTTCGGGATCCATTCCTGCAGAGAGCACAGTACACAAACCGTTGAAAGATGCGGACGAAAGCACAGGGTTTGCTGGGATGCAAAGCGATGCATCACGGGGCATTGGGACAGGACCCAGCATGCCCCATGACCCCTTCTGCCTTCCCACAACTCTTAGCGGCAGAAGAGGAAGAGGTGCTCTGTGGCATAGCTGCCCAGAGTGTACCCCTCTGAATACCGCTGCAAGTGCTACAAGTGTGAACACGCTATTGCACAGGTAGCTGACTGTGAACACACAACAGCAGTTTCCCTTCAGCACTCTCTGCTGTAACAGTAACTGCCGGCGCTGTAACTCTGCCAGTGTAGACATACCCTTAGACACCTCACCGTGTGTAATTCTAAACCTTTCTCCAAATCATGAGTCAGCTTTTCTTTCCTTAAGCAGCACACCAAGCCATGGGAAAATAAACCCCGCTTAAAGCTCTCTTTTGCCATGATGCCTGCAATAAACTCAACACTGGTTAGGCAGCTGGTGTGCTGACACCACAGACTATCATGCTGACCAGTATCATCTCACTGTTTCCTGGTATTCCTCCATCCTTCTGTATACGCTTGTTGTAGCTTGGCTTATCCTTGAATTGTAAATTCTTTGGGGGCAGAAACCATCTTTTTGCTCTGTGTTTGTACAGTACCTAACACAATGGGACCCTGGTCCATGACGTGGGCTCCGAGGTGATACCACAATAGAAATGATAAGTAACCAGATACCTTGTAATTGACAAATCCTATAAGAACTGCATAGCCTGGTCCCCAAGACATCTGACCACAAAATCTGGTGTGTCTTTTGCAGCTCAATAGAATTTACAGCTATGACAATGGAATATTCCAGGTGACAAACTTCTACAACATAGGCCAGATTCTGAACTAGCTTCCATTGTGATTCCAGCGGCTTCACATGGTTTTGAATAGGAAACAGGTATTGGTCCTTCCGTCATAAATGTTGGGTATGGACTGAACAGGCTCGATTTGACTTGTTAATTGTGACTAGCTGGTCTGGAGGAGGGGAGTGAGGAAATGAGATTTTTTTTCCCCCATCACCTTTGACCCCTCGTTTCATGCCCAACCATGTCGGGGCTACCTAGCTCTAGGTGCTAGGGCAGCACAGGGGCTAGATGCTGTTATAGGGAGCAAGGGAGGGGTGGAACTAGGGCTCCGCCTCCCCCTTTCCGTGCACTGGCCATAGGGTGACCAGACAGCAAGTGTGAAGAATCGGGACAGGGGTGGGGGATAATAGGAACCTATATAAGAAAAAGACCCCAAAATCAGGACTGTCCCTATAAAATCGGGACATCTGGTCACCCTAACTGGCCAGCAGAGCTGGTTGGCTGGCTGCACATGGGGAAAATATGGTGCACTCTGAAAAGGAGGGGTGGGGGGAATTGTAAATTACTCCTGCTTCAGTGCAGTCTTGGGAGGAAGCGTGCCTCTGAGGAATGCCCTCCTATGTCTGGCCCTTGTTCTGCTTCTCAGGAGGTGTAAATCCCCAAGCAGGAGCTAAGATAATGAACCAGAATGCAGATCATTCCCCAGCAAAGGAAATACAACCTGTGCTCCTCTTTATCAATCATCATTTGCCATTCAGAAGGAGTTCTCTACAAAGCCAAACCCCCCGATTAGTCTAAGAATAGCTGGATGCTTTACAGGAAGATAGCTGTAGATTTGCACAATTCCATCCCCAAGGATTAGAAGCGCAACCGTAATGACGGATAAGCCGGAAGCATTATTTCCTGCATTACCTTCCACAGTGTCTGAGCGCTTTCAGCAGAACTGGAGGACAGCCAGAAATATTCGCTTGTGTCAGCTACAGAACGCATGACGCTGCTCAGTCGGAGAGGTGCATTACGGGCCTGAGCCAACGCCTCCAGGAGAAGGGGGTCCCATTGACTGCAGTGGGTGTTGGATCACATCCAAGGTGCGGTGTCCGGTAACATTAGGAATAGGTCCTACCTGGAAGTCAGAGCTCCTCCCCAGAGCAGCTTGCCCTTACGTAAGACTAGCCCCATGCCACCGTGCCCTGCTCTGAGCACAACACATGAGTTAAAGCACCAGCAGCTGGCTCTAATAAAACTCACTTCTCCATTCAGCTGGTCATATTTCACTTGTCAGAAGGCCCCTAGCCCGCTAGTCCTCCACTGAGCATTTCAGGAAAGACAGCGCAGGCATGATCAGAGCCTGGGAATGTAAAAACACAAGCGGTGGGGGAAAGCCTCCCATGTCTGAATAACCCTTTCAGCCTTATCGCAGCGACACAATAAAGGGCACAACAAGCCCCATTTATCTCTCCTTTGCAGCTGGGGAGGGGGAAGCGGGTCAGACCTCACACAGGTTTTTGAGGTTTGATTTCCTTTGTGTTGCTCGTGGTAGAAAAAAAAGTCCTTGTCAAGGAGTCAGTTACAGCTCCCTGATTTGGGGCTTGAAACACCCGTTGACTTGAACGGAGCAGGATTAAGCTCTTGGTCAGGCCAGCCTCCATTATAGCACCAGTGCTCTGGCCCATCCCAAACACATCCCCTCCCTAGCGTTCCCATGTGACAGGTGCGGGGGAGCCACCTCTATCGGAATTAGACCGGGGGAAAGTTTCTCCTCACAAGGAGAATTCGCTGCTGGCCGTTTATAGCCGGCATCCAGCCCCTTTGTGCCACTCCAGCCATGGAAAAGGGGCCGGATAGAACTAATTGGGATTTTTTCAAACTCAGTTTCCAGAGCAAGCAAAGTGTCGCTGACCAGTCTGAGAATGTTTTTGATAACATGAGTGATTAAAAAAAATTAGCAACAAGTTTTGAAATGAAGGGAAATAACCCACAAATTTTGGATCCAAACCCTGGTAGATGGAAACAACTTTGCAATTTTGATCTCTTTGGTGACTCCCGCTTTTCCCCCCCGCTCTCAATTTTTCAGCCAGCTGTAGGGTTGGATCATAAGGGAGAACCTGGCCTTGACGCCTTTATCGCTACAGAAATATAGTCTGCATTGAAACATTTCAAGGAAATCGTATCCATGTGCACAGAGGCACACACACGCTCCCAGAGAAAAATAAATAAAAGTCAACACACGTGCCAATTGTAGGACACGTTTCTTTGAACGAGCCCATTTGACACGTTCCCTTTTCAGGCCTATCACGAAAGCAAATGAATGCAAATAGACCTGAAAATAGGAGCTTTTTCAAAAGCCTATTCCTGACCTCAGAAAATGCTCTACAATATGTATATAATCATATTACGTAATCCAGCGTGGCCTGGCTCACACACCAGCCATCCGAGGATGTGTGACAGCAGCTTTGGAACAAAGGGCTGCCAAGGGCCAGCGTTCCAAAGGGCACTGCCCCAGGAAACAAGATGTTTAAACAGATGCTGGGAAGAATCAAGGATTCTGGCTGCAGGCCATGAAATTCAAGAGGTCATAAATGTGGAGACAGGAAGTTAAAAAAAAGGATGGTGGGGGGGGTCGCAAGAGCAGAGGGATGAAAGAAAGCCAAGCGTGGGAGTTGGGCGCATGTCTCGGTAACAGGGGGCCAGATAACTGCCTTTTGATCCATGCCTGAAGAGAGGGAGTAATGCGCAGGTTCTCATCCCACGCATCCCAGTCCACCCCTGCAATAGCGTCCTATTGCTACGAGTTCAGGGATCCCTGTGGGTCAGGGTTTGGCAGGCTGCGGGCAGGACCGGGGGACATGTCTCACCCCCCTGTGCTCAGGAGAGAATCCCTGGAACTGTGATGCAGCTGTGAGGCTCATCCAATTAAACTGCGTCCAGGAGAGCGCTAGGACTAGGAGAATCCTTAGTGAACCTGCTGCTGGGAAATAGGAGCAGAACTGCAGGGGCTGATGCCACTGTGGAGGTACAAGGGCTCTGTATGGATCACCCCGTGTCCCTTCCAGAGGAACCCCAAGATCCCCACAGAGCTTGGGAAGTTGGCCAGAAAAATGGCTTTTTCTGCAGGCGGCAACCCTTGTCCTTTTGGAGTTGACTGCCCCTGAGTGGGCACCACCCCAGCCGGCCCAGTGGAATTAGGAAGCTGGGGAAGGAAAATTGAAATGACTCTGTGGAAGGATTGCACGTTAACCCGTTCCAGAGACGAAATGAAAAATAACAGCAGCTGGGGGCCCAGCCATTTAATGCACTGGCCTTTTTCTGTTCTGGAGCTCTGTGCTGAGCCGCGGAGCAGAGGCGCATTCATTCTAAGTGCTGCTGGTCCCTTCTTGTTGGGAATAGCGGACTGCAGAAGGACATTGTTGACACGCGTTGAGACAGGACGGGATAATGAGCAAAGGCCTTTGGTAGCACTGCACGGCGTCATCAGCCAACAATACCATTCTGCTAACAATTCCAGGCATTATCTGCAAGATCATCAGTGCAGGACAGTCTGGGCGCTGCAAGGAATGGGGCTGAAAGCCACGGGTAGGGCTAAAAGGTTGCAGGAACAAGGAGTGGGCTTCAGAGGGTGCATGTACACTGCAGCCAGGGTGTGAACAGCAGCGTGTGGAGATGCACCTGTGCCGTGGCTTCCTCGCTTCTGTAGTTAATAAGCTAGGTAGAGTACAGCTAGCGTGGATACATCTAGTCATTCACAACCCCAGCTGTAAGACAGACATACCCGTAGGCCATGTCTAAACTTTTCTTTTTTCTCCCCCGATGTCACACCGCTGCTGCCACCAGTTCATCTCCAGCAGAGTGCTCACGGAGGGTACAGAGAGCCATCAGCATTTTCAACAGCATGCTGCTTCAAATTGCTCTGCTCAGAGTTAGCCAAAGCGACGCATGAAAAGCCAGCCAGAACCAGTGAGAAAAGGGAAAAACTTTTTGTTAACAATATAAGTGATCATTGGGGGCTTTTGTTGAGAAACTTTGTGGTTGAAAATTTCCCAGATAGCCTCCTTTTCCTGCGTGCATCGCTCTATGCAAGAGCATAACGCACTCTCTGACTTTCTAAAGGAAACTCCATCAAAAGTAGACTTGCTCAGTTGGTTGACTTCCATAATTGATGACAGGTCATTTCAGAGGCCTACAACATGAGCTCTCGGTGTGTGAATAGGAACAAGACATCCAAAAATCCCTGTGAGAAACACAAATGGGGAACGGACCAGAACAGTGCCAGCTTCCCCAAACTGCCATGTCCGAACCTTCAACTGGAGGGGTCACTTCTAGAGATACCGTAGTTCAGGTTCCATCAGAAACGGACCTGAGCCAAAATCCTGGTTCAGAACAAGCCTGTTTGAAACTTGATCTCAGCTTGGCCACTGGCTCTTTTCTCTCAAATGGTCTAAACCAAGGGGAAGTTCATATCCAGAATCAGATCCAAACTTCAGGACCTGACTTTCCTATATGGTCCCTGGCCCATTCAGCCACTGGCCTCTCTGCTTAGACTGCCAAGGAAGGGACTGACTTGTGACAGTGGTTTGTAATGACAATGCTTAGTCACCCACATGTGAGCTGGGCTGGAACAGAACCAGCGTTCAACCATTTTCCCTCCCTGGATAGGTCCCTCACCCTGCTGGATAAGTTTCCCCCCAACTCCCAAATAGCGGGGAGCTGCAAGGGAGAGACTTCCCTCTTTCAGAGCCTTGTCACATCAGCAGAATTGAGCCAGACACAACTGCCTGTCTCACTCAAACCAGGGCTGGCTCCAGGGTTTTTGCCGCCCCAAGCGGCGGGAAAAAAAAAAAAGAAAAAAAGCCGTGATCGCGATCAGCGGCAGCTCCACCGTGCCGCTTTCTTCTTCGGCAGCACTTCGGTGGCAGGTCGTTCCCTCTGAGAGGGACCGAGGGACCCGCTGCCGAAGTGCCACCAAAGACCTGGACGTGCCGCCCCTTCCCCTTGGCCGCCCCAAGCACCTGCTTGCTGGGCTGGTGCCTGGAGCCGGCCCTGTCTCAAATTGCCAATGCCAGGCGCTCATTTCTCCGGCCCAATGTCACTGCCACTGCACAGACATTCCCACTTACCATCCGGCAGCAGCTAACGCAAACTGGGGGTCATGACCCCTCAGAGGGTCACGAGGTTATTACATGGGGAGTCGCGAGCTGTCAGCCTCCACCCCAAACCCCGCTTCACCTCCAGTGTTTATAATAGTGTTAAATACAAAAAAAGTTTTTTTAATTTATAAGGGGGGGGTCACACTCATAAGTTTGCTGTGTGAAAGGGGTCACCAATACAAAAGTCTGAGAAACACTGAGCTAAAGGCTATCAGCCGGGCCGGTGCTACCATTAAGGCGAACTAGGCAGTTGCCTAGGGCGCCAAGATTTGGGGACGCCAAAAAGCAGTGCCCCCGATTTTTTTTATAGCATTCCTCCCCGAGCACGCAGTCGCCGCTCCACTTCTCCCGCCTCCCAGGCTTGCAGCGCCAATCAGCTGTTTGGCGCCACAAGCCTGGGGGAGGAGGAGAATTAGAGCAGGGGCGGCGTGCTCGGGGAGGAGGCGGAGCAGAGGTGAGTTGGGGTGGGGAGCTGACGCAGGGCTCCCGAGGGGGGGGGAGCTGCCGCGGGGGGGACCCCTCACGACTGGGGGGGGTGGTGCAAGGTGGAAGTTTCACCTAGGGCGCAAAACTTCCTTGCATCGGCCCTGGCTATGAGATGTTAAATTGATACATGAGAACTTATGTGCCGAGCGACACTGGATTGTCAGAGAGCAGCAGTGGAAGGAGGCCAAGGAACAGGGCGAGTGGGTGGCTGATATTTCTAGGACTGGCCCGTTCATTTTTCAGTTACGTTACTCCTCCTCTGCAGTGGCGGAGGGCCCCGGAGGCAGTGCAAACAGTCTCGTGCTACATCTCACCCACCCTGGTTGGGAATGTGGCGCTACTTCTGCCCACTCAGCCGAAGGCCTCTTTGCTTTCAGGCTATTGCACTTACCCAGGCTCCAGCTTCTTTCAAGGTATTCTGTCCCTTTTCACAGGTCTGGTTCCTGATTTGTTCCTCCCCCGTGTCACCGGGCATTGAATTCTGCTGGTAGTTGGCCCCCGCAGCATAGATCCAGCTTGTGCAAATCCTGTTGCTTGTCCAGCTTTTTTGCCCTGATATATAATGGTTTCTGACCTGTGCACCAGCAGCTCCTGGCAGCATGGATAAATGACACAGGAACTCACCTATCAGGCCTGGGGCAGAAGCAGCTAGAAAGAGCCAGCCCCGGTATCTGTTTTGCAGGTGCAGCTGTCCCAACTTGCCTTTTTCAAAGAGGGGGTCCAAACCCGTGCTGTGCTAGGTTAGTTTGCCCCTTGTGGAGATGCAGGGAAGCATATGGGGATCTTGGATGGGTGAGCTGCATCTCCTGTGCACTGCAGAGTCCAACTGTGTGAGGTCCCTTGGTGTTTCTGTACAGCAGGATTTGGGGGCTGAGACAGGGCTCAGCACAGTGAAGAATGGGACAGAATCAGTGGCCCATTGGTGGAGGCCAGGAACGAGCACAGAGCAACCTTTGGAGATGATTCCCCAACCCCCCCCCCCTCCACAGCGGCACAGTGCCCCTGTACCAGGCCTACCTATCTTGGCCTGGCACAAACTGTGTGACCTCAAGAATGTGCCAACACTTTTGAGGGCTACTGCAGTGGTAAATCAAGCCCAGTAGCTGTGCCTGGATTAGTAAACCCAGTTTCTTGGATTGTTGGGGAATAGGTTAAAATAGCGTCAACGAACCTGAGTCCCAGGAGAGGGTAGTTTAGAAAGACACAAGGGAAACAGCCTACAGCACATACCAACATGTCAATCATGCATGCCAATGCATAATCACCCTCCTTGAGCAGTGTCGCGTCCCTTTCTAACTCTTACCAAGTATGCCAATTAGTGATGGGGGAACCCCAAAGGTTTGCAGGGTCAGCTGGAATAAGCACCCAGTTTGACAAGGCTTCATCTGATCCGACGAAGTGGGCATTCACCCATGAAAGCTTATGCTCCAATACATCTGTTAGTCTTAAAGGTGCCACAGGACTCTCTGTTGCTTTTTATAGATCCAGACTAACATGGCTACTCCTCTGATACCTGATCCCCTTGTGTCTGTCTTATTAGGCTGGAAATCTCACAAGGACAGGTTTGCTCATGAGTTTACTAGTGCTTCTCGGTTTTGGATGGGCCAGAAATAGCCTGAAAGCACCCTTCCCCACAGCATCTTCCTTGCTGGGTAGAACCAAAAAGCACCACAAGATGGAAAAAAAATTTAAAATGGGAGAGGAAAATGTTAACCAATATTTTTCAAAACTCAACAAAAAATAAAAATGGTTAGAGTCGTTGGCTAAAGTTTGCAGGTTGATCACGGTTTATTCAGAGCAGTTCATGCTTCTTTAGTGTTGTTGTGCTGTACGACAGAGAGGCTGGAAACATGGAGAAGGGGTTAATTTGGTAGAAACCTCTGGCATGGGTTCTCAGCCCCATGCCCAAAAGTGGGTGAGGTATAGCGTGAGTCCAAAAAGTAGAAAAACTATGTCCCACACCTACACACACACACACATAAATATATCAACATTAAAAGGGATTTCTATTCTGCAGGGTTTGAAACAGATTTTCTTTTTCAAAATATTTTTTGAAAGCTGTTGAAATTTAGAAGGCGTGTGTTGTTTTTTTTCTTTTCCCAGGGAGCAGAAATGATGTGACGTCAGTGACCCATCCTCATGAATAACAAGTAAGTAAATAAATCATAATGAATAGTGTTCTGGCCGATGTCACCAGATGGCACTGTTAAACATAGTCCCCATAGTCTTTTTCTTAATGTGGTCCAGGCTTGGGAAGACCTGCTGTGTTGTTAATGTAGCATGTGATGCGAGGTTCTGGGTTCTGGCAAGCAACAAGTGCCTTTTTTTTCTGACCTCGACTCTGATTAGGGTCAGCTGTGGAGGCAGAGTTGCTCCTTGAGAGCTGGCACCGGTGCTGGACTGTGAGTCTTGGAAGTAGGGATTGGCTTGCATGCTGTTTGTGACCATCTCTGTTCCAGGCTGGGTTTATATAGTGTAAATGAAACAAGTTAAACTTACAACGTTCCCATACTCTGTGTCACTGATTTCTCCTCCACTGGGACAACTGACCTGCAAGGCCCCGGAAATCCACTACTGCCCATTAGTTTGCAAATATACCTAAGCTTAGAGTTGTTCGTTCAACCTGTCCATCCAATATTTACAAATAATGCACTAAAAAAAAAATGAGGATGAGTTTGCAAATGATTCATGAACTGAAAAAGTATTGTATTTCCAATGAATATTCTATACACCAGATACTGATATCTTCCAGTGGATGTATCTGTCTGTCTATATTGCATATGAGAAGTAAACAAGCTAGATAACTACTGCAAGGCTACTTCAGTTGTTGTCTTCTTTCTGTATTTCTTATTAAAGCTGCTCTGTAGTTTGGGACTTGCCCTGGAGTCTTTCTTGTGAAGAGCATTTCATTGTTTTCTTACCTATCAAACCACATCTTCTCAAGGAGCTACAGTTTCACCCAGTTTCACCCATTTGCTCATTTTCCTGGAAAAGGATGTGTTCTGACGTGTGCCTACTATATGTTATGAAATTGGGGTAGGATGTCGTTCATTTCCTCCAGACCCAAAGGAAATAGTATATGGAAAGCTTTTGTTGTTGTCATCAGCTTCTTGTATTTGTGGTGAACGATTCTGCCTAGTGAATTTCTAGGCATTGCTGCCTCTGCCCATGCTTATAACTGTAGCAGCTTATCAAGCAAGACTCTGACTCTAAGAGCAAATACGAGATAACAGGCTTGCAGCACTAGAACCTCTGGCAAGAAATATGCTAAAGCGAGACTCAGACTTTACCTTCCTTGTCACTAACACTATGACTCATAAGCGTAGCCGCGAATCCAGCTGACAAACCATTTTCCTGCAAGGACCCAGCTAACAGTCGGGCGGGGAAGATTTTTATTTCCTGTACATTCGAGTTATTTGGGGATTTTATCTACAGTGGTTTGAGCTGGAGCAAACCCCCTCCTCTTCCCGTGTCCAGCGTCAGCAGTCAGATTGCAATAATGCCCAGGCATGGTATAATGGCTGTATGTCTTCTACCTGTACTACAGACACTAAAAGCAAGGTTGTTCTTCTAGCACAGAGCCGAGTAAAGAGGGGTGCAGAGGGGCACTGCCCCACCAGGAGGCATTGTGCCTTAGACTCACAGTGTCTTCCAGGTTGCACAGCGCAGCAGGGTGGGGTTAGTACTGGAAGTAATTGGCTACACCTGTCAGGGGTGTAACACACCCTCCCCAGGCCCCCAATCAGCTCCATTTGCCAATGTGTAGTGAGGTGGCACTATGTCTTTGCTGCTCCCTGCTTCTCCCCACCTCCTCTCTGCCCAGTTGCTGTCCCCCAAGGGGAAAGTATCTGAAGAACCTCCTTGTATTTCCCCAAAAGCCAGGGCATAAATATGGCTGGCTCGTAAGTGGGCCCCCAGCCCTGCCTCCATCTCACCCCGGTAGGTCCAAGCTGAGGTGCATCAAAGGGACAGCCATGCATTAGCATTTTGGGACAAGCCCGGGAAATCATTTTTCCCACTCCCCCACTCGTAGCTGATCCCTGCCCGCCATAACCACATCACCATGCGCAGGGCCAGCCTCAGGGTTTGGGAGGGGCTTAGTGAGATGGGTCTTTCGGGCACACTGACTCGCTGTACACCAAAAAGTGTGTGTGCGCAGGGGGGTAATCTCTAAGGCCCCCGCCCAGCCTCCTGCTGCAGAGATGGGGCCCCGTTGCTTCCCCTTTTCCATACACTGAGCAGCTGCTGGTGAGAGCTTCGGGGCAGGAACAGGGTCCTCATCAGGGTGCGTGAATACGGTACCCAGCGCGTCGTGGGCACTTCCAGAATGCAAATAATAAATACTCCCGATCATTACGCAGCGGAAAGCTGAGCAGGTGGTCAAGGCTGTGGGACTGAGCCCAAAGAGTCGGGGATACCAGCCTTTAGAGAGTGCTGCTATAGTTACCGCCTTCCCCAGTGCTCTAGCTGGGGGGGGAAAACCTTCAGCACAGGGTCCGGAGTGCATTGAAAAGGAAGTTCTACTGCCTGGGCTGGGCAAAAAGCCATGCCGGGGCCTCTGCCTCTCCTGTGGTCCAGGGAGCGTGGCCTCCTGGAGCTCGCTGCAGCAATGCAGAAGGTTGCTGTGGGACGAACCAGGCAGTGGGGTGATAGTGTAGTGTAATCAGTGGGGCCCCAACAGTGGAGCTGAGACTGTGGAACTGGCTGAGGAGTAGCTCTCTGATGGTGCTTTGGGAGAGGCTTTTAAGGGAGGTGAGGGGTTATTTCTTCTCCCCCATCCAAACGGCATGAACAAACCCTGTGCAAACCCCACGCACTCAGGCCTTGCGCTAGGGCCAAGACTCTGGAGAGGACAGTGTGCTCTGGGCTAGGGTGACCAGAGAGCAAATGTGAAAAATCGGGACGGGGTGGGAGGTAATAGGAGCCTATATAAGAAAAAGACCCAAAAATCGGGACTGTCCCTATAAAATCAGGACATCTGGGCACTGGACTGGGCAGCAGCAGACCAGGACCGTATTCCTGACTCTGCCTCTGCCCTGCTAAGGGACCTTTCTGTTTCTCCCCTCAGCCTTTGGCTGCCTTGTCTATTCAAACTGTCAACTCTTCAAGGCAGAGCCTGTCTTTCAATATTCTGTATGTGCCTACCCCAGTGGGGCTCTGTCTAAGTGGCAGGCCCCTTTAAGGGGAAATGGGTGCCATAATTCGCTGCCTCCCAGCATGAGGGAGCAGGACTAATGGTGTCAGGGACTAGCCTCATGAACATCTGGACCTCATAAAAATGGGGGCAGGGGAGAGGAGACTACAATCAAGTCAGGCTCCTGTAGGAGGCCCTGAGGTAGGGGGCTATAAAAAGCAGGAAAGTCCCCAGGAACCTGCTACAAAAAAAGGTCTCCAGGAGAAAGCCCTGAGAGGCTGTGCTCAGCTGACAGAGTAGGGAAAGCCTTCAAAGTAGCCCAGAAGTGGCTAAAATGGTCGCTAAGAATGGAGCCCAGAAGGCACACTGGTGTGTAGGCCAATCGGAGCAGAAGAACCATTTGTTTGGAGGTTGGTTTGGACTTTTATTACCCTGAGAGGGGACTGAAGTTGAAAGATGACCTGGCTGGGGGCTGGACCATGAAAGCTGCAGCTACTGCAAAACCAGAGCAGACAATAGGGCGTGCTAGCGTGGAAGAACGCCCTGCAATGCTGGGCCCTAGTTTGGGACAGGGTGCTCAGGTGATGAGCTCCCTCCAGGACAGGCCCTCACCTGGGCTGGGGTCTATAAACACTGCCAGTAAATCATTTGCACCTTTAAACTCAGAGCCACACAGAGGATCTCAGTGCCGACAGCCTGCTTCTCTTCAGACGCCTGGGCAAGTAGGGAGAAGAGAAAAGCAGAGGCAAGAGTCTGAGAGAAGACTCTGCCCTTAGGCCATGAAATTAATTATCATCATTGCTGTGCTTTCAGGGCTGTGCAGGAGAGAGGAATAACCGCAGTATCTATTGGCCTCTGATGTCAATGGGAGAGTACACTGAAACTCATTGACCTGATCCATGACTGATTTCAGTCCTCGGGAACTAGGCAATTTCATGGATAGAAACACCCATGGCGGTAAATGGGGCGGGGGGGAGGGGGAGTAATCATTCCATTTTAGACCCCATCATGGCCTGTAGCTACGGTATCCATTCCTGCAAAGTGCTAGTTAGTGGCGTGAATCCAGTTCTAGTCATTAGATCATCTAGTCTGACAATAACAGGGTCCACATTTCCCCTTCATCCTCCCTCTTTAGTAAGAGTTTTCTCTTCCCTTTCTGTAAATGTAAACAAGAACTAAGTCATTCTCCCAGTTCCCTGTACAAGCCCATGTACTTGTGCACTCTTGCTAACTGCTCTGAGGACTTTGGTCAAGCTGTGATAACATCTCCTCTGTGCTGCGTGGGAATTTTATTGCTATGCAATGTAGACAGGATCATTTGTTTCCTTGTCATCCATAATGGGATCCACATTGCTTGTTAATCAGTCTCCTTTTCTGAATAAGGAAGATTCTGCACCATGTAAGACACTGTAAAATATCTTGCTCTGTCAGACTTGCCATTCTGTACTGCCGAGCTATGGAGTGTGATGCCAAGAGAACTGAAAGATTAGATTGGCCACAGAACCCCAATAAACAATTCTGTGAGGGGGTCCGGTGCCGATTGGCAGCTACTTTGACTTAGGGTGGATTTTGACCAGTAACTGTGACCCATTGGAAGGTAATGCAAACTGGTCCTACTGAATTACGTGTTTAATTGTCTGGAGCTTGGGACTTTGGGGTTTTTTATGTCCTTTCTAGGTAAAAACAGCAAGAGGCCATTTTAAAGAGCACAATTGTCATTTATCTGCCACGATCGAGTGCACACGATGCATCTGATAAAGGAATAATGTCACGTTAAAAGACAAGATGATAAAAAACATTTCATAGAAAAATCTTACTCAGACCAAACCTGCCCCATGTTGTTACCCGTTGCCGTTTCTGGTGGTACAGCCACACAAATGTGAGTAAGGCAAAAAGTCTGTTTGCCAAGTATGGATTTTTTTATTTGTGCATGACTAGTGCGATCTATAGAATATCTGCGGCCTGGGGGAGTTTTGAAATTGGAATCTCTTTATCCCATCCACTTGTAACTCTCCCTTAAAGTGCTATGCACACTTGATTACCTAATCCTCATTTCTTTAACAGAGCGCTGGCCTCCAAGGTCCATGACATGAGGCCAGATCAGCTGACCAATATAACCTTCATGAGGGTGCCTCTCCATTTTCTACTTTTATTATTAGTACTCCATGTTTATTAGAGTAGTGCCTATGGACTGGCCAAGAATGGAGCTTTGTCATGCAAGGCACTGAACAAACAGTAGTAGATGGCCCTGAAGAACTTGCAATCTAAATAGACAAGACCGACACAGGGTGGGAGAAGGGGTAGAGCACACAGGCAGAGTGAACTATGTGAGAGCAGCCAACGTCCTGCTAGTTCCACAATGGTATTGATTTTTTTGGGTCAATTTCAGTTAGGAGGGGATCAGCTAAAAGGAAAGAAGGGGGAAGACAGAGGGGACATTGAAGGGAAGAGTTGAGGGGGACCAGGAAGGTGTCCAGTGAACATGAGGTAAAAAGACTGTGAAAGAGAGAGAGGGTTGGAGCAAACAGCCAATCAGCACAGGGCAGAGAGAGTTCTGTCAAAAGGGTAGAAAGTTCCCTGAATGTCTGAAGGTTCTTGCTTTAGCTGCTTCCGCAGCTGCTCCTACCTTGCCCAGGCGTCTGAGGAGAAGCCAGTCTGTCGGCACTGAGATCTGCTGTGTGGATCTGAGTTTTAAGGTGCAAATGATTTACTGGCAGCACTTACAGGCCCCAACCAAGGTGAGGCCGTGTCCTGGGGGGGAGCTCACCACCCTCAGTGGCTCATCCTTGCAATTTTTCTCCAAGGCCACATGGCCTCATTTCCCACAGAGGATCCCTGAAGGAGAGTTTTCTATCCACAAGATCCTCTCAGGTGGATATTTCCATGAAGGAGGAGAGGGGAAGGGAGTGATCAATGCTTCTGAAAATCATTTCTGTTGTTTGAAATCCTGATCATCTGATCTAAGGGCCTGATCCTGCAAACATGTGCACACATGCCTACCTTTATTCACAAGAGCAGCTCCATTGACTTCCGTGCCCCAGCGACAGTCTGATACTGGAGGATGTATTTGCAATGTTTCGTGCCCAAGAACTGCTTGCCAGATCCTCAGATGGTATAAATAGTCACAGGCCTGCTGACTTCAATGGTGCTATACAATTCACACCTTCTGAGGCGTGGCTCCTGGAGGTTTTCTAATCGGGGTTGTATATTTAGGTGTAGTAAATATACACACATTATGGCGTCAAGAAGCGCTCTCTTCACTGTGGTCAATGGCCATAGGGAGACCTTGGCACCAAATCACATGTCAGAAGCACTTTGTGTACTGAACTAGTCTGTAGCACAAGTGATGTCAACCTCTGTCTGCTAATATTGACAGGTGGCCAAGGAAAACACTGGATTTGTGCATGAAATTGTATCATTTTTCAGCTGTGCTTTAGTGGCTTAAAAGGTTTTAATTGCATATTCATATTAGGGGAAAGGCTTGCTCATTTTCACCTTCTTTCCTGCCCTTCCCTGCAGTTTCCTCTTTTAAAATAATAATAATAGAACAACTTTTTCTTTTCAGTTTCACAGCTGCTTTCCTGTAATCAGCAATGTACCTCCCTCATTGTCCTGTCACCTGCAAACTCCCATCTCCTGCATCCCCTTGCAGTGACTCGGAGCTGCCCCAGCTCATATTCCAGATCTCACCTCATCCTTAGCCCAAAATGGTTATTTATAAACCTGCCTGAAATTTTTCACAGCAGAAGTTTCTTTGTTCCAGAACGGTCTTTTCTCAAAAGTGAAACTTCTCATGAAATATCACTGTCATTGACGCGTTCTGGTTCTCTCTCCCTCCCCCAAATTTTCCATAATGCTTTTAATTTTCTAGAACTTTTTAAAAATAATTCTTGAGCTTTTTCCACTTACTAAAAACCTGAGAAGAAAATGTGCATTTTGATAAACAAGAAACTCTGACAACCACATTGAGAAATACCATGAAAGGTGGAGCTGCTTCAAACCCAGCACAACTGAAACCCCTTCAAGAGCTTAAACTTTTTTGCGAAATTGTTTTTCCTATTTTTCAGGCAGTTCTAGTTATTGATCCCTCCTGGAGCTCCCATATTGTACTGTGTCAGGGCGTAAACTTGCTCTGTCGCTTTAAAGGGTGCTGCGTAAGGCCACCCAGCTCCACCAGCTGGTGTGTGTGAGGGGTGACCCCAGCTCTGCCTGCTATCCACCCACTTTTAGACAAACTGCTCGGAGGGGGAGTGCGGAAGCAACTGGATAGCAGCCCCAGTGCTCCCCCCCACACACCATGTCCAGGAGCTGCATTTCTGGCTGGCAACACATGGCCCATGCAAGGCTGTGAGGAAAGAGGTTTGCTCTCTCTCTTTACCCTGTGTGGCCATAGAGGACGGGCTTTTCCAAAGTCCCTGGAGGCCGGATCCTCAGTGAGTTAGGCACGCAAGTACCTTAGAGGATCTGGACCTGAGTGATGTAGGAGCACAAGTCCCATAGATTTTCAGTGGGATTTGTGCTTCTAAGTCACTTAGGCATTCTTGCAAATCCCACTCAGAAAGGCTAGTCTCAATCTAGCCTACTAGGGTATGTCTGCACTGCCTGGGTCAGCTGACTCGGATTCACAGGGCTCAGGCTGGAGCCTGGGCTCTGAGACCCCCTTGAGGGGGAAAGGTCTCACAGCCCGGGCTCCAGCCCAAGCCCAAACGTCTATATTGCTATTTTTAGCCCTGCAAGCCTGAGTCACCTGACCCGGGCTCTGAGACTCAGTGCCACGGGTTACTGCCCTGTTATTTGTACAATGGAGCCTTGCTACTACTCCCGTTGCTAATCTGCCACCCTAGTTATTTTCACAACATCCCCATCATCTCAACCTATTATTTTAACAAGATCTCCTAGAGAGCTGTAATGAGGCTTCCGGCGCTTAAGAAACCACTGCTCATGCAAAACAGGCAATACCTTCACTAGTGCACCACCAAGTACCAGCATCAATAATTTAAACCAAACAGCACTTGTCAAAGTCAAAGAAGAAAGTCCGTTTTATGAGGCAGTTTCCTTGATTTATTCAGATCTTCACATTGCATTTGTTCCCTTACTCTCTGCTTCGCAGAATGTGTTAATATGCGAAGACTCTCCTAGTCACCAGAGGGGAATTAGGAAGGTTTCACTGTATTTCTTTGCACAGGAACCATTTTCCAATTGCACTAAAACCTTTCAGGGTATTCGTTGTACTGAGAGCTCACCACTTCTGAGGTAGTCCCCAGTCATTGGCCCCAGCCCCCGGCTCATAAAAATAGAGCTGAGACAAGGCAGTACGTTACCCACTTGGAGTCCTTTGATTCAGAATGTACACTTAGGGCTTAGAGAGCAGCTTACCATTTACATGGACTCTCGCAAAGCCGAAAGGCTCTGACTTGTCTAGGCTGTTTTCATACATCTCTTGCTAGTGTAGTTTTAATCTGAAAAGTGACTGTATGTAGGGGTCCCATGTTCATGTGTCTCAATGGCTTCATGGGAAGTTTGCTCAGTTTTATACATAAAGGGGGAGCAAGTTTAATTGGACCCCCTTGTATGCTCCCCGGCTCTGGAAAACGAGCTGGAATCTTCCTGGCTTGAGCTTCATCACAGGTTCTTGCCAAAGACAACGCAGCATTTTGACCAGCCTGAAGGGGAGATTCTTTAGCACTTGCTTCTCAGACTATGCTGGCAACAGCACCAAGATGCAGCGGTCAGATCAATCGCCATAGACTCTAAATCTGGTGGGTGAGATCCTGGCTCCACTAAAGTAATTGGCAAATCTCCCATTGACTTCAACAGAATCAGGATTTTTCCCTTTCATTGCAAAATCCATTTAATTCTTTGTGTGAAATGTACCCCAGAAGCCTCACATTTGCACCCTGTGAGAGGGATGGGCATGGGGGTTCTGGGGAATCTCCACATTCTGCATGTTGTGGGGGACGCTCTCAGATCCACAGATCTGCTGGTCCTAGTTCCCGGCGAGGAAAGGTGCTGCAGTTGTAGCAGCTACTCCAGACTATAGGCTGGATTGCTAGCTAAGGGGGAGTGGGGCAGGGAGGGGAACTGTTCTGTGACTCCATGCTGTACCTACAGATCAAAGGATGGATTTCACCCTCTTCACTCCTGTAGACTTTGCCTGCAGAAAGCCTGACTACTCAGACTTTGTGGGTGAAGTGAATGTCTGTGCCTATATGAAATGACTGAATGCTTTAAAAAAGGTGTCATACGAGCTAGGTATTATTAATGGCAGCAGCCACTGGACTCATAAGCAATCCTGTAGTAAAAGATCAAAGAGATTCATCTGCCGGCCCCATTTGAGTGAAGGTTCTGTCAGCATTCCCATTATACAATCACTTTTTCAGACACTTAAGAACATAAGAACGGCCATACTGGGTCAGATCAATGGTCCATCTAGAGTAGCCGGTCTCCGACAATGGACAGTACCAGGGCTTCAGGGGGAGTGTACAGAACAGGGCAGCTGGATGGATTCACCCCATTTTCCTCTTCTAGCAGTCAGAGGTTTAGGTATACCCCAAGCGGAGGGTTGCATCCCTGACCATGTTGGCCAATAGCCATTGACGGATCTATTCTCCATGAAATGACCTAGTTGTTTTTTTAACCCAGTTATACTTCTGGCCAGCACCTCAGCCCAGGGCCCTGAGTGCCACAAGTTAATTTTGCATTGTGTGGAAAAAGTACTTTGTACAATTAACATGTGGAATGCCTAGCCAGGGGATGTTGTGAAGGCCAAAAGTACCACTGGGTTCAAAAGAGAACCAGATAAGCAAACGGAGGAGAGGTCCATCAAAATTTGTCTTAAGTATTTCAAGTTCAAACAAGGTCTCGGCCTAGAAGCAGAGTTCCTGCAGCTGATGCAGGGCCCTATCCTACGCCTGATGTCGGCAGGGACTCAGAACAATGATCCGATACAATGAGTTGCTGCAAAGGGCCGGGAGCAGGAAGGAAGGATTTCAGCTTTTACTCAAATGCTGTCGTTTTGCAGGTGAACATTAATATAAGCTGAGATTTTCAAAAACACCCATGGGTGCCTGGTCCCTTGAATTGGACACCTAATTCCCTCCGATTGCTTGAAAAATCTCACCCTTCGTACCCAGAAATATAAACATAACCCAGCAAAAGCTAATGAGCCAGAACTATACAGCCATTCTTCAGTAGCTGCAGGAGGGTGCTTCTTGGAATTTTACCTTAAGGTTCAACTATACTTGTTTTTAGTGGCTATGTGAGACTTTCTTAAGGGAATTAATAGGTGAAGTTTTATTAATATGATTCTTCAGTTGTAATTGATTCTTGCTGGGCCCATTCCTTTTGCCAAGACTGAACTTCCAGAAGCCAGTTTAAAAGTTCCTTCCCTGGTTCTGGATAACATCTTAGATTTTTAATATTTTTTCATTTTTAATAAACGAAGTTGCTCTTTATGCGCTCTTGGTTTAACTTGGTGACATCTGTTCAGCTTGGATGATGAAAATAGACTCAGCAGTGTCACTTTCAGTACAGTCCGCTTCTAGCCAATTTCACTTTCTAGTACTAATGCTCTACTACAATGCTGCAGCCGCTGGGTTGCAAATACAGGGCAGATCATGGCCTTGTCCTACTGAAAAATCCATGCAACGGGTAAAGTCAAGTCAGAAGTTTTGTGCATTCACGCTCATAGAGCCCCTGAGGTTACACACTAACAGGGTATAGTGCAGGGGTCTCAAACACGTGGTCCACGGAGTTATTTCCTGCGGGCCGCTATAGCTCCCGTCACCCCCCACGTCCCCTCCGAGTGCATCGCATCCCCACTCCTTTGCCTACCTCCCAGTGCTTCCCACCAAACAGCTGTTTGGTGGCACTTAGGACTTTCCAGGAGGGAGAGGGGGGAGCGGGGAGCCACGTGCTCAGGGGAGGAGGCAGGGCCAGGGAGGGGATTTGGGGAAGGGGTTGGAATAGGGGCAGGGAGGAGGCAGAGTTGGGGTGGGGACTTTGGAGAAGGGGTTGGAATGGGGGTGGGGCTTTTGTATCTTTGTATGAAAAGGTGTCAGCGATGCAGCCCTCGGGCCAATGTACTAGTCCTTGTGTGGCCCTCGTGGTGATTTGAGTTTGAGATGCCTGGGACAGTGCATAGGTTATGGGAAACGCTTGCTTTTACTACTCAGGTGAGATTAGTGATGGTAGTAAAGTTAAGCACGTGTTTGTAGGATCAGGGTCTGTGTGATATCACCCGCTGGTAGCTGGTATTCAGCCAGGAGAGAGATCCTTGCGCTTAGGTGATGGAAGCCTGTGGGTTTGGATATTTTTTGTAAGATGAAGGACAAGGTTTCTAGCCCTTCCTCGGCAGGCGATTGCCTGCCACACATGAGCATGGTTCGCCCACCAGCATGGGCGGGGAGCACACACCTCAATATGTACAAGTGTCCTGGCAGCCTCGGAACAGCTGCCTAGAAGGGTCAGGGCTTCTAAGGAGAGCCAAGCCATCGCTATGGATGGCTGACTTCACTGGCGCCCTTATCGACCCCATGGCCCTTATCCTCTGGGCTGTAGCTCTGCCCTGCTCATCTACCCCCAACAGGGACAGCTGGGATCAAGCAGGGCCCACGGGAGTGAATGCTATAGGGACCCATTCTCCAGCTGCAGGAAGTGGGAGTCACTCAGAGCATGGGGGGGTGGGGGGGGGAAAGGGAATCAGGCCCAGGCTCAGTATTGACTGCAGGGATATTTGTCAGGGAATAAGTGGGTAAGTGATCAAGGCTGCCTTGGCCCTACTAAATCTACATGATAGAAAAATCTGCATAAATGTCTGTCTCGGTCCATAGCCCAGCTGCGGCTGTGACCCTCATGGGCTGCTATTGTGGCCTTCCACCTTCAGGGGACTGGTCATCTACAATATGTGAGTGTCACCCCTGAAGTGAGCAGGGAGGTACAGCAGCAGACTGTTAGCACACCCCATGGTGCTGAAGTCTGTAAAGAAGGTGGGTGTGGAGTGGCTTGGAATGAACCAGCTCTGGAATGAGTGTCACACCCTAGCGTGTCTGCTCTTACCTCCACCCCACCCAGAGACTTCACAGACCAAAGGCCCCTGGGAACTGCAAGGTGCTCTCCACCTGCTCTTTAAGGCTTTTGGCTTTTAAAGTGAGTTAAGGCCTTGCTTGAAATATTAAAATCCATCAAGGGCCAATGTCTAAACTTGCCCCCCACTTTAGGTTTTGTAAAATATTATTCCAAATTTAGACTCATGAAATTTCTTTTAAACTGAAGAAAAACAAAAAACAAAAACCAGCCCATGTAAACAGCAACAGCTCCCCCAGCACCGCATGCAACCCAAGACTTCAGAGCATTGTGCCTGTCAGAGAAAACCTAGAACAGAAATGAGCTGGTCTCTTTTCATTACCCACCATGAAGGAAGTGCAACTGCCAAACACATAGCAGCCATACAGTACCATAACTAGGATTAACATTCTTTTTTCAGGTTTAACTATGGTACCGTACATGTTTTACACACTTCCTATCAAAAACAAAACAAAACAAAAAAAAAACCCCACAACTTGTTCCATAGAATATTCAAATGGAGAATTCCTCTAGTTTTCAAAACTATCAAAAACAAGCCAGCTGCATTTAGGAATAATTGCCTGTGCAAATATGAAAGACAGGCAGGTGGCATAAATGCAACAGCACTAACAAAGTTGGCATTGGACAAGTAGCCCGGCACCCAAGGAGCAGGATTGTTGTGTGCGTGCGTATGTGTGTTAGGAAGATGTGAAAGCCCTCAAAGATTCCTCAGCTGTGGATGAAAAGAATAAGAACATCAGACACCCTGCTCTGTTGATCAAACATTTTCTGGAAAGAAAATTAAAACACTAACTGGCAGCATGATTAATGACTAATGAATCCACATTATAAAAAAAAAAAAAAAAAAAAAAACGCTTTATGAACCTTGTTAATTTAAAAACATTGTTTTTTAACCAGATTAGCCATATGTCTCATCTTTGTGACAGTGCCTTTTTCAGTCACTCTTTTGATCTACACTGAAACAACAAATGTTGGATTTTCATCAAAGCAGCTTTAAAGGTTGGGTCTCTAGGTGCCAGGGATTCTTCATCTCTCATTAACATTCCCAAGGAAAGTGTCTCCAGTCTCTCCTCACACACCCTTCTATAGGCAAATAAATTATCTTGGCTGGCAACTTGCCTAGTGCATATGATGTTCCAACTTAATCATCCCCTTCCCCACCCCACCCCCTGACACGTGAATGTTTCGGTTATTGTTTGGGGGATGATCTCCCTCCACAGCAGGAAGTACCTGAAGATGAGTTTTAGCTCACACTCTGCTCTTGGTTTCAATCTGGAGGCCAGGTCCAATAGGGATGATTTAGGGTTTCTCAAATCTTTTCTTCCTGTGATCACTACTTACTCCCTTGCAGATCTTTCACCACCCCACCTTACCAGCATCTAAAGACCTGCTTCTGAGACTAACTGCCAGAACTAGGGGCCATGGGGGGGGGGGGGGGGGGGAAGTAGTCGGAGATCTCAAGTATCCCAGTTGCAGGTCATGGCTAAGCTTCAGGGAGCGAGTGCCCTCAGCTGCCTCCCAGAGTTGGCTATCTCCTATGGCAGGGAGTTGTCACAGCATTAGCTGATTGGACAGAAGGTTTCTAGATGGATTGTCTATCAAAAATAGGCCAGAAAAGGATCCAGAAGTAGTTAAAGTGTAAGAGTTAGTTAACCAGGAAGTGCCCCCTCTCCTCCACCTCTAGACTGACCCTGCACTGTGCAAACAAACAACCTGCCTAGAAGGGCTCTGTAGCCTATACACAAGTCTTGTACATGTGCTCCCCACTTCGGGCTGGCCCTGCTGCCTTGTCAGTCACTATACTCCTCCCGCTCCCTCAGGGCGGGGTACTTGGTAGCCATTTTCCATTTCACGTGCTTTGGCTTCAGGCAGGCCGCAAGGGAGGTTTTCCTGCTGATGCTCCTGGCCACCTCCTGGCTCTTGGCCTTTCTGGGGGGTGAGGAGGGTCTGACTAAGGGCTGGGTAGGGAAGATTGTCTTGCCCTTGGGAGCGCCCAGCAGCTGCCACATTTCTCCAGAGGTTGAGCTGCTCAGGTATTGCCAAGGCCTCTTTCCACTACTGTCCCGCACATGGACCTTGGAGTTCAATTTCTGGACCAGCAGCTTCATGGTCCTCTGGTGTCCATGGATGGCTGCGAGGTGCAATGGGGTGTAGCCGCAGCTGGATTTCACATTCACATCCAGGGGGGTGCCCGCTTTCTCGGCCCCACTGACCAAGTCCTGGAGCACTTGGTTGGCTCCATGTTTGGCGATCCAGTGGAGCGCGGTGTAGCCGGAGATAAAGTCCCTCTGCAAAGCAAGCTGGGGCTCTTCCAGGAAGAGCGCCTGGACCTGCACCCAGGAGCCAGCAGCCACCATGACAATCCAGTTGTGTTCCCTGGGGTGTAGCGGCACGGAGGAGGGCCTGGGGTCCAGAGGGCTGTGGGGGACTGGCAGCACCTCCTCTGTGGGCACACAAGTCTGTCTTTGCACAGAGCCCAAATACTGGAAAGTGATGGGAGTGTCCACACCTGGGGAAGCCAATATTGCCCCCTTGGCCATCTTCCTGGACCTCCGGGGGCGCCGGCCTCTCCTCCCCTGGTCCTGGTCCCTCAGCTCATCCTCGGAGGAGGACACCCTGGTGCTCCTGTGGGTGCTCTTGCTCCGGAAGGAGTGGCGGGTGCAGGGCGCGGTGCCATTCACCTCCACCACCTGCCTGTTGGCTGGGCGCTGGCTGCGAAGGTAGCGGTCGCTGGGTGCCCCATTGCTGAGCTGCTGGCAGCGTGAGTCTAGCGCCCCTGGGTCCCTGGGCCCTTCGCCTGCTCCCCCGGCGGGGCTGGCACCCCTGTCCCCTGCCTCCAGCGGAGAGTCACTCCCCTCGCTGCCGGTGCCACCCCCGCCGCCCTCTTCGCTCCCGGGGCTCGCCTGCTCCACGAAGTCCTCCAGGTCCTGCAGGGCCAGCTGGCACCGGATGCTCCGGAAGACGGGCGGGGGGCATCTCCAGCCAGCCTCGGGGGGCGGCGGGGCCGGGGCAGGGCAGGTGCCGTCGGGCGAGCGAGGAGCGGAGCAGCTGTCCGGGGCCGCCTGCCCCGCACCCCGGTTCCTCTCCACCCACTCCTGGGTCCGCTGCTGCTGGAGCCCGGCGGGAGCGCAGGGGCCGTGAGCCCGCGGCGCCCCGGGGAGGGCGTGCGGGGCAGCCCGGCGCAGCTCGGGGCTCGGGGCGCAGCGCTCCTGGGGGTGCCCCTGGCCGCCGCCGGCCCAAGCCGGGGCAGGAGGCGGCTCCGCTCCCTGCCTCCCTGAGTCAGCCTGGGGGAGGCCGGGAGCCCCCCGGCCAGCTGCGCCCGGGCAGGAGCGGGGGTGATCCCGGGGGAGGCGGCCGGGGGGTGCCGGGCGCGGCTGCTCCTGGAGCCCGCAGCGCGCCCCGCTCCCCGGGGAGCCCGCTCCGCTCCCTGGCTGGGCGGCTGGAGGAGCCGCCTCCTGCCCTGGGGACGCACCGGCGAGGCCCTGCCCCTGGCACCGCCCGGGCCCCGGGGGCGGCTCCGTGGCAGGTGGCCCCAGTTCCTCGCCCAGCAGGTCCCGGTACCTTTTCCTCAGCACCACATACTTGGGGCCGCCGCCCGCCTCCTGCTTCACCGTGGCCACCGAGTTCACCAGGCTCTTGAACTGCTCCCGGCGCTGCTGCACCTGCCCAGCCGGCCCGGGGTCCCGCAGGAAGCGCTTGAAGTGCCCCAGCAAGGCGGCGTTGGTCACTCGCCCCCCAGCCTGGCAGAGGAAATCCAGCAGCTCCTCCTGGCTCAGCTCCCTGGCCATGGCTCGGCCCCCGGCTCTCGGTGCGTGTCAGGGCAGCAGCGGGGGGCTGTCACCTGCCCAGCGAGCATAGCATGACCCCTTGCCTGCCTGCACCCCCTTTCCTGGGCAGGTGCTGGCACAGCAGGGCGACGCTCCCCGTCTCCTTGAGACCAGTCCCTGATAAAGTTCCTCCTGGAGTCAGTTTCACCTGCTCCCTCTGCTCCGCCCACCCAGCTCCTCCCCTCTCTCAGGCATGAGCACTCCCCTGCTTTCCCGGGATGAGTCAGGCGGGGGTCATGCCGAGTGTGTGTAGAGGCGTGAGCCCAGCAAGGGAGAGACGCAGAGAAACTCCGCTCTCACCTGTCGGCAAGTTGTTGGTTTTATTTTCACCTTACCTACTCCCTCCCGTTTCCTTTCATCACAGCCACCTTCCTGATGTCACCGAAAGAAGGTGGGGAGAAGGTTGTGGTTGAATTGGATTGCTTTGCCTGACGTTCAGTCAAAGTGGTGTCACAAGTAAGTTTCATATGGAGGAGGAGGTGGTGGGATAATATAAATCTGGGGAAAACAAATTTTGTGAAATGTTCCCCTCCCCCCCATTTTCTGTGGCATTTCTGCAGGTTAAAGGGTTGCTGTCAATTCCATTTTGAAATATAATCTAGTTTCTTAAGGTAGTATGGCCTGAGTTTAAAACAAAACCCCAAACCACTTATTTTTAAAAAGGTGTGTGATTTGATGTGTAAACAGAAAACAACACAGTCTAAAATTATATGAACAAAATGAAATTACATTTAAAATGTGCTCTGAGGGGTTTTGTGCTCCTCTAATGAAGTTCAAAGGCCTGAATTAGAGGTTTTTAAAGTCAAATGGGTTTCAGATCAAGCACTAGGTATGCATAAGGGTTTTTTCCATGAGAAACTGATTAAGGCCCTTAGGAAAACATTTAGGTGTAACTTTGCACAGTTGAGTAGCTCATGAGTGACCCATTTCAGAGTGGTAGCCGTGTTAGTCTGTATCAGCAAAAACAACTAGGAGTCCTTGTGGCACCTTAGAGACTAACAAATTTATTTGGGCATAAGCTTTCGTGGGCTAGAACCCACTTCATCAGATGCATGGAGTGGAAAATACAGTAGGCAGGTATAAATACACAGCACATGAAAAGATGGGAGTTGCCTTACCAAGTGGGGAGGGGGTCGGTGCTAATGAGGCCAATTCAATTAGGGTGGATGTGGCCCATTTCCAACAGTTGACAAGAAGGTCTGAGTATCACCTGAGGGAAAATTATTTTTGTAGTGACCCAGCCACTCCCAGTCTTTATTCAGGCCTAATTTGATGGTGTCACATTTGCAAATTAATTCCAGTTGCACACTTTCTCACTGGAGTCTGTTTTTTAATTTTCTTGTTGTTGTAGAATTGCCACTTTTAGGTCTGTTATTGAGTGTCCAGGGAGATAGAAGTGTTGTCCTACTGGTTTTTGAATGTTACAATTCTTGATGTCTGATTTGTGTCCATGGGCCACATCCACCCTAATTGAATTGGCCTAATTAGCACCGACCCCCCCACTTGGTAAGGTAACTCCCATCTTTTCATGTGCTGTGTATTTATACCTGTCTACTTTATTTTCCACTTCATTCATCTGATGAAGTGGTTTCTAGCCCATGAAAGCTTATGCCCAAATAAATTTGTTAGTCTCTAAGGTGCTACAAGGACTCCTCATTGTTTTTTCATGAGTGACAGTTACTTGGGTGGCTAGGTATTTGCAGAATCAGGGCTGAAAACCTTGTTCCTATAATGGGCACTACTAGCATGTTTTCCCAGCACCCAGGCCGAGTCCCATGCATCCTTATTGCATCCCATTGATATCAGAGGGTGAAGTATGGGCCCATACTAGCAGACCCTTTCCAGGATTAGAATGTAACTGAGCGGCAACACAGGGAAAACAGAGCAAACTAAAATAAAGTTAAAAACTTGAAACATCAGAGTAAAATACATTTATTTCTGTAACTCCTGACAGTTATAGTTATCTTAAGTGTTACTTATAGGTATGCAATTTTCAGACAGGAACGTGATTTGCAACTAGATGGATTTAATCTGAAAAATGTATGTGTTTGAGATGGAAGGATTGACTGAGAGGAGAACTGGATTTCTATTATCCTTGACTCCACTCTTATATTTTAGTGCCAGATTTCATTGTAAGACGCTAGGAGAGAGAGACTCTCATTCATAAGTATTTATTATTAAATTCCTTCCTATTGCATAAGACACTAGGTATGTGAGGCACAATGTCTAATGTGTAGGATACCGGCATTCAAGAGAGTATTTCAAGGAAGGCTGACAAATATTATTATTCTGCAATTGACAGCGTATAGGCAGATTGCTGTGAGCCTCAGAAAGTTAATGGGGCCCGGCATGCACTTAGCACTCGAATTGCATGCTATCAGTTACAAGATTGCAGCCTAGGAGTGCGGTTGGCAGGAAAGGGTTTAAAGTGAACGCCCAGTGCTGCTGGACTAGTTTGATAGAAAACCTACAAAATTCCCCTTTGACCACTACATACAACTCCAAATATGCTGAACAGCTCTGCAGACAGACTTCAGGAAAACTGAGGAACCACATACTGCTCCTCGCATACTCCAGAAGGGACTGCCTCAGACAAGAAATCATCACTTTCTCCCACACACTGGAAGAAGAAAATCAGGAAACTTGCCTGGAAATCATACAAGAAACCCAAAACAATTAGGAAAAAAATTACTCATGACAGCCATCCAACCACTAAAACTAAAAGTGGAGCCAACTACAACTCCACAGCCCATAGAACAGCATCTCCATCAGAAAACATGGCACCAGGACTCACCACATACACACTACACAACACCCCGACGTCAGCAGTTTACCAAAACTACCCCTAAGTGATGCTGAATTATCTGTACTGTGCAAGAGACTGAATTTCTGCCCCACCACAGCACCTGATACATACTAATATGTGGAGAACTAGAAGACTTCTTCCACTGACTCTGCCTCAAAGAATTCTTTCACAACAATGATAATACCACTCACAATCGCTACATTCCCATTGACTGTCATAAGGAAAATCATCATCTGACTGGACATCCCACAACAGATGAAACCACACTCTTGGTCATTACACTGATTGGTTCAGAAAAAAAATTGACTGTGAAATCCTTAACAAACATCACATCCATCACAATCGCCACGGCCAAGAGGACAGCGCTACAGCCCCTGAAATTCAGCCACCAAATAGTGATCAAACCAGCAGGGGGAGACATCATAGTCCTCAGCCATGATGACTCTATTAATGAGGCCAATCAACAACTCTCTGACAACACCTACTATAAAGAACGCAAAGAACCCACACCACAATTTCCCCAGGAATTAACGGATATCATCAAATCGTTCTCCAAATAGGTCCTTGAGAAACTCTACAATGTCATCTCCCATGAACCTACCCCATCTTCTACATACTTTCCAAAATATACAAACAAGGGAACCCAGGCAGACCCATCTGGCCACAGCACTCTTATTGAAAGAAGAACGGGACTCATAGAAACCATCTTCAAACCACTCACCACACAAAGATTCAACTTCCTCCAGAAACTCTGCAACATTAACATCCTCCCTCAGAACACCATCCTTGCCACCATGTATGTCACCTCCTTATATGCCAATATCCCTCACAAAGACAGCATCGCTGCCTGACTCAAATATCCATAGGATAATGGACCACTCTCAGGTATCCACCCCAAACACATTACCAAAGTCATCCATTTCATCCTCACCCATAACAATTTTATATACAACAGCACTTTATCCAATCCATGGGAACAGACAAGGGTGCTAGGATGGCCCCCCAATATGCCAACCTCTTCATGGGCCTTGAGAGAAGAATTTCTGGACAAATACACCACAAAACCAATTATATACCTGAGCTGCCTCAAAAATATTTTCATCCTCTGGACAGACAACCTAAACTTCCTCATAAATTTCCACCACAACTTCAACAACCATCACCCTTCCAAACCCTCTCGGGAACACTCCCACACTAGCATCGACTTCCTCAGCACCATGATCAGCATCAACAATGGACTCATACAGACAACTACACACAAGAAACCCACGGATCACCACAGCTACCTTCACTGACCACCCCAGACACACCAAGAAATCTGTTATCTACAGCCAGGCACTCCAGATACCACACAATGTGCTCCAAGGCAAAAGTCTGGGATACACACCTTAACGCACTTAAAGCTGTCTTCACCGAACAAGGGCACTGCACCGGAGAAGTAGATCACATCATGGAATGGGCCACCCAAAAATCGTGAGAGAACCTGCTTCCATACAGAAATAATCTCCCCACCCAGCCCGACTGCACACCTCTAGTTGTCACCTACCACCTCACACCGGAATCCATACAGGGTATCCCCAAACAATCACAACACATAGTTGATGGGGACCACATCCTGAAAGAAATCTTTATCTCAACCCCCCAATCCCCTCCAAAAAAACCCCAATCACTCCAAGCTCATTATCAGAAGCAAGCTCTCCACTGGCCAGGACATACCAACTCAAAGTAGCACCAGACCCTGCCAGAATGAAAGATGCAAAACCTGCAGACCCATAGGCGCCGAGTTTCTAATCTGGCTCTGCCCAGGCCCTGCCCCCTCTCCACCACAAGGCCCCACCCCCGCCCTGCTTCTTCCCACCCCAGCTTCGCCCCCGCCCCACCTATTCCCGCCCCTTCGCCAACCAGTTCCGCCCATCCCCTGATCCCTCTGTCTCCTTGCTCCTCCCCCCAGTGCCTCCTGACACCGCGAAACAGCTGATCCGTGGTAGGCACTGGGAGGGAGGGGAGGTGCTGATCTGTGGGGCCTGCCGGTGGGCAGGAGGTGCTGGGGGAAGGGAGAGGTTCTGGTAGGGAGGCTGCTGGCCACCATTTTTTTTTCCTGTGGGTGCTCCAGCCCCGGAACACCCATGGAGTCGGCACCTATGTGCAGACATATCTCCATTGCAACAATAATCAACACCCCCACAGCACACCTTTCAAGATCCACAGGTCCTATACATGCCTATCATGTACTTCAGCCAGTGCACTAAATGCCCCAATAACAACTATGGGAGTGAAACTACGCAATCCCTACACCTTCAACTGAATTCACACAGGAAAATGATGCAAGACAAAAACATCCTATCACCTGCGGGTGAACACTTTTCATGAAGCAATCACTCTCTATATCTGACCTCTCAGTCCTCAGCCTCAAAGGAAATCTGCACAACACCTTCGAAAGAGGAGCCTGGGAGCTTTTTTGCTGTAGGATGGCTACCTTAAAATCTGCTATTGTGTGGCCAGGAAGGTTGAAGTGTTCTCCTAATATACAAAAACCTGTAGGAGAACACTTCAACCTTCCTGGCCACACAATAGCAGATTCTAAGGTAGTCATCCTACAGCAAAAGAAACTTCAGGACCAGACTTCAAAGAGAAACTGCTGAGCTTCAGTTCATTTGCAAATTTGACACCATCAGCTCAGGATTAAACAAAGACTGTGAATGGCTAGCCAACTACAGAAGCAGTTTCTCCTCCCCTTGGTCTTCACACCTCAACTGCTAGCAGAGCAACTCACCCTCCCTGATTGAACTAACCTCGTTATCTCCAGACTGATTCTCGCCTGCATATTTATACCTGCCTCTGGAAATTTCCATTACATGAGTCTGACGAAGTGGGTATTCACCCACGAAAGCTTATGCTCCAATACATCTGTTGCTTTTTACAGATCCAGACTAACACGGCTACCCCGCTGATACTTGTTATCACAGTGATATTCACAATGTTAGTTATGGATGTATCAGAATGTACATTTTAAGCTCCAATTTTGACATTTTCCTCCCCCAAATCCATATAAGCCATACGTCTTGTAGCTTAGTTAACCTCTAGTCTCAGACAAAATAGAAGTTGCTCATTTTAGCCCTGATCCTGCAAGCTGCCCACTTGGAGAGATCCTTTCATGTATGCGCACATGAGCCCTATTGACTTCCATGGGGGTAGAGGGTGGGCAGGGGTCTGCAACTTGCAGGATAGGAGCCTTAGCCTATCTGTAACTCAGCATAACATCCAACAGGGTGAAGAGAGAAGAAACAGAGCAATGGGACGACAAAGATCTTTTTCTTGCTTTCAATAATATTTAAAAGCACAGAGACCGAGTCTTTCTCTGTTTGGAAAGCACTTTGAACAAAGTAGGTGATACAACCATCGATTATATTGCAGTATTTAAAAACCACCTGTTTGATAAGGTTTCCAGGAATGGGTGAGGGTGTGGGGCTTTGGAGTGGAATGAAGTTTGCTGCTGTGTTTATTGGCTGGCTGTGATGTTCCCCTGGTGTTCTCTGGACTGGTGATCTGCTAGGTCACTCCAATCCCCGACTCTGTGAGCCAGCCTTCCCCGGCTCTCCTGTGAGAACTCCCACTCCTGGGCTGTTCACGCACAGCCTCTGGTATGTAAGCTGCTCCTTTGATTGTGTATGAATGACACTAGCCAATATCTCCGGTCCTAGGAACAACAGCGAGGAGTCCTTGTGGCACCTTAGAGACTAATACATTTATTTGGGCATAAGCTTTCATGGGCTACAGCCCACTTCATCAGATGCATGGAGTGAAAAATACTGTAGCAGGTATAAATATACAGCACATGAAAAGATGGGAGTTGCCTTACCAAGTGGGGGGGTCAGTGCTAACGAGGCCAATTCAATCAGGGTGAATGTGGCCCATTCCCAACAGTTGACAAGAAGGTCTGAGTAGAGTATCAACAGAGGAAAAAATACTTTTTGTAGTGACCCAGTCATTGCCAGTCTTTATTCAGGCCTAATTTGATGGTGTCCAATTTGCAAATTAATTCCAGCTCGGCAGTTTCTGATTGAAGTCTGTTTTTGAAGTTTTTTTTGTTGAAGAATGGCCACTTTAAAGTCTGTTATTGAGTGTCCAGGGAGATTGAAGTGCTGTCCTACTGGTTTTTGAATGTTACAATTCTTGATGTCTGATTTGTGTCCATTTATTCTTTTGCGTAGAGACTGTCCGGTTTGACCAATGTACATGGCAAAGGGGCATTGCTGGCACATGATGGCATTTATCACATTGGTAGATGTGCAGGTGAACAAGCCCCTGATGGTGTGGCTGATGAGGTTAGGTCCTATGATAGTGTTTCTTGAATAGATATGCGGACAGAGCTGGCAACAGGGTTTGTTGCAGGGATATGTTCCTGGGTTAGTGTTTCTGTTGTGTGGTGTGTAGTTGCTGGTGAGTATTTGCTTCAGGTTGGGGGGCCCGACCAGGGGTATTCTATCTCCTACCCAAGATCCATAAACATCTCTCCCTTTTATCATGTTCTTTCTTCCCTCTTGACTTTGCCCCCCTTTCAGGGTCAGGTGAGCATTACCTCATCGCAGTCCCACACTGACCAAGGGGGCTGACTAACTCGAGAGTCCAACAGATCCTTTGTTGCTGCCTAGGCCAGTGTCGTTTGTTCCTGTGAGGCTGGGCTGGGTTTGTCCCATACCTGCCCTGATGAGGTGTGAACTGCCTCTCTGTGCCTGGAGAGTTTTGCCTGGGCTTGTTTTAAGCCACGAGGACACATTTTCGGCCTCATAACTATATGCATGAAATTACAACCTATAACATCACTATACAATGCTCAGTGCAGCATGAGCCTTCCGAAGACACCCGTCATAACAAACTTTGCATTGGATACCACATAATCATTTTATAAAGATGAACATGGGGGTGCAGGGTGTTCCCCTGAGGTACAGAGTGTCACACTGGCATCTTAATTTTTCTATTGTGCTAGGTGCTAGGTGATATTTTGTTTGTAAATGCAATCGGTAGGGTGCCCAGAGCTTATATGTACACATTCTTTAAACTTGTGTTAATTAATGGATAATAACACAGTAAATATTAAGTGTTTTAAAATATATAATATTTTAAAAGTCTCATAGAAGTTTCAAATATTATTTTTCATTGCTGACTTTTCCCCTTCATTATGCACAAAGTTAAAATATATTGCAGTTTTTCAAAAGGGAATAAAAATAACATGGAAATATTTGCTTTCAGGGGAAAAAAACAGAGAGAATTATATGGCCTCTTTGCAAAGTGATAATAGGAAACAAATAGGCAACATTTTAGGCCTACCCAGTCTTGCCAGTGCCCTAGTGAGGCATGATAACACAAGGGAGTGGGTTGCTATTGTCCATTACAAAATATACAGCATAAAAAAGGATGGATGGAATTCTTGCTTGCAAGGCTATCTGGTGTTACAGATGCAGGGACTGGTATGTATCTGGTATTATAAACGTGTTCATGGGTGGCAAGTTTTATGGACCCAGGCACCATGGGCCTGGCTCCAGCACTGTATGAGGCCGGGTCTCAACCTCAGCCCCGCCTTCCACCCCCAGGCCATTTAAAACAGCCTGCCCTCCCCCCCCACCCCCACGACCGGCAGTAAAGCGCAGCTGAGCGGCTTCCTGGCTACTTGCGCCATGTGGCTGCCAGCCCCACCCTGCAGCCCCTGGGCAGGGAGGGTCTGTGTCCTGCCCCACGCACCCCTGCAGCCAATGGGAAGCTGCGGAGGCAGTGCCTGGGGGTAGCAGCACATGGAGACTCCTGGCCTGCCCTGCCTAGGAGCTCCAGGTAACCGCCGCATCCCCCCACCTCCTCCCAGAGCTGGCACCCCCCACCCTTTCCCACGCACCCCCCCCCCGGCCTCCAAACTCCTTCCTAGAGCCTGCACCCCTCACCCCCTCCTGCACACACACCCCCCTGCCCTAGCCCGGAGCCTACACCCAGCACCCAAACTCCCTCCCAGAGCCTGCACCCCTCATCCCCACCTCCTGCTGCAGCCCGGAGCCTGCACCCAGCACCCAAACTCCATCCCAGAGCCTACACTCCAGACTCCCTCCCAGAGCCCAACCTCTCACCCATCCTGCACCCCAATCCCCTGCCCCAGCCCAGGGCCTGCACCCCAGACCTCCTCCCCCCACCCAAACTCCCTCACAGAGCCTTAGGCAGGTGGGGGGCAAAATTGGGGGGGCGGGTTCTGGGCACCACCAAAATTTTTACAAACCTGCCACCCCTGAATGTGCTGCATTGAAACAAAAATATCAAAAACACTTAAAGTGAAATTATACCTGCATTTATTGTGTGGCTGAAGGTCGCTGGAGCACATCTCCCAGTAAAGAATGGGGTCCTTAATCTTTATTATTATTGATACGTATTACAGTAGCATCTAGAAGCTCAGATGAGATTGGGGCCCCACTGTGCTAGGTGGTTTTTTTTATTTATATATAATATGGGTCTCTGTCCCCAAAACTTTACAGTCGGGGGGCTGGTCTACACTGGGGGGGGATCGATCTAAGATACGCAACTTCAGCAACGAGATAACGTAGCTGAAGTCGACATATCTTTGATCGATTTACCTCCCATCCTCACGGTGCGGGATCAACAGCCGCGGCTCCCCCGTCGACTCCGCTTCCGCCTCTCGCCCTGGTGGAGTTCCGGAGTCGACGGCGAGCACGTTCGGGGATCGATTGTCGCGTCTAGACGAGACGCGATAAATCGATCCCCGATAGATCGATTACTACCCGCCGATCCGGCGGGTAGTGAAGACATACCCTAAGTAGACAAAGGGTGGGACGGTAACTGAAATAGGGAATTTAGACACAGGGGGATTGAGGCCCTGATCTAAGGCTCATTGAAGTCAGTAGAAAGTCATTGATTTCAGTGGGCTTTGGATCAGACCCTAGCTTATATGACCTAGATCACACAAGAAGTCCATGACAGAACCAGGAATGGAACCAAGCCTTAACCGCAAGACAGGCCCGTCATGTCTCACGTTGGGTCAGTGGCATGCTGGTATCCCATATAACTGCAGATCTTTTAGGTGTTTGGATTTATAACCACATATCCACAAACATCATGAAACATGCAGTCTTTGCAAACACCATACATATATCATGATGATGATAAATCACAATCACACACACGCAGTTTTTATTTTTGGTTGTTTTAACTATGGCTTTAGCAATTAAGGGTCAGACCCTGCAAAAATTTATCAGCATCAGACGGGCATAAGTGTTTGCAGGCCCGGGTCTCAAGGAGGTGAACTATGTACTTGTATTCATTCAGGGGACTGATTCTATACAGCGCCGTATTATTGCCTAGGCCGATGAGGGCAGCAAATTTGCAGGGGCGGAAGCTCCCCTCCGCTCCCCGCCTCCTGCTCCAGCTCACCTCCACCTCCTCTGCAAGCGTGCCGCTGCATCCTGTTTCTCTCCTCTCCCAGCGCTTGTGCCGCGAAACAGCTGTTTCGCGGGGTGGGGAGGAAGGGGAATGCCGCGCGCTGGGGGAAGAGGCGGGGCCGGGGGTGGGGATTTGGGGAAGGGATCCAATAGGGGAAGGGAGGAGGCGGAGTTGGGGTGGGGACTTTGGGGAGGGGGTTGGAAGGGGGTGGGGAAAAGGGCGGAGTCGGGGCGGGGGCAGGGCAGCAATTATTTCCCGGCCTAGGGGCGGCAAAATTATTAATCCGCCACTGATTCTATATCATTAGGTATCAGTTGCAGTAGTCTATCATACTGGGTGATGTAACACAGTGTACTACACAGAAACAGTAACCATAATTGTTGCATTTGTGGAAGTATCTCTCTAAGCATAACACTGTCACTATAAAGAAGCCTGAAGTTGCTACAGTAAACGTTACAGTTCAGCAACAAATAGCAGAACTGTTCAAGAATCTGTCAGCACTTTTCATGAGGTTCTGCTGCATAGATAGCAATGTGTGATACTATCTGTCTGTACCATATATTCTTTCGTTCTTGCCCAGGGTATATATTATGCACATACATTTACATCCTATCAACATTCATCTGTATGGAGAGTATGCACTGTTACAAAGGGATTGCTCCCTGAGACTACTGTGAAAAGTTAATATTTTTATCAAAATCCATTAATTTGGATGCAACTTTTCTGCATTCCCTTGTTCACAATTCAAAACAAAAATAGCTCCAATAATCACACTCTCCCTCCTCAACCAGCTTTTCCTTCTGATGAGTCCTGCACTGAAGTCATAATCCTGTGTTTATGACATCAGTGCATTGCTGAGGAAATGACTGAGATGCAACTAATGCTGCCTAATCTCATAACTACAGGATCAAATAGGAGAGAATGATAGGTTACTAGGGTAAAAAAAATCAAAAGACCGATATTTGATTATGAAGGCAGGATGACAGTTTTAATAGAGTTATGTGTAAGCAGGATATATTTTTAAAGCCTCCCCCCCCCCCCCGATGTGGTTGTTCCCCTTAATAATTTCTGGCTGCATTTTCCTGCTTGATATATAGTCTATTACAGCGCTCAGACATCCTGTTCACTCTCAGCTTGGATCATTCCCAACCAGGCTTGTTCCTAGCTTAGAATTGATCAAAACCAGCAAAGAACATTGCCATCAGTAATACAGCCAAGCATAAACATGGGTAAGTGGAGTTTACCCACTTCTCGTTTGGTTACTGTGGAGTTTAGTTCAGGAATTTACCCACTTCTTCTTTTTATACCAGTGCATCATTTCCCTCTCTCCTCTTACACAGATAGTCCTTAATCTTGCAAACACTTAGGCCTGTTCTTGAAGTCAATGGAACTACTCCTACAAGTAAAGAAGCTGCATAAGTGTTTTCAGGATGGGGGTCATACTCAAATTTGCATCATGAAGCCACGTATATGTATAATTTTGCACTGCTTTAGATTAAACTGGTGCAAACCCCTGCACGGACACACTTCTAATTTGGTTTCAAAGTAGCTAAATTCAGGTTAGCTTAAAATGATTCACGCTGATTCAAAATAAGCCTGGTTTAAACCAAACCATGAGGGTCCCTGCGGCCTTTTGCACTGGTTTACTGAATCAGTTTAAAATCACACCCCAAGACTAACCGGGTGCAATGCTGCAGGCAGGCAAAGAAAATGGCTTGTGTACAGTTATTGTCCAGCAAACCAGGTGTGAATCTACAGCTCTCTGGCTTGCCGTGCACTAAATTGCTGTGTGGACCCTGCTACAGTCCACTAAAAGGTCTGTAGTGCGCTTTGACATACTGCTGTTTGAAATGGGAGTACATGCAGCTAGTGCGCTGTAGAGTCCCACCCTAGCTTGCCATGCACTAAGGCCTGAGCTACACTAAAAAGTTAGGTTGGCCCAGATATGTCACACCCCTGAGAGGTGTAGTTAAGCCAACCTAACCCCGGTGTAGACAGTGCTAGGTCAGCAGAAGAATTCTTCCATTGACCTAGCTGCCAACTTTCAGGGAGGGGAGATTACTAACACCGATGGGAGATTCCCTCCTATCTTTGTAGGTATTGAAGTTTTACAGTAGTGACCATGCCAATGATGCATATTGAATGTAGACACGTGGCTATGTCGCCATGTAGACAAACACTTAGTACAGTCCTGTCACCTATAATCTCTTCCTTTGTCTATTCCAAGCTAAGTGGTTTAAAGAGATACTATTGTCTGTCCTTGGCAGTTTGTAATTGTTTGCTCTCTCTCTTGTTGGTCATACCCTTCTAGATTCTTGAAGTTAATAAAGTTTAGCTCTTCACAGTTGCTGGGCAACTCTACGGCTCCAAAGGTACTTTCTGACTGTTCTGGAGAAATTTGAAAAAAGGCCCTAGTAGAGCTGGTCAAAAATGATGGAAAAAGAGACGAATCAGTATTTCAAAAATAAATTGACCTTTTTTTAAAAAACAGCTCTAGCTCTTGACACAAGTTTCTAGCCACTCCCCTTTTAATGATACAAACTCCTCCACATGTACTATACAAACAGGGCTGTCTTGAGGGATCCATATTCCTGGATTTTAAAGCACTGAGATTAAACAAATAATCTTTCAATTTATCTTAATGTATATTAATATACATAGCAAATAATATTTCAACTTATTTTAAATGTATATTTTTCTCATTCAGTTTCATCTGACAAATAGAATAGTCCCATAGTTACAATGAAACACTATTAAAGGAATAGGCCAGGGCACCCCTTATCTGCAAAATCATAGAACGAGGGAAGTTCTGTTAGAGCCGTGATCTGCTCACCCCTGTGTGCTTTAGGAGAATAACTTGCAGTTCTCTTTGCACCAATGTAATTTTAGATTTGATGAAACGAAGGTGTGAAATCTTCAAAAATGTGTCAAGTATCAGAGGGGTAGCCATGTTAGTCAGGATCTGTAAAAAGCAACAGAGTCCTGTGGCACCTTTAAGACTAACAGATGTATTGGAGCATAAGCTTTCGGGGGTGAATGCCCACTTCGTCGGATGTGGTTCCCCCTTTCCAACTGAACATCAGAGACACCATGCACTGCACTATAATAACCCATATCACAAACGGACTCTAGAAAATCTTTTTTATTGTTGGTTTATTTATTTGTTAACACTCTCTGCCCTAAACAACTGTGTCCAGGAAGTCATCTAGGTGATACTATAAGAGAGAAACCGGATTCACGGCTCTCGTAGCTGAGGAAGAAGGGGATGAGTCATCCTAGGGCTTGTCTACGTGAAGGACTTGTGCACTGGTAGCTACACTGTAGCAGCACAGTGGAAGCTCCTAGTTCAGAGAGGTGTTAAAACAAGACTTCCGCTGGTGTAGCTGACCCAGGTAAGTGGCACAGAAGCAAGTCACTTTTTAGACCACAGCAACGTATCTGCACTAGGGGGTTGTGCTGGTCCAGCTACATTCCCCAGTATGGGCAAGACCTGAGAATCGACATCCATTGAACTGAAACTCACAATACTTTTCCTCTGGGAGAGCAGCAGCCTAGGTTTCAGCTTCCTCTCATGTCAGGTTCCCAGGCCCTTAAAGTGGGATGAAAATCTTTGAGGAAATAAAGCAGCCAGACCCAGATATTCCTTTAAAAACAATGAATTAATAATTAATATTCATTAACAAAAGGCAGACCCCCTCCCAAAATGGAGAAATGTTTTTGCAAGAACCTTGAGGCCATCATTACACATCCTGACTATAAATGGAAAATACCGTGATAAATAGCATTGTATTCACACTTCATGGGACTCTCTTAGGACTGTAATGTTGCTGCACCCCTCCAGGGAGCATCCTGTCTCGGGGAGCCACGATTCTTTCCTTGCTCCCCTCTTGGTCTAGCAGGATAGTCCAGCAGCCAACCACTGCCCTTTCCTTCCCAACGCCTGCTACTCCTGGTGCAGCTTTGCTGGCCAGAGCATTGGGGGGCAGAAAACTCTGCCCATATCCCTCCTTTCCCCATGTGCTCCAGGTGCAGAGTAAGAGAGTGTACTGTGTCAGTGTACAGAACCACTTGGACCTGAGTGACCTGTACAGGGAAAGCAAGATGTGAGCTCACGCCCCCCGCTGCCCCTGGAGCGTGCAGTCTGGGCTATGATCTAGCCTTTTGTAAGAGATTGTGTGTGCATTGCAATGTGTGGTGTGCTTCTCCTTGCACAGTAGTATGTAGATTACTTTCTGGATAAAGAGATAAAATATTCAGTTAAAGGCGTATGCATACGTACAGATATACACACACCATTGTGTTAAGCATTATGTTACCAAGACATGGTTAATCACCACCCTGACCAAGTGGCTTATTGGTCGTGCCCTTTTCCCCTATCCTTTGTTGGTGTGTGATTTTTGGCCTTGATCCTGGAAACACAAAAATGTATAACTTTATGCATTGCTGTAGTGCCATCGATTTCGGTGTGACTACTTGCATGTGTAATGGGAATGTGTTCAGGATCTGGCCCTTACACTGTAAGCTCTTTAAGGGCTCAATTTTGCAAAATGCTGCATACTTTGGTCCTGGTCCAGCAAACTTTAAGAATCTGGGTAGGACCATTGAAGTCTGGAATACTGTGTCCAGTTTTGGGCCCCACACTACAAGAAGGATGTGGAAAAATTGGAAAGAGTCCAGCGGAGGGCAACAAAAATGATTAGGGGTCTGGAGCACATGACTTATGAGGAGAGGCTGAGGGAACTGGGATTGTTTAGTCTCCAGAAGAGAAGAATGAGGGGGGATTTGATAGCAGCCTTCAACTACCTGAAGGGGGGTTCCAAAGAGGATGGAGCTCGGCTGTTCTCAGTGGTGGCAGATGACGGAACAAGGAGCAATGGTCTCAAGTTGCAGTGGGGGAGGTCCAGGTTGGATATCAGGAAAAACTATTTCACTAGGGCACTGGAATGCGTTACCTAGGGAGGTGGTGGAGTCTCCTTCCTTGGAGGTTTTTAAGGCCCGGCTTGACAAAGCCCTGGCTGGGATGATTTAGCTGGGAATTGGTCCTGCTTTGAGCAGGGGGTTGGACTAGATGACCTCTTGTGGTCCCTTCCAACTCTGATATTCTATGATTCTATGATTCTACTGCTCATGTGCTTAAACTGGTGCTTAAGTGCTTCGCTTGATTGGGGGCAGACTGTTGAGCACTTTGTAGGAGTGAGCCTAGGGTAATGAGTTTGGAAATCTCAGGCAGGAGCAATGAGCCACAAATGCAGTGTTATTATTTAGTGAGATTGTTTAAAAACAGAATAAAATCTGGATGAGGCCATCTTTACACATCATAAAGGAACAGCAACTGGCACAATTTTTCCTTGTTGTACAGGTCACCTTTGAGACTGCAAAGATGTCATTAGCCGCCATTGACAAGCAGCTCCAGCTGTGATGTGCTTTCTAATATTTTATGAAATCAGAGTCCCCCTCATTATCGAATTCCCCTGCTCTAGTGTGATCAATACCTTCTATTAAACAGCAGCAGCACCAGGATCCAGCCAGGCGCTGACGCTGACCTCACTGTGCAAAGGCTCTGCAGTGATATGTCCATCGACTTTCAAATCCTTTCCTCATCTCCACGTTTGTGATCTTAAAAAAATGAGTGAGACTGTGAATGTGAATGTCCCAGCTGAAGCAAGACAAATTTAGACTTGAAATAAGGTGTAAATTTTTAACAAGGAGGGTAATTAACCATTGGAACAATATACCCAAGGTCATGGTGGATTCTCCATCACTGACAAATTTGAAATCAGGATTGGATGTTTATCTAAAAGATCTGCTCTAGGAATTATGGCGGGGCAGTTCTATGGTCTGGGTTATACAAGAGGTCAGACTAGATGATCACAATGGTCCCTGCTGTCCAGGGACTCTATGAACACTGCAAAGCCATTCACCATACAAAAGGGAGTGCGCTATTAAAGAGGATTTCTTCTCCAACTGAGAGTAATGACAGTTCTCTTTCACATCTCCACCCCTTTCCTTACGCACTTTAATTATAGGGAAACCTGTACAAGAGATTGTTCCCTATTAGGTAATCTCCTGTTCTAAGAGACTGTGCCACAGTGTATCCCATGTAATGAGTGATTCTATTCCACCTGTAGGAAAGGGCCACTTCCACATAAATGTTACTTACAGCTCTTAGGGTCAGGAATGATGTGTTTGTGTAGCAGAGGCCTGGTCCAGGACTGGGATTCCTAGGTACTACTGCCAAATAAATAATTGGGGTGGGACCCTTGGGTGGTGGTTTAAGCTGGGATTCACTGTATTCACTATCAGAGGGGTAGCCGTGTTAGTCTGGATCTGTAAAAAGCGACAAAGAGTCCTGGGGCACCTTATAGACTAACAGACGTATTGGAGCTCGTGGGTGAATACTCACTTCATCTGTTAGTCTATAAGGTGCCCCAGGACTCTTTGTCGCTATATTCACTAGGATTATGAAGGATTGTTTATAAAGCACAGTGTGAGTGCGGGGTCTGTCCGTACCCCCAGAGAGACATGGTCCCTGCCCCAAGGATCTTACAGGGTCAATTAGTGTGGCAGGCAATGGACAGGTCCCTTCCCAGGCATGTGTTTGTCTGGCCCCAGGCGGGAGGGAGGGACACAGATGCCAGGTGCAGAAGACATGACAGTCCGGTAATCCCTTCCAGGCCTGGGGAATGCTGTGTGACGGTGTGAACCAGAACCAGAGCCCGCTGCAGCCACGCAGCTGCCCAAGACGGGGCTGTGCAGCCTTGCTGGGGTGTAATCCCCCCGGTCCCAGCGAGCTCTGCCAGCGGGGGTTGTGTGCAGCCATTCCCCAGGCACCAGCTCTCCAGGGTGGGGCACGGGTCGCTGTGACCCTAGTCACCAGGGCACCCCCCCGGCGCTGGCAGCGGTTCCCAGCCAGGCTCCCAGCTGGGTTCCCCCTGCGCCTCGCTGCTGGGCCGGGCGGACTCGGCCACTTGCCGGCGCGCAGGGGAGGGCGCGTCCCGCCCCGCCACACGCCCGGGGCTCGCTCTGCCCCCGGCGGGGCCGCGGGAGGGGCCCGGGGGCTGCGCCGGATCCCGGGCTCGCGGCCTGCGCGGGGAGTGGCGGGGGGAGGCTCCCCCCGGCGTGGCCCGGCCTCCCGCCCCTCCCGCGGCCCCCCTCCGCCGCGCATGGGCCCGCCCAGCCGGGTGGCCATGTTGCGGCTCCGGCGCACGGGGCGCAGAGCGCGAGCGGGACCCGCTGGAGCCGGAGCCGGAGCCGGAGCCGGGCGGGCAGGGGCGGCGCAGCGCGGGGATGGCGGTGGCGGTGGAGAGACCCGCGGTGAGTGCGGGGGCCGGGCGGTGGGGAGACCCGCCGGGCGGCAGCAGCTCTCCCCGGGAAGGGAACCAGGCGCCCGGCTCCGAGCAGCCGCTGCCCGCCCGCGGGAGGAGCTGCGGGGCCGGGGCGGCTGGAGCGGGGCTGGCCGGTGAAAGTTTGGGCTCGGTGGTGACCAGGTGTCCAGCGGCGGGGCGTGCAGCCCTCTGCAAACCCGGGGCGCGGTCCGAATCCGGCCTGGAGCCCTCCTTGCCTGCGACTCCTCTGTGTTTGTACAGCCCCGAGCACCGCGGGGGCCTGATCACTACCGAAGGCTCCCAGCCCTAGGAGAATATGAAGCCTAACAGGGAAATAGTTGTATAGATGATGCTTTCCTAGCCCAGGACACAGACTTAGCTCCTGCGTTGGGCTTCCAGCAGAAGCGGCGACTCCTTGACATATTTGGGGAGGTTTTCAAACATCCTCTGTCCTAGCAGCAGTGGCGGTAACTTGAGCACCGAGTGGAGACGCCTTAGTCTTCCTCCTGCTTCATAGAACAGTTGGGCAAATAGTTTATTCTCTGGATAAAGCGTTTGGTGTTGTGTGACCCGAGAAAGGGGAGAGTTGTACTGGAAAACAGAGGTGTTGTGAGAGAGAAGTGTAATGAATCTGAAATCTGGGTTAACACGGCATGAAATGCCCTCTTTGCTTCCTCCCCAGCTATTCCCTAAAGAATAAATGGTAATGGTGACTCAGTGTGGTCATTTGGCAGCTATAGCTTCTCCCAAGAAAATTTCCCACAGTCAGAAAACGTACAGCTGCTGGATTTAAGTGCAACTGTAGATTGTGTCTAGGATTAATTAGGGAGGGGCAAACGCCCGGGATTTCAGATTTTCTTTTAGGGTTTTTTGTTTGTTTCGACACTTTGCTGTTGGATAATCACTGAGTTTAGATATGCATCCGAAGAAGTGGGTTGTAGCCCACGAAAGCTTATGCTCTAATAAATTTGTTAGTCTCTAAGGTGCCACAAGTACTCCTGTTCTTTTTGAGGATATAGACTAACACGGCTGCTACCCTGAAACCTGAGTTTAGATACCATACATTAAAATTATTTCTTAGGACAAGTTGGTAGCTTTTGCGAGTTTTGATGTATACCCATTTGTTTTGATCTCTGGTTCCCCCAAAGTTTTTCATACGTATTGGGAAGTACAAAAGCATTAGAAGTGATCTTACAAAAATGTTTTTATGTCTAACTCACAGAAATGTGGGAGAAATGAAATGGTGACCAGATGAATGCACTTTCATACATTGTCGAGAGGGGGAAGGGAAAGAAACTTGATTGACTTTTTCCTGTGCTGTACCAGTAAAACAGATGTTGCACATGGAGCTGAAGATTTTAAATGTGGCTACTTTCATAATGTGAAAATGGTGTCTGTGTTCAAGATGTGACCTGGATCACACAGTTTCTGTTAGCATTTATTACTTTACTATGGATCTAACCGGATAATAAACTGTATATTCCATGCAGCGGAGTAAATGTATACGGTTCCTTAGCAGTGTTGCTGTAGAAGGGGAAGTTACACTGCTAAAGAAAACAAAACAAGAGTTGAAGTTTAATAACAGAACAACTATAATTTATACTAGCTACTAGAGCGCCAGAGCTGGCTGTGAAATGCCTCTCTAAGATCCCAGTTCAGCAAGGTATTAAGCAGGTACTTAAATTTAAGATTGTACTTCAGCACAGACTTAAATCTCATTGAAATCAGTAAAACAACAAGGAGTCTGATGGCACCTTAAAGACTAACAGATTTATTTGGGCATAAGCTTTCGTGGGTAAAAACCTCACTTCTTGTGCATCTGAAGAAGTGAGGTTTTTACCCACGAAAGCTTATGCACAAATAAATCTGTTAGTCTTTAAGGTGCCATCAGACTCCTGTATCTACAAAAAGAACAAGACTAACACGGCTACCCCCTGATAATTGAAATCAGTGGGACCTAAGCATGGGCCGAAGTGTGTTGCTGAGAGGGGGCCTAAGGATCAGATTCTTCCAGGGCCATCTCAGTAAGTAGGCTCAGAGCTCGTCTACACGCAGACTTGCACCCGTTCAATGTAAGGTGATCTATAGAACTGATGTAGTTAAACTGATGCAAAAAGTTGTGGACCATTGGGTATGTGCAACCCCTGTTAGCTAATCCTCTCTCCCATACCTTTACACGTGTTTGGGTATTGGGTTGGTGGGAGGGAAAGCTGGAGAAATGGTTAATTGTTAACACATTATACATGGGGGCGTGTGAAGTTCCCCTTGTTAAATGTTTGCCTTTCAAGCTCTGAATTTGGCTAATTTGTGTTTTTTGGGGGGTTTTTTAAAGGATTTTTTTTGGGGGGGAAATGAAAGCTGAAGGAATGAAATTAAGAACAACTTAATCTGACTTAATGAGCCAAGATAACATTCTTGAGTCATAACATTTTACGGCTGAGATGGCCCATGCAGGATGTGACCGTTGTTAATTTTAAAACATGCATAAAAAAATAACTAGAACAAAGAGTATCTAACCAACCACTCCAAAGAAACTATATTTAATTATAGTCTAGTAGGCTGGCTACAAGTTCTGAAAAGATGAAAGATTTTAAGGCCCTGATCCAGCAAATGCTAATGCAGTTTATGCACTGCAAGCAATCTCATTGCCTTCAGTGATGCTAATTACAGTGTGCAAAGTTAAGCACGGGCATATGTTTTTGCAACATTAGGGTCAGGGACTCCAGTGGGACTTTGCATCTGCTTAACATTATGCACGTGCTTAAGTGTTTTCAGGATCGTGACTTAACTTTGTAGGAAGACCAATAGCTTATGTCCAAAAATGCTGTGCAGGATGAAACACTACTTGAGTGCACATTTTACACACGTGCTTTGGAAGATGTTATAATCTGAACCATTTTTAAAATGGTTTTATCTTTATCCTTGAAAATATATTAAATATACAGGCAAAGGGCTCCCAATCACACCCGTCAGAGAAAAATGAGAGAGAGAGAACAAAAGCACGGCTAATGGAGTACTAGAATTTGTGACCTCTTTTAGGATCTTTGGGTATTTGTTGTTGTTACTGGCAGAATGTCAGACTTCACTTAAAAACAAAAACCGTCGAGCTGATCCCAGATGTTGAGTGACCATGGCACCCACTGACATCAGTCAGAATTGTGGGTGCTCACCACCTTTGGAAAGCGAGGCCTCCCATGTGTCTTAGCGGAAGGGTGCTCGTACCTGTATGGAGTCTTAGTTGTTTGGACAACTGGAAGAGTAGTTTATGGAAGGTGTTATGGAGTTGCAGATGGCTTGGACACCTGGGAGTAGGGAGATGGGTCCAGAAGCAAATGTGGTTAGCTCCCAGACCTTTGTATAGGGGCGTGTGGGGGTGTGTGTCTGAGGCCCAGAGAGAGGAAGTGCCCAACGTCACACAGCAGGTCTGGCAGAGCAGGAAATTGAACCCAGGTCTGCCGAGCCCCAGGGAGTAGCACCTAACCCCTACCAGGGCTTTGGAGCTGTGCTTAGGGCTCCGCTCCAAAGCCCTGCCTAGATCAGTCTTCTCCCTGCTTGCAGTCTCTTTTTAATTGTTTACATTTTTCTAATGCAGTGATTCTTTTGGGAAGTTTCTTTGCATTCTTGTGCCGTTGTCCCTTCCAGGTAAATGTCTCCAACCAAATCACAAAGCAGAGGTGTGAACTCTGCTTTCCAGTCTCCTACATTCACCTCAAATACCCTGTCTCCACTAGGGAAATTCATTCAAACCTTTCTCCTTGTTGCTCCCACTCTTCCAGATGGGCTCCAGTGTTAGCAATAGCAAGAACCCTGGTGTGAATAGTGTGCTCCCCCCACCCATTGTTGCCAGTGCTATCTCAGGTTGAACTGCAGTGATGTCGGCACCCAGCAGGTCATCTTCCCTAGGGCTAGTTGCTCGGTGAAGCAACTGTGGGAAACTCTTGGAAGATGTCCCTTGCCACAGAGCAGTTGGCTTTAAAGTCTAAGGAGGACCATCGAAATGCCAACGCTCATTAAGCAGCTTCAGTCTGAGAAACAAATCTTTGCTTAGAGAGGAGGCATTTTGAAATGTCCCCTCCCCCACCCCCAGACTCTGCTTCTCTGGCTCATTGCCCGCACTGGAAGCAATCGTGAGTCTTCGTTGCTTCTTCGTCCTTGGAATCTTTTCTTCTCTAACAATTGCAGATGCAGGATGGGCACAAGGCTTTTATTTGTTTTGTTGTTTTTTTTTAAATTAGTGGCACAAATCCTGTCGGGGGGAGGAGGTGCTGGGAAGAGATAGGCTTACCCTTTGTTCTGACCCTCAGCAGACTTGTCTACCTTTGCAACATCCGTTGTCTTCTCTGGTTGGATCTGCTCTAGGTTCTGAACCAAGTTCGCCCAGTGGTTCTTCCCAGCAAGGTGCTAATGCGATTTCAGGTCCCAGCATAGATGGGTCCCTCTCCAGGAAGTGCACAATGATGATCCAGTGAATACACCTGTGCTATTAGCATTCACCATTAATACCAATGAAGCACCCTCTTGATTGGAGGGGGGAGACACACAGCCAAGTATGCTGCAGGGAGCATTGTTCTCACAATAAATGAAGTGAGAGCAAAAAGATTCCCAGATCACTAGTTACAACAGTGTTTTATAGATTGTGCCATCACATGGCTCCCCTTAAGGGGAGGGATAGCTCAGTGGTTTGAGCATTGGCCTGCTAAACCCAGGGTTATGAGTTCAATCCTTGAGGGGGCCACCTAGGGATCTGGGGCAAAATCAGTACTAGGTCCTGCTAGTGAAGGCAGGGGGCTGGACTCAATGACCAAGGTCCCTTCTACTTCTATGAGATAGGATATCTCTATTAATTTAAATTTATTTATAATGTGCACTGGGATTTGAAACGGACAAGGGTGTGTCTTCCTCAGAGGGCAGAGCTCAATGACTCTTCAGAGCGCTCTCTTGCAAGGAGACCAGAAGGTTGCTGGGACGTTGGCTTCCCTCCCTGTCTTGCACCTTATTATTCCCCACGCCTGGAGGGTGAAGGCCTAGAGGCTAGTAGCAGAAACCCAAATGGTGCATAGGAAAGCATGATGTGGAGAGCGACTGCTTCTCCTGCTCTGCCATCTGCCCCAGTCATCCTATGCCCATCCTCCAGGCCCTGACCGTGTGGTTCTTGTGCAAAGGGGCTTGCTGGGCCAGAGGAGACCATGCCACTGAGATGTTATTTCTTCTCTGCTCCACTGAATGTCTGGAGGCTCTTCTAAGCCATGTTACACTCCTCAACACACCATAGCCCAGGGCAGTGTGTGGCTCAGGGTTCTCATCATTCTAGACCAAGTTTCACACACAGTTCTGGTTAACATCATTTGGACTCTAGGTAGACAAGGTCTGACTGACCACTGTGGTGTGCTGTTTTAAAAAAAAAAAAAAAAAATCCACAGAAAGGGGGATCAATTCCCTGCAATTTTTTTACAAGTATCACCAAGTTTTTCCTGTAAATTTTTGTCTGTGTACCCCCACAGCATCTCTTTGGTCTTCCATTGAAATTGCCTCAGCTGTCCAAAGTGAATTCTACCAACTCTTGGAACAGCAGACAAGTAGCCAAGAGACTATTATCACCATTTCACTGATAGAGAGCTGCAAGATAATGTACTGATCTAATGTCCTAGGGATTTCTTATCCAAAAATCTAAACACATTCTGGTTAGAAGAGAGTCCTATTCTGCAAACTGTGTGTCCTAGCTCTGTTGAAGTCAACGGGACTCCGTGGGAGTTAGGACTAGTGCATGTTGATCTGTTTGCAGGACTGGACCTTCTATTTTCTGCTTTCATCTCCGGTAATCACTGATAACATCATGTCAAGGGACACTCCAGGGACTTTCTCAACTGATTGCTTATTTCCTTAACTCTGTATGAGTTTTTGTACATGTGAATTCACCATCTTTCTGTTTCTGCTTCCTTGTTTTAGTTTGATTCTATTTAAAATCTATTAATGTTTTTTTTAAAGAAACAGTCCATTTGCTTCAAAATCATAAATATTTACTTGATCAGTTCCAGCCGTGTGCCCTCCTCTACAGTTACATGCAAAGAGCTCATTTTAGAAATCTGGCTTTTTGATCAAAACATCCTCTTCTTTGGAATTGGTTATTCAAAACCGATTCCTGAACTGCAGCAAAATCCTTTTGTAAATCTGTTTGTATTTGGTCCCTTGCACTCCTGAGGAACAGTAATAGCTCTTGTATCGTAAGAATGTTCCCTTTTTTTAATTCTTCCACTGAATCCATGTATTGAATCCTGAGGGGAGTCTTCAGAAATGGTTGACCAGTTCCACTCTATTTTTTCCCATTAAGTGGCTGATCACTAGCTCTATTGAAGTCAATGGGAGTTTTGCCATTGAGTTCAATGAGAATAGGATCTGGCCCCAGTTACCTTTTGCAGTTGAGAAAGCGATTCAGTGTCTGGGCTGAGTATATCCAAAGCTTGACTCAAACAATTGAACATAATTCCAGTCAAGTTTCCAAGATCTCTACCCATGGCATCATCAATTTATATTTTAAACAGTATAAAGATGAGGCAGGGATCAGCCTGATGAAGACTGCTTTGATAATTACAAAGCTGTTTTCCATTTCTTTTTTTTTCCCCCATGATAAATTGCGGAGCATAAGCTGCACTGGAAAGTGAACTGAAAATCTCTTATTACGTTGTTAAATGGTTGTATACACTGCTTCCTCCCGCAACCTACTCTTTGCATTTCAAATCCTCTTCCTCAACTGATCTGAACACGACCCCTTGGAATTTGAGTGTCAGTATCAGGCTGTAAGAATTACAGGTTTTTTGGGGGGAGGGGCACACAGGTGAATGAAGAATACCATAGTTACAATTATGGCTTTTTTTCCAGTACAGTGTTTGGCAGGCAACGGCCTGGTTTGGCAAGTGAGAGACTTGCAACCTGGAAAGGCAGCAGCATCTGTCTATCATTGAATTGGCATCACCTTTTGGCACCTACTGTAATAACGATTACCCGAGATATTTCAGACTTGTACAGGAAACAGATTGTCACCTGGTAGCTACTGAGGTGCCACAAAACTGGAACTGTCTTTTCTTTTGTTTGTTGCTTCATATCTTTGAGAGTCTCTTGTCTTGATTTTTTTTTTAGATCAATAGTATTTGATCTATAACACACACATTTAAAAAAAAACGTTATTAGTAATTTGGGTCAATATTTTAGAAAGTGGCTAGTTTTTATTTGTTTGTCTCAGAGTTTTTTGGTTCCCAAGCTGAGACGTATTTCAGAAAGTGCTGAGCACCCACCTTCAGAATATTGGGCCCCTGTAGGTGTATGGTTGAGATACCATAATAATCCTCTAATTTGGCCAGCTGTGTAACACAGGCCATATTTCACCCAGTGACCTCTGCATTAAGCCCACTAATCTGGGGTAGAAGGGGTAGGGTGTGTGTGTGTGTGTGTGTGAGATGTGAAAAAATTATCTCTCTCTCTAATCTTAGACCTCTGATCTGATTTAAAGACATCCAATGATGGAGACTTCACCACATCCCGTGGTGATCTGTTCCATTGGTTAATTACACATACTGTTTACAAACCAGAACACCCCTCGTCCCCGCCCGCCAATACTTCTTATTTCCAGATTGAATTTTGCTGAGCTCAGCTTCCGGCCATTGGATCTCTGTGCTAGATTAGAGGCCTCTAGATCGTCTCCCTGGGCAGGTCCTTTAAGGTGTCTTAAATTCAGTACCTGAAATCACTAGTCGCTTCAAAATCCAGGCCAACAATTTCAGTTTTGAACATTTCCCTGCTTGTGTCCAAAGAAAGTAATGAAGTTAAGGGCTTTGACGAATAGGGAGGGTGGGGGGTAGCTTTAGCCCATGGTTTTAGTTTTTTCAAGGCATTAGATTTCAGTTTAGTACTGAAAATGTCTCTTTTTTTCAAGTATGTTTCCAATATACTGTAGGTAATACTGTATCTAATCTAAGAAATCCTTAATGCTTTGAATATTTAAAGGAATTTATGTCTGCCACAAAGTATCTTTTCTCCCAGAAACAGCAAACGTAGTCTCACTCTTTCATCTGTCTCATTAATATTGAGTATGTGGCACTTTAATATGGCAGCTGAAGCAAAGCAGGAATTTCAGCAACTATCTGACAACTGTAAGCTGAGAATTAACTGGCATTCTAGTGCAATCTGCTGTATATAAAACAATTCGCACTTCCCAGTAGCATTTGACCTAATTTACAATTCCCCTTTTAACCTGTTTTTGGAACCCTGGATTAGTCAGATTCAGTGTCTGCAAACCTATGGCACAATTTTCAAAGGTGCTGAGCACCCACAGATCCTGTTGAAGTCGATAAGCGTTGGGGGTGCCCAGCACTTTTGAGGGCCACCCCAGTAGGGCCTGATTCTGCTGTGTATACTCCTGTTCAAGTACTGACTCTCACAAGGAGTCCCAAAGCAATGGTGTGAAGAGCTCCACTGGCATAAAGGGGGCACGAATCCAGCGGATCTGTATATCTAGTAGGAAGTTGGTATGGCCAACGCTGAGGATATAGTGGGGCATGGAGATTTGGCTGGTGTAGTGGCCCCTAAGGGCCACAGGCAGCAGTGCTCAGCTTACGTTTGCTGAAATGGTCCCTAGCTGGCCCAAGATAAGGGGACACAAAGGTCTCATGAAGCTCCATCTCCATCCCTCTCCCCTGAACTGTGTGCCAAGCTCAGGGACAGGGATGAGCTGGGTATTTTGATGGGTGGAGAATGTCTTGACATGGACGGGCTGAAAGAAATTAGAACTGCAGGCACACCCGCTGCCTGCTTCGGGTAGAACGTGCTTTCCGGGTTCGTGAATGTCTGTCAAGTTGCTCATTTAAAAGTTTGAGATGAGCCCTAAATACACCCCCAGTTTCAAACACCCACAAGCTGTGGGCCCAGTCTCTGTAACAGGCTGGAATGAAACTGGGGGGCTGTCATGGTGTTGCTGGTGAACATGAGTACTTTAACAAGAGTTACTCACATCCCGTGGAGGGGAAACATGGATCTGGAAATGGCTTAACGTTGGGAAAGTTCAGGTGTGGGTCTGAACTTTGGCTCTGCGCCACCACTGTGACAAAGCAGTAATAAAGCCCTCCTGATGCTTTGAATTTACAAGGAAGCTGAGCTGAAAGATGAAACCAAGCTGTTTCTCAGAGACGTGCCATACCGTCCCGGACACGCACTGATTGTCATAGTGACAAGGAATGTTGGTTAAGCAGACTTCACAAATCTAGAGTTTCTCTTATTCTTGAGCTTGTGTGTCTCTTTCCTCCTCCTCCTCTCTTCCCCCCCCCCCCCGAATGAAGCAATTTATTCCTTCCTGTTTGAAGTAGGAGTAGCTAGTAATAGTACCTCCATGTTAGGTAGTACGTATTTACTCTTCCCTATGTAATCAGAGGCAGTGGGGCATAGTGGACAGTGCACTGACCTGGGATTCAGAAGGCCTAGCTTCTAGTCCCAGCTCTGCCACTGGTTTACTGGGTGACCTTGGGCGAAGTCCCATTGCCTCCTTGTGCCTTGGTTTCCCCATCTGTAAAATGGAGACAGTTGACCTCCTTTGTGAAATGCTTTGAGATCTATGGATGAAAAGTGCTATAATAAATTATTTAGAACCTGAGCCAGTTCCTGTTGAACTTCTAGTGACTTAATACTGGAATCAAACTACTAATAAACCTGCCCTGTGAAAATCCAAAGTAACTCCACTAGTGTAACTGGTGGCAGGATTTGGCCAAACATTTCAAACAAAACAGTAGGGGGTTTTCAGTTTGAGCCAGTCAAACCCAATGCAAAGTTTTATATAGTGAATGTCAAATATTTAGTACAATGGGTAGGTGCCATTTGGTATCGAACAGGGGGCCATTGCCCCCCAAAGATTTTTCCAGGCTCCCTGGGACTGGAGGCTCCGGAGTGCCGTTTTTCCATGTGGTGTGAGTTCTTTTTTTATTATTATTATTTTTATATATTTAACTCAAAAATTTAAAAAAAAATCCTGACAAACAGATGTTTTCTTCCAATAAAATGAGCCAGAAATTTTGAAGTATAAATCCAGGGAGCCTTATATTAATTTTTATGTAATATGTTACAATAGAAACACTGGCCAGTTTTAAAGCCCTGTAAATATTTCAAGGAGTGACTCTTAGTGGTTGCTTCCTGATTGAAATAGAGCATGGAAGATCCTAGCGCAGGGACGTGGGTTTCCTACCCAAACTAAATGACTGTCGCTGTTACGTGTTTCTTTCCAGTCCTCACTTGTGCTGAAATAACTTACCAGACTCTTAGTGGTCACTGTTACGTGGCTTGTAAGCTCTTTTTAGGGCAAGGACCCTCTTTTGTTCTGTGTTTTGTATAGCCCCTAGCACTATGGGGTCCTGCTCCATGCCTGGGCCTCCTACTCGCTGCGGTACTAATGGGGGTTTGAACCACACAGAGGTGGGAAGATCTGGGCATCTGTCACTACACCCTCAGGGCTGCATCGTGCTCCAAAGGGGATGGGGATTAGCTATGGCACCACATTGGGCAGCAGAGCGGGCTGGCCACATGGAGGGAAGCATGCTGCACCCTGGGAGAGGGTGTGTGGAGCTCACTCCATCTGCATGCCAGGCATCTCCAGCAGCACACTCTCCCTCTGAGTCATAGTGTGCCTGCCAGGCTCTGCCGAAGTGGCACCATCGAGCACTTTGATGTGATGATTATAACAAATGCCAAGCAGCTAAACTACAGTAAATGATGAGTGTCATGCGTAGGGAAATGAGACTTTAGGATGTGGCTACTACAAGCTCTCCTCTTGATTTCAGTGGGACTTACCTGCATAATAAAAAGCACGGCTGGATGTGGGGAAGGGGAGCAGAATCAGGCCCTTAATAAGGAACTTGTGTGCCCTTCTAAATGCACAATAAGTGTCCAGAGTAACTTTATACACTAGACCCAAGCAGTTATGGTCCAGTGTATAAGTAGTAAATTGCATAAATTTAAAACTATCTCCCATTACCTGCCTGTATGTAATCAATGGCTGGGGTTGCTGCCCCAATCTCATAAATGTTTGAGACCCTTTCATTACTGGGGTTTGTATAGGTGGTGTGTGTGTGTGTGTGGTGTTTTTGTTTGTTTGTTTTGTTTTTAAGAAACAAACTTCTGAAATGAGAATGAAATACTCCTCCCGACCCCCCATTTAAAAATGGCACTTGTTTCCCATGGGAATCAACGGGACCAGTCCTACTGTAGGGAGTAGGCCTTGGAGTAGATGTTTTCAGATTGGGCTCAGAACCAGGAAACGTTACAATCGAGGCTGGTGCTCTGGGCATGATCTAGCTGAGATGAGTCTCCACAGCTGCTAGCGAACATGGTCCCCTGTCTCGAGGGGAGAATGCCCATGCCTCTTTCCTGACTCTGGAATGCTCTCTGTGGTGGTCCATGGCACCTCCATTCCTAAGAGGACCATCTGGGACTCACCCTGCCCGTTGCCATATATGGTAACCTTTGGAGCTTTGTTCTTGGAAAGGACCACAGGAACCTACATCGACTTCCTGATGCTTAACCAGGCTGTTCGGTCAGCTGACGAAACTCAGCCAGCTGGAGAAGAATCTGCAGTTGAGTTTACTTGCCCTTGACTGCGCTAATACAGGCGTCGGTACTTTATTTGCAAGTGTACCTGTTTCCAAATAGTAAGAAACATTTAACAACAGATAATTTACTTTAGTAACCTCTATATCTGTCTTGAATAAGTCAAGCCAAAGGTAAAGCTTGGGCCACACGTGGGAATAGTGCCCTAGTTATGGGGACAGAGAACTAGTAAGCCTGTGAGCATGGGATGCAGGGAGCTCATTTGTATCACCTCTACTGAGCTACTCTTCCCCTCTCTGGAGCAAGTTGAACTTCCCTCTGGGTGGGTTTGTCTTCTAGGACCGGTATGGCTCATAAGGCCGTGGATTTATGGTGCATCTTTATCATGTCCTTTAATCCACACTGTTGTGAGGAGATGAAGCAAAATGGGATAGTGTCTGTCCCTACTAACTTTGTGCGTCTTGTCTTGTCTGATGTTGTCTCTGTGATGCAGCCGTTTTTGTTTGATTTTTGCTAGGCCGTTACCCGCTTCACAATGATCTGCTAGTGTTGTCGATGGCCACGCTAGAAAATGAATGGCCATGACTCGAATGGGGTACCTGTTATGTTGGTTACCTACTTTAGTATCTCATTTTTACAGAATGAGGCCCAGGTTGTGCAAATGGAGTCAGCTGGGAATATCTTGACACCTCGCTGGAGCCCCACTGAAGTTCAGGGGACTCTGCCCAGGCACAAGGGTCTGACTCTGTCTGTGTGGATGCAGTTTGTAGGACTGCGACCTGGCTTGGGCTGTCTGCGTACAGCATCTCTACTGAAACGGTGTTGTTTGAGATTACAAGCGTATCCTGGTAACTTAGGTCACATGCTGTATAGCTCACCGCATATTATACCTACATGAAGCTGTCATTGTGTAACCGTCTCTGAGATTCTCAGCTTCCCCTGCATCTAATGAGGCTGTGAAAGCCTCGTCACTGGAGGTTTAAAAGACTAGGTTAGAGAGACAAACAGCTCCTGATGCTGGTCTAGGTATACTTGGTCCTGCCTCAGCATGGGGAGATGAACTGATGTCCTCTCTAGGCCCCTTCCAGCCCTATCTGTCTGTGATTCCATGACTTTACTCCAGTGCAAAGTGGGTGTAATATGCTAGACTTGCTTTGCACAGGGGTAGGCGACTACAGACGCAGAAAGCAATGGAGGATCAAGTCCCCTGGTTTTTGTTGTTGTTGTTTAGCAGCAGAGCTGCCGTCTTTTCCATTTCGTCCTTTCAAAAATCTCTCCTCCTTTTACAGGATATTTCAACAAAGTGAGGAGGTTTGGCCCTTTTTTTGTCTCATAAATAAGATCATAAGATTCAAATGCTGGCATGTGTTTAGCTGAAGTATCCAGGAAGAGACTCTGAATAGCTGATCTAGACTTTTCCTTCTGCATGTTGTTGTAGCTGGAATACGTGTTTGGAAGCATCTGAAAAATAGCTTGAAAATTCTTTTTTTCTCTTGGGGATAAATCGCGAAAAATGTTGCATTAAAAATGGCTGCATTTATTTTAATGCTTCCTTACTAAGAGCAGTGGTACAACCCGTTACCTCACAACAAGCCTTGGCAAAGGGAGCTAATTCAGTATAGAGATTTTACTTGACTTTAATAATAATAAAAAAAGATTGGGTTGGGCATTCAAAGCAGAACTTGGTGGCAAGCTCTACAGTGCAGCTGCCGGGCTGGTTGCTGGCTCTCGTGTAACCTTTCTGCAGGGCTCCTCCGCTGATAGCTAATGGATGTTGCAGCAGACGGTGTGTGGAATAATTTATTAATTTAAAAGAATGCCCTTCTGTAGAGCATGCAGATGAGTGCTGGTGGTTCACAGATCCCAGCAAACTATTGTGTGAGCGTGGGGAGCCCTACAGGGAAACTGTTAGAGGGGAAAGATGGCAACGTCTGCAAATGTCCCACCCCTGCGCGTGGGATCTGCTCCTTTCACAGAGCAGTGAAGTGCTGTGGAAAGAATGCTCTGCAGCTTGAGGGTGGCAGTGAAAGGAGGCGTGTTCAGACCCTTGCAGCCTTTGCATGCCGTAAGATGTGGGAAGCAAAGGACTGAGGAGTTTGCAGGGAAAGGCTTCGGTCTTCCTGACCCCACGTTGTTCACTGTCAAGAAAATCACCAGCTCTGAGTGCCCACAGGCATTGAATCCCTTCATCTCGCAACTGCTGAGGTTAGGTCAGTCGTGTTATCTGTGAAATGGGGATGAGAAGGCTGAGGGCTTGTCTACACGCCCAGAAGTACAGGTGCAAACTGAACTGATATAAGCCAGGTTTATACCACATACAAACTTGCACCTGGTCAACATCACAGCGTTCCTTCAACGGGTGCAGTGTTGGGTGTAGAGCAGGCCCGAAATACAGACAGGTTAAGGGCCAGATTTATAACGGTGCTGAGGCAGCTAAAGATGCAGATAGGTGGCTAGTGGGATTTTCAGACGTGCCTAAGAAGGGCCCATTGACGTGTCCAGTGTTATTCAGAGTAACAGAGCTAGAAATCATGTGACCATGGGAATTTTTGGTAATACTTTTATGCCCCCGTGTATGCCTCAGTTTCCCCAATATGCTAATTTGTTTCCCAGTGGGTGGAAAAGGACTGTTTGCTCTCAGGGCAGGCTAAGGAGCCATAGGTATGAATGTCACTTAGTTATCTGAGCCGGGTGGGGCATTAAAAGGAACTGGCCAAGGCCAATTTCATATCCTCGACAACAGTCACCAGGACATTGACACTTAGCAACCAGCGACCCAAAGGGAGATGGATTTCCCCACCGCTCAGCAGGGAAGGTGAGCAGCATCCCCCCAGCTCGAGAGAAATGGACGGGGGGGGGGGCACAAAAGAGTTGGCTGCCAGAAGGCGTCAGAGCTCTCACCTTGGATCTGATCAAGGAGGTCAGACAGAGACCCCTTGAACAGGGGGATTCACTACAGCTTGGCTGGGCTCTGGGCTAAGCAGAAAATACTAGAGCTGTGCATTTTCCTCTCTGCTAGAGTAAGGACTTACGCTGGGTTCCAGTTGATAAATAAACCAGACTGTTTTGACGACGCTGTTTGAGTGTCACTGCAAATGTTTGGTGAAGGGCATTAATCCGAAGAGCGTCCAAGTCTCTGCCAGGCGTGTGTCTCGGTTGGACTCGCTGAGCGGCGGAGTGAAGCCAGAGTGCTGACGCCCCCGAGGTTCCGTCTAAGGAGGCGGTGATGCCACATGCTTTGCCTTGGAGGAAAAGTGAGACCCCTTGAGGGTCTGGTATACTGAAGGGGTTCCTCCTATGGACTGTAGACCAGCTGGGGGATCTTGCGGATCTGTGACAGCAGGCTGGATGGACTTTATTTTTTATTTTTTTTAACCAAGTTGATTTAAATCCGTGATTGAAATCATGGTATAAATCACCAAGTGTGGAAACCCTTGATTTGAATAATTGAATTTAATTAACTTTGTGCATCAGTTATTTTCTAAAGAAAGGTGCATTCTCATTGGTTGACATAACCATTAAAACATGTTGATTGACAGCTAAATGGAGCCTTTACACTAGAATTGGTACATCTTTTTGCTACCTGGGAGGGTGCACTATAACTATGCATTTGTTTAAGGAATTCTATAGCTTAATATTTTTCAATTCTTATTAGTTGTACAATGTTAATATGTTAGGAAATGGTGAATGATTGTTTATTTACTAGATAATTAACTTTTTGCTTATGATTTGTGTCAAACTGCATTAGGATGGTAACTGGAATTAAACACAAAACACACACAATTTATTTTTATGAAACAAAACAACCTTACATCTTTTGGAAACGTGAACTTCTCTTTTCAAAACTTGTTTCACATTCACAATGAAATGATTTATGAAACAGAGGGATAGTCAGTGAATTAAACCAGTTGTTTCAGGTCAGCCTGGGAAAATTTTCAAATATACCCAAGTAAAAGTGACTGGGGCTCAAGTTTCTACTCACCTAAGTCTCTTGAAAATGAGGAAGTCTCGTAAGTCACTTAGGCTGAACTATTATGGCATATTTATAAAGTTTGACCTCCAATGTTTGATTCCCCCCCCCCCCCCCAATTCTTTCTTTGCATAGTTAAGTATCCTTGAAGACAAAGTTTTTGATACTGGTTCATGGATTCAGCAGATTTATTTTTTATTTAGAACTTTGAAGAGATAATAAGTTTAGGACTTATCTGAATTTAATACAAAACATGTTTTCATTGCAAACAGGTTTGCTTTGAAAAAGAAAAACCTATTTATAATTAATAACAGCATAAAAATCTAATTCAATTAAAAATCAGATATATTTGATTCTTCCGTCCCCCAAAATCGTGTTTTGTTTTTTATCCATCCTGCTAGAAATAGACCACAGGTCTCTAGGCTCCTGGCCTGGTGCTTTACCCACAAAGCCATCCTTCATGTCCTCTTGCTTAGCTGCTTCAGGAGTGCCAGAGGTGGCAGCTGTCCCCACAAGACTTTTGTGTGTCGTCTTCTGCTTTTTGCCAAGTGCCTTCTACATGACTGAGCTGTGTGAATAATTAATATTAGCATTACCTTGCGTGCCCAGCAGCCTTTAAGGGACTTGCTCTCATTTATTAGATGGTGCAATGTGCCCACTGACGTTGGCCACAACCACTATATAGAATAGGCCCTGCCCTGGAGCAGCGTGAGGGACAAGTTTGAAGTTGTCAGGAGAGAACAGTTCAATGGGTATTGGGGTCAGAGCAGTTTGGCTCATAGGCCAGTGTTTATTAATAGGTGATTATTTGCTGCTACTCTTTTTGTTACAAATAGCACCGCTTTCTGTGTTTGATGGGCTAAAATGCAGTACAATCCCAAAAGGTTCTTGAGCTTTGAAATACATCATGAGATTGCCAGACATATAACTCTAATCAAGTGTATTGTAAAACCAAGAGCCTTTCAAATATGCTTAAAGAGGCCACTTCTGTAACAACTGCTTGAACAAAACTGTAGTAGTAGCAAGAGGTATTGAAACAACCCAGTAACTTTTTTTTTTTTTTTTTAGAGAGAGGGCATGAGGGTGTGGGTGTTAGTTAAAGGAACCCACATAACTCTTAGGTTGACTTTATTCTTTAATTGCTTCAAATTGTAGATGTAGAGTGTATTTAATAACTGAACAAAGGGAGTTTGGACTTGATTCTCCCCTCCAACTTGGTAGCACTTCGTACTAATAAGATTGTACAAGTGAGAGGGGCAGTGTTTTGCACTCACTTTGCATAGTTGTTTACACCAGTGCAAGGTGCAGAGCGATGAAGAAGCAAGCCTCTTGGGTTTATGGGGTAGCAAATGGAACTAGACTTCAAACATAATTTCTTTCATAGGCACAGAAACATTAAATGTTCTATCTGAGTGGTACCAGAATAGTCTCTGCAAATTCTAAGTGACTGCAGCGTAATCCTAGCTGTTTGTCAGATCAAGTAGATGCCATGAAAGACTTTCTAAGTATAACTTGTGACACTAGTAGTACCTGATAGTCCTTTATGGAATATACAAACTCGATGAACTTAACCACCAGGGATGAGTCCCAGCTAAATGCCTCAACAGTATATCTACCATCTCACTGGAACACCTGGGTTGTATGCAGTAGAGATCTGGAGGGATACGTGGAATTGAAACATGATGGGGGCTTGAGTCTCTTTCTTACAGTCATGTAAATTGGGAGTAACTCCACTGAAGTCAATACTGTCTCTCTTTCCAGCCCTCTGATTATTGGTTCATCCCTTGGGAACAGCAATCTTGCTGAGCATGCGTCTCAATTCTGGAAAGCCTTGAATTTTGTGACATTTCTGTGCAAGATGTTTCCTTCCTGTTGTGTTGGTTGCAGGATGGATTAATTAAAATAATGAAGTGGAAAGCCTCCATGTACATCATCGATTTTAATCAACCTTTCCGTTTGTACGTTAGTTATTTTCTAAAGAAAGGTGCATTCTCATTGGTTGGTATAATCCTTAAAACATGTTCATTTACAATTAAGTAGAACCTTTACATTAGCTTTGGTACATCTTTTTGCTATCTAGGCATGCACGCTATAAATATATACATTTATGTAAGCAAATTATATAGCATAATATTTTGAAGTTCTTAATAATTGTACATTTTTAGTATGTTAGAAAATGATGAATGATATATTGCTTATTCACTAGATAATTTACTTTTTGCTCATGATTTGTGTCAATTCCATCTTAATGCAGCTTTAAGTAAACACACAAAACAGCATATAAAATGTATTTTTTATCCAACAAAACAACCTTGTGTATTTTGGATACATAAACTTCTCTTTATCAAAACATGTTTCATGTTTACAACTAAATGGTTTATTAAACAGAGGGATCAACTGTAGTCACTGAATTAGACTGATTATTTCAGGTCAGCCTGGGAAAATGTTCAAATGAGCTTAAGTGAAAGTGACTGGAGCTTAAGTTACTTAGGCTGTCCTGTTGTGCCATATTTATAAAGCTTGACCTCAAAAGTTAGATGTCTCTCCCCCCTCCTCACCCCCCCCAATTCTTTCTTTATATAGAAAAACAGCTTTTAACTCAGTGTTGTTGTTTTTTTAATAGAGACTCATGGATTCAGCATATTTATTTTTTATTTTAAACGTTTTAAGAGATTATAATAAATTTAGGCCTTAACATATTTTGTATTACATTTAGATTTCATTTTGAAACAGGTTTATTTTTTTTAAAGAAAAGCTTCTTATTTAAATAACAAAATCAATTTTTTCCCCCAAATCATCCATTTTTATCCATCCTGGTTTGTGGGATATTTTTATGTTTTGGGGGCTTATTTTTTTGTTTGTTTGTTTTTCTTAGGGATCATGTGCAACAGTTACTGCATATCTGAAAGAAGGATCAGCCACTTTGCAGTTGATGTGCTTTGGATCAAGCTCTAAACATTATTTATTAAACAATATGAATATGGTTGCATAACGGTGTGACCACTGGTCTAATTAGCTTTTGGAATATATCCATTAATTCAGGGTTATTTATAGTGATGTTGTCAACTGGAAATCAGACTTCCCATTTGAAACTTTTTTACCTGCAATTGTTCAAATTACACTTTAGGTTACTCCAACTGAACAAAAATGGAGGAAAAAACCCTATTTATTTTTTTCTTCACAGTTCATGTACACTACATTTGAATGCTCTCGGTGTACAGTCAGTTTCATTGTGTCTCCCACACTCTTGGTCAGTTTCCCTTGTTTGTGTGGATTATTTTCACACATTAAAAACAGAGAGAAAAATATTTAACAAAATAGGAAGATCTGGTTGTAAAACCACAAAAACTGCTTAGGGATTCCGGGAGGTATGCTTAGCATCTGAAACTATTTTTAATTTACTTGCTAAGAATTAGATTTCAAGTTGGTGTCCTATTTAAGAATGCATTTAATGTGGCTGATTCGTCTAAAGAATGCTGGCATATATTGCTGGATTTTGTCAGCAGTTGAAGCAAAGTTCAAGAACTTGGTGAGCCTTAAGTGTTGAAAAAGGCTTCTCCTCTTTGAATCCGAAGTAATATTCTTAGAATCGTGAGGAGTCCACTCAAACTACACAGCTGCAGAAAAAGGCGTGGTAGACCTAGAAGTGGGACTTGGACCTTTAAGTACAAGAAAAGACAAAATGAATGTTACATCCACTATCTGTAGCGATCTAGTACTGCCACCTTGCACTCTGGTCCTACAGCTCAGTTGCGCAGTGGGCAGTCAGACGTTACAGACAGAGCATTAAATGTAATTACGTTGTTCAGAAAACCCGCAGTGCCAGATTGATTCTTGTGCAGCCCCAGCGCTTGGAGGACAGGCTGTCACTCACCTCTTCCTGACGCTTAACTCCATCAATGTCAATGAGTCAGAGCTATAGCTGGTGTAAATCAGTGTAATTCCATTGACTTCGCTGGACCTATGGTGACCTACACCAGCAGAAGATCTGGCCCCACGGAGTTACATCAGGGTAAAACTGGTGCAAGTTTGAGCAGGATCGTGCCCGATTTCTACTAAATAAGCAAAAAAGCTCATGCTCACCGAGCCAGTGAGAGCGGCGCTTCTCTTGGTTCAGCTGGTCGTTGCTCTTTGCAGATCTAGCTCTTATTATAGGGCTGTAACTGCTGCCTGAGGTGGTGTGTCCTTTTTAGCACCTTAATCGTTGATTCGACTTCCTGCTTGATAGGACTACACAAAACGTCCATATTTTTAATTCTCCCAATTATAAAATAGTAGCCAGTCCCCCTCTCAGTGCTACTGTCTCTGATATTCTCTGCAGATCAGAATCCTTAGCCGAGGCCATTGGGTGATGGAGAGAGAAAGTGTAGAGGGCCTTTTGGGTTAAGTCAGTATCCGCCAAACAGAGGCTACAGGAGGTGGCCCCTTGTGTGTTGCGAAACCATTTAAAAATCCTGGAACCAGATTTGCTCAGCTGGTATAAATCAGAGCTACGCTGATCTACACTAGCTGAGACTCAGCCCTGGTATTCCCAGAACTGGCTTTGTTGAGGCCGTAAATATTAAAGCTTTGCACCTTGTGTCATAAAACATTTTGGTCTTTGCACAAAGCCTTGAGCACAGAGAAATTTCAGTTTCTACTCAACCACTCCAGAGGAGAGAATTTCTCCAATAAGTGGGGCTGACTGTAACACCTCTTCTCTGTGCTAATGTTTTGTTTTTCTGATGGGTCCTCATCCACGGGTTAGCATTTATTTCAAGGCTGACATTTGCCTTGATGATCGGCACTGGGGATTTTTACAGCACATGTAAAGTACAGACCATGGTGTAAAGTGAATAATTTTAACAGGACTTGTTTTCTCTGTGTGCAGACCAGAATATTGTTGCAAAAATAAATGCGCTTGATGTATAACCTTGATGCAGAGGATTTGGCTTGTTCCCTAGCTTTAACTAGCCCAGGAAGTGGCAGTTTCAAGACTGTCCCTGAACTTCCCTGGACTGCACACCATATTGCCACCACTCCAAGGCACCCTGGCGAGCCTTCTGCTCTTGCTTCAGCCTGTAACAATTCACAATCTCCATTGTACTGTCCCCGTTACTCGGGAGGGGGATTTTTGGGTGGTGTGTGTGATCGCTCGTTGGCAAGGGTAGGGAGTCTGGATTGAATAAACTCTGTGCCTCTGTAAAATGGTGGTGGTGATGTGCCCTGTCTGTCGTGCCTAGATTGTACACCCTTCAGGGCAGGGACCGAGTGTCGGAGCTAAAAATATAAATGGTTGATAGTTAAATGTAGAATTGGTTAAATCCCTTTTTGCTGTTACCAAAAAAGCCCTACTTACCATGGAAAGCGAGCACTTTCCAGCTTCTAAAGATGTGCCGTTGCATGGCTTTTTTTTTTTTTTTTTTTTTTTTAAATGGAAATTGGTCAAAATTTTAGGCTGTCCAAACCTGTGCGTGCATAAGCTTGGAGACCACATAAGTATCCTGGGGTAAATCTGAGGATGACTTGTGGGGCCTCCATTTTGCCACTGATGATTCAGAAATCTTTAGCCTCTGGGCTGCCGGTCTGGCAGGAAGCTTGTCAAGGCCTAGCAAAAGAGATGAAGAGCAAAGAAAGGCAGAAAACTGTCAAACAGCTTCTGGCCTTAGCTGTGGCCACGACTACTGCACTAAACTAAACCTGCTCTTAGTCCTGATCGGGCCTGCATTGTGGCCAAATGGGCGTGTTGCTGCCCTGTTCGCTGCAAAATGCAGGTTCTCTGTGACCTGGCTGGGGGAGGTGTGTGTGTGGGGGGGCAACGTTTGTTGTGCAGGGTTTGGGATTTGATTTGTCTTAAATATAAATGGCCTGTGTTGTTTAAGAGCGATAATGTATTGCTGACTCACTCTGTGAATGGCTTAGTAGGATTTTATAGTGACCTTTCATTATCTACAACCAATAATGTGCCCCCTCAGTGCCCTCTACCCCTTCTCCGTCCTCGGTTCACCGCAGTTTATGGATGACCTGCCCCAGATCAAGCATGAGAGAAGACCCAGAGCCTGTGGCAGAAGTTTCACGCTGAGGCTGATCAGTTGCATCGTAAAGATTCTTTGGAATTTTTCTACCCTGGCTGCGTAGGAGGCAGTGAAATGTTTCTTGGCCTCCACCATAGTATCTGCCTAGCATCACGCAGCTGATTTGTTCCAGGTGGTAGGTAGTCTGGTTAATCTAGGCTGTCTTCACTTGGTCGCTCATGTGTGCTGCTCCCGTCGTGAGTTAATTTGCAGATAAAATCGATCGTAGCCAGACTTCACTGTCTGCAGCCATGGAGGTGGGTAAGCCTCTAAAGAGGAAAAACACTGGGACTTCTCTGCGTGAGTGTCAGCCAGTGTCGCATCTGATAATCCTGGCTGGTCAGGGAGAATCTGTGCTCTCGATCCTCTTTATTTGCTGGTTGGGTCTGTCCAGTAGGCAGGGCATCCTCTGTGCGGGCCCTATGACTGCAATTCACTCTTCCCCCACTAATGCACTGCCGCAGGCTGGGGACCGGCTGGCTAAGCAGCAGTTCTGCAGAAAAGGACCTGGGAATTACAGTGGATGAGAAACTGCATATGAGTCAGCAGTGTGCCAAGGCCAACGGCATATTGGGCTGCATTAGTAGGAGCATTACCAGCAGATTTGAGGGAAGTGATTATTCCCCTCTATTGGGCACTAGTGAGGCCACACCTGGAGTATTATGTCCAGTTTTGGGCCCCCCACTACAGAAAGGATGTGGACACATTGGAGAGAGTCCAGCGAGGACCATCGAAAATTATTAGGGGGCTGGGGCACATGACTTACGAGGAGAGGCTGAGAGAACTGGGGTTATTTAGTCTGGAGAAGAGAAGAGTGAGGGGGGATTTGATAGCAGCAATCAACTACCTGAAGGGGCGTTCCAAAGCCAAAGAGGATGGAGCTTGGCTGTTCTCAGTGGTGGCAGATGACAGAACAAGGAGCAATGGTCTCAAGTTGCAGTGGGGGAGGTCTAAGTTGGATATTAGGAAAAACTATTTCACCAGGAGGGTGGTGAAGCACTGGAATGGGTTACCTGGGGAGGTGTTGGAATCTCCTTCCTTAGAGGTTTTTAAGGTCAGGCTTGACAAAGCCCTGGCTGGGATGATTTAGTTGGTGTTGGTCCTGCTTTGAGCAAGGGATTGGACTAGATGACCTCCTGAGGTCTCTTCCAATTCTGATATTCTGTGATTCTGTGAATGCATTGGGAATGTTTTGACCTCTTGTAGCCTGTCTGTCTGAGTGGGCTTCTGGGGAAAACTGAAGACTTTTTTTTTTTTTTTTAAGAAAGAAAGAGAGAGAGATGTGAAGGCAATTCTGCCAATTTGTAAGATGTTCTGGTGGCTGGTATGTGGTGGAGCAGGCAAGGAAGAAAGTGTACAGCTATTGTGGTTCTGCAATGATTTGTGTATTGTTTTAATTGACGTCAGGGTCACCTATAGTCCAGGACGGGCCTTCTTTTATATTGCTCAGTACAAATCCAAATAAATAAAATAGAAAGAATGGAAAGAGAAAATCTACCTGATCATGGTTATTTTAGCAACATGCTATGTAAGGACAATGCCCACAGCAACCCCGAAATGAGACTGTTTGCGGTCTCTGCATTGCCTGGTTATGAAAGTATTTATTTATTTATTTATTTTTCTTCCTTTGCTGTGGAGGTTTGATTATCAGTCTCATTATAAGATGTAATAGGAATTTTAACATTTTACAGTGTCTGGTAGACTTTCCCTAGTGCCCCATTCAAAACTTGGAATATCAACATCATGAGAGCGCTGATCAAATGCTTCCTTTGCAAGTGACAAATGTGGGGAGTGCTGTGGGAACATTCCTTTTATGCAGTCTGTATCTGAAAAGAATGTTTTGTCTTCTGCTGCTGGTGAAGTCCAGAAATGTTAAATATCTGTAACAATTTATCAGCACAGTAAAATTTGAGATGAGGAAGAATGTTATAATATGGTCTCGTGCTTCTGACTTTTTCTAAAAACACCAATGTTATGAATATGCCTCGGGCTTGTATGCCTTTCCACAGGAACATCTCTCGTTGATGTGCAATTAACATTTTCAAATTGGCAGAAGTCATCCGTCCAATTTTAAAGGCAATCACTGAAATCATAATTAGCACGCCCACACCAAAAAATCAGCTAAGGTTGGCACCTCACTCCTACACACCATGACCTCATAACTAAAAACTTTAAAAAAAAATATTCCAAGTAAAATATAAATACACAAAAATTAGAAAATTCAAGACTGGTTCAGAATATTATATCTTGTTAAGGTAGCTTGCAACTTGAATTCTAGAAAATGAACGCTTTATGCCGAGGTAACTTGTGTCGGCAAAAGTTTGTAGTGTAGACACGCCCACAGATTTACAAGAGAGCCAGATGAGCTACAAGACTTCCTAAATCTCTCTCTCTCTCTCTCTCTGTGGCCAGCATTTCACCCTGGTTGTGTTTCACCCATGACTGATATATGTGGTGTTGTGGAAAGCTGGCCAAGATTCAGACACTGCTTTCAAAATATCACTGTGACTTATACACCGACACACACAACTGTCCTATCGGGGCAAACTGCAAAATCAAAAGTTTTTGAACCAAACCAGATTTGCAGCTGTACAACTGCAAAGATCAAACTTTCCTCTCTGGGTTAATTTCTCATTCTGTTCTGACTCCACCTCTGGGTTTTTTGGTTTTTTCTTTTTTAGCAGAGGCTACCTCCATTTATTGGCGAGTATGTAAAATAGCCCTTTTGGGTGGGTGGCAGCCGTGTTTAGGAGGAAATGGTTCATATTTTTCTTGCCACTGCCTGGCTGGCTGAAGTCTGCTTCTCTGATTATATGGGCTGAACTACAGGAAGGGCTAGAAACTTGAATGGTGACCGAATAACTGAAAATAAATTGTTTTCCAAAGCTCCTGTGCTGAAAACTTGCTCTCCCCCCCCCCTCCCCGTTTTATGCCTCTTTCCTTCTGATTTGTTATTGAACTCTAAGGGTCAGATCTTTAGCTGGTGCAAATTGGTGTAGCTGCACTGAGTCAATAGCACTGTGCCGCAGAGGATCTGGCCCTGACTGTGTATATCTTCGTAAAAAGTCTTTGAATGAATGGCCCCACAGCTTTCTTTTGTGCTTTGTGTGGGGGGGAAGGATGGGTGTGGGACACAACCTGAGAGAAGCCGTACTTGTTTTCTCCTCTTGTGACACTTTGGAAGTCAAGGGGGAAATTTATTTTTAAAACAAACTGTAGGCAGTTGTGGAACAAAGTAATTTAGCTTTCCCCTTCCCCCCGCCTCCCCCAACCTGGGAAGCTTGGAATTGACTGACTTCTGGTCTGTCTCATCAACTTAATACAGCAGTTCAGAATGGCAGTGTTGCACATTATCCGCCTGACGCTACAGAGCCTGGGCCAGTGAGGGGAACAGCATCTGTTTCTCATTGGACTTTGCCTTTGGAAATTCCTCCTGCTTGTTTGTCACATTACTGTCTCTTTCTCTCTCGTTCCCTTCAGTAAGTTTACAAGACTCGCCGGAATGCACATATGGTCCTTATCAATTCCCAAACTTCAGCTCTCTGCTGGTTAGCAATTTGTGACATTAGGGCTGTTAGAGGCATTAGTCACACTTACTCCAAATAGAAATCTTCGTGGTTTTTGGAAACCTAAGGAGGAAAATGCTTTTTATGTCCATTCTTGGCATAAAGGGAGATGTTACTGCTCCGAGTTTGCACTGACCTTTAAGCTCAACAGTTTGCCTTGGAGATAAATGTTTGTTCCCACTTCACAGCCACTTGTGAATTGTCACATTTTGCTGACTCATGTGAACGGTACCCTTTTCTCAGCCCCCCTCGCTCAGTTTTTACAGGATACCACAGTAAGCTATTCCCCTCCAAGCGTCTTTAGGCCGCTGTCTGAGATGATAGCAACATGGGTTCTATCAACTGCAGGGGTGTGTGTGTGTGTCTCTCACAGGATGTGGTTTGGTCCTCAGCAGCCCTGATTGGCTCAGGATTCACTCTCCCCAAATACAAATTAACAAGCCTCTTGATGCTGGGCTAATAGGGAGAGAGTTAAATGTCTCTTGGTTCTTATTTTCTTTAGGGGAGGGAGGTGGGGAGAATAATGGGCTTCAGTAGAAAGAGGCGGCGAAGAACTTGAAAATTAAAATAAAGGCCCCACCCTGCTGGGCTTTCCTATTGTGGCTGCCTTTGTACATTTTGTCTATGCGGCAACTGGCAGTAACATTTACAATTCGTATTAACTGAGGAGAGAGCCAGAATGGGAGTGTAGAGGGAAGAGCAGTCTGACACGTGTCACAGGATGAACCAAGAGGGGGGCCCTTTAGGAATGGCTACTGCAGAGATGATGGATACGGGGCCCAATTGCACTCTCCAGTAGCGGTGTCCATCTGGAATGACGCCATTGGACTGTAACTGCGAGCAGAGCGTGGTGCATGGATTCTAGCCATTTGTCAGTATGCATGGGGAGAGATTTGGGGGGAGAAATTCATTATCACACTGTGCTAGCATTCAAAAGTCCAAGGTACTCCTAGCTTTTAAAATCGACACGTGATTGCATTGGATATTTGTAGCCTGATTCCGAGGATGAGCTGAACCCTTGATGGGCCTGATAGATTGTTGCGCTAGGACTCATCTAAGCCAGTTCTGGCAGTGCAATGGGGCTGATCCAGCCATTGGGGAATTTTTGTATGTGAAAGAAGTCCCTGACCTCTGCCCCACACACAGCCCCATTGAACTCTGGCTGTTTCTGGCTGCCTCTTTGTCCTCCTGGGACCATACATAGCTGGGCACCTGCTCGGGCAGCCCTGAAGGTGTTTTAACTTGTGCCAGAGGCCAGAAGAGGGCGGCGGCAAGGGACCTCTTTCCCTGTCTCTGGGTTCTGCACCAAGCACGCTCAAGCTACACCTGGGAATTGGGCCATTTACGTTCAGGAAAATGAGACTCTTTGCTAACTAGGAAACGGTGGGGGAGACGTCTGGAGAAAAATGGCGGCACTGCAGCCCAGGGGATAGGCCATGCATCGGGGAGGGAAAAGCAGCATTTGCTGATGGATTCTGTGGTAAAGGTAACGAAGACCAGTAACCTGGTGTCTCCAGCCAGCTCCGCAGTTGCTGAGCCTTTCGGTTCTAGGAGGCAGGAGCTGTTGAATGTCTAATTGTGCTTGTAACTTGCATGAGGGAACCCTCCCATTTTGTGCCCTAGCCCCAGCTTCCATATATACTCTTAGGCGAATATCCGCTATCTTAGGCTGACCCCAGTGCAAATCTGCAGCCATATTCTCGTTGGATTATCGCTGGTATAGTCAGCATTGGACAGACCCTGAGGAAGTAAAGATTCCCTGCCCTCAGGAGTTCACAGTCCAAACTAAAAGAGAATCGCGCCTTGCTAGTGTAAAAAGAGCCTCTCCACCAATCGCAAGTGGAATCTGTCCAGCTCTAACGATCACTCTCTGGTCATGTAGTTGTTGGCCTACCTGCTTGTCCAAGATCTTACAGCCTCCAAGAGTTGTTTCTTAAAACACGTCTCTGAAACGACCCCTCTTTGTGGAATTATTCGAATAGAAACATCTCTGCAGCAGAGTTACTTGTTTTGCCTGTTTGCAGCCTCCTGGGGCCAAAGGCAGCTCCAGTTTAAACTGATGGAACGGGGAGCAATTCCGTCTGCAGCCGAGACCAGTTTTGTCTCGTCTCCACAGCTCTTGTTGGTCACAGTATCTAACTACATACTGTGTGTTCTCTGGTCTGGCTATCGGCCAGCTCCCTTCCTGCCTCTCTTCCACAAAATAACAAATTTTCACTGTCCAAGTGCTCCAGGATAAACAGAGGAAACAGTAACTATATTCAAGGAGAAATGTCTCTCATCCCTCGAGAGCTCAGCGGCTATGCTGAGATGGAGCCAACTCTAGCTTAATATTTTGAAATCCTCCTGTTTGGGAGTCTTAATTCTCACTGAGATGGCTGAGACCTTTTTCCTCGCTATCAGCTTAGAAAGCAGTAATGGGGCCATTCCAAGGGGAGGCTCACCCCATTGTTACATGCTTGTAGGGCAGCAGCAGCATGGGCCAACTGATGAGCACTGTCTTGGCAAAGACAGGAGATGGCTGCAGAAGTTCTAGAGCAGGGATAGGCAACCTATGGCACGGGTGCCAAAGGCGGCATGTGAGCTGATTTTCAGTGGCACTCACACTGCCCGGGTCTTGGCCACCGGTCCAGGAGGGCTCTGCATTTTAATTTAAACATTTTAAAAACCTTATTTACTTTACATACAACAATAGTTTAGTTCTATATTATAGACTTCTAGAAAGAGACCTTCTAAAAACGTTACAATGTATGACTGGCACGCGAAACCTTAAATCAGAGTGAATAAATGAAGACTTGGCACACCACTTCTGAAAGGTTGCCGACCCCTGTTCTAGAAGGAAAAGACCTGTTTATAGTGAATCACTACATGGGATTGTTGTAGGGCAGAGGTGCTGAAAGTCTGGCTGGTACACCTGCTTTGTATGTCTGTATGGCCCATGTGGCATATTCCCAAACTGCAGAATGTTAAGTTTTCTTTTCTTTTTTTTTTTTTAAAACGGTGTTTCTAGACCGCCTGGTTTCACAGAGAACCTTCCAAACACAAAGCAAGTGTAACCCTGCAGAGATGTCCACATGAGTCTGCAGACAGCCTGCAACAACAGCTCTTAGCAGCACAAACGTCTCAGCCTCCATTAGTCTTTGTGCGATGTTGACTCTGAATCCTTAATGAAGATGCTTTTCTTGTCATTGTTAATGAATGCATAACCGATTAGTTTTTCAGATGGCATGGGTGGATTTATGTCCAAGTTGGAGAACTGAGAGCTTCTAGAAGGAAGGAAGGAATAGTCTATTGGATGTTTTCTCCATAGTATTATGCATGGGTTCTCTTGTATGGAATACCCTCATGGTGCAAGGCTTTCAGCATCACTTAAGCCTGCATCGGGAACCAGTGGGGATCATCTATGTGTGCTATTCCAAACATGCACAGCAGCCTGGCTCACTGTCCCTGTGTTAGGGATGGTGGTGGATTCCTCCACACTCCATGTGTATAGTCCCTGAGTACTCTGGTTTTATGGAGCGGTGGATGAGACCAATGTTCCAGTCCTTAAAAAAAACAAAAAACGAGTGCCAGAATGTACCGTTCCAGCTTGCCAAAAAATTGCCCAAGCAGCATTCTGGAGCATTCCCACTTAACCCAAGTGCTGGGTGAGAGGTGGTGGTGGATTTCACCCTCTGTATTCCTAGCCTCCATTCCTGCTGCTCTCTCCCCGAACACTTCCACTGCACTTTCTGCCTGTGCAAGGCATGAAGAATCCATGAGGTTCCCAGTTTTGTATCCAGCATCCTAAGTCACATCAGAAACTGGGAAATGTGCTTCCAGTCATCATGCAAAAATGTAGCCTGCTTGAAACGTTGACTCTGATAAAAGCCTAGGAATATTTTTAAAGTTACTCCTAAAATGTGTGGCCTCAAATAACTAAACTCTCACTTCATATTTGTGGTTTATCTCCGTATTTTACATACTGGCAATTTCCCCCTCCCTTGAATTTGCGGCGCCTGTCTTTTTTTTAACTCTTAAAAGGCACATGAAATCTCAGTCAAACCGATAAGTGGATGAGTCCCCCATTTAAGGCAGTTGTAAGGGGCCACAACTAAAGGAGAGCCTAATAGATTCTGCCCAGAAATGAGAGCGCGATGGGGTGGGAGGGGTTCAACTGGGTATTGTGTGTGTTGGAAGGGTGTGTGCGGGGGAGGAGAACACACACGAGACAGAGCCTGAAGGAGCAGCTGAAAGATGGTGGCCAACTCGGAAAGAAACCTGAGAAGAGGTTTTTGGATCGGGGTGTAGGCTGAAAAGAAGGTTTTTGGCGCTGTGAGCAAAAGAAACTGTTTCCTGCTTTCTGATTCTCTCTGCATTCAGAGACACAGGACGTTGTACATTCTCTGTAAATAAAGGGCTCAGAACAGGGTTAACTAATTCAATTATTGCCCTGTAATAGACAGGACGTCAGAGTAGATCTAATGGTCCCTTCTGGCCTTCATCTCTATGAATCTATACATTATCCACAGGGCCTCGGATTCAGCCGCATGTTGGAGGCAGGGCTCCATTGCCTGTGGGAAGAGAACAATATACTCTGCTAAAATAAGTTTCTCCTCGTTACCTTATTCAATGTAGGGATGAGAAAAAATGCCACCTTCTCAATCCTCCGGTCAGATTTCTTCCCTTTCTCCACATCCCTCTCCTCTCCTCCCCCTCCCCACCACGCGCGCATGGAGAATCATACCTGCTCTAGTCAGGAAAATAAGTTTGTATTGCTTTTTATTCCTGTTGGCCCCCTAGAGCCAGCACGGCTCAGAGGGAGTGAACCAGGGCCCCTTCCTTCACTCATCTCAGCAACCAAACCATTTTACTAAATTCCAATGAATTACACCCATGCAAACCCCTTGGCAACAACAAGCGGTCACTTGAGGATATTGTTTGATCTGCAGAACTGATGGTATGTTTGATGCATTAGAAAAGAACCCTGGTTGAGTTTGTAGGGCTAGCAGTCAGAGAGACTCTCCTGACTTTTTACTTGTAAAATGAACATGTGAACTTGAAATTGAAAGGTTGTGACAGGAACAGAGACCATGAACATAAGAATGGCCATACTGGGTCAGACCAATGGCCCACTTAGCCCAGTATCCTGCCTTCTGACAGTGGCCAGTAGCAGATGTTTCAGAAGGAATGAACAGAATCTAATTATTTTTTCAACTCAATTATATTTTTGGTCTTCACGATGTCCACTGGTAAGGAGTTCCACATGTTGACTGTTGACTTCCTTTTGTTTTAAACCTGCTGCCTATTTATTTCATTGGGTGACCCTTGGTTCTTGTGTTATGTAAAGGGGTGAATAATACCTTTTTCTCCGCACTAGTCATGATTTCATTGACCTCTACCATTGATTCTGCAGCTCAAGCATGAATGTCTACACTGCAGTTAAACAGCTCCGCGAGCTCAAATCAGCTGTTAGGGGCCAAACATGGGTTTTTAATTGCAGTGTAGATGTGCCCTGAAAGTCCTATTACACTAGGTCAGCTGGATCACCCTGGTCCACATCCTTGTTCATTCCCTCAAAGAATTCTAATAGACTCGTAGACTTTAAGGTCAGAAGGGACCATTATGATCATCTAGTCTAACCTCCTGCACAATGTAATAGATTGGTGAGGCGTGATTTCCCTTTACAAAAGTTGTGTTGACTTTTCCCTAACGTATTGTGATCATCAGTGCATCTGATAATTCTGTTCTTTACTATAGTTTCAACCAATCTGCCTGGTACTGAAGTTATGCTTACTGGCTGTAATTGTCAGGATCGCCTCTGGAGCCTCTTTTAAAAATAGGTATTATATTAGCTACCCTCCAGTCATCTGGTACAGAGGCTGATATTACAGTTAGTTCTGCAATCTCATATTTGAGTTCCTTCAGAACTCTTGGGTGAATACCATCTGGTCCTGGTGACTTATTACTGTGAAATTTATCAATTTATTCCCAAACCTCCTCTATTGACACCTCAATCTGGGACAATTCCTCAGATTTGTCATCTAAAAATAATGGCTCAGGTGTGGGAATCCCCCTCACATCCTCTGCAGTGAAGACCGATGCAAAGAATTCTTTGTGCTTCTCTGCAATAGCCTGATCTTCTCTGAGTTCTCCTTTAGTACCTCGATCATCATCCAGTGCTGCCCCACACCCCGATTGTTTGGCAGGCTTCCTGCTTCTGATGTACTTACAAACATTAACAGCAAACATTTTTTTTTCATCTTTGGCTAGTTGCCCTTCAAATTCTTTTTGACCTGCCTAATTATACTTGACTGACAGAGTTTATGCTCCTTTCTATTGTCTTCCAATTTTTAAAGGATGCCTTTTTGCCTCTGACCACCTCTTTTGCTCTGCTGGTTAGTCATGGCAATTTTTTTCTCACTTTTTTTTTTGTTTTGTTTTTTTACAATTTGGGCTATACATTTAATCTGAGCCTCTACTATGGTGTTTTTTAAATAGTTTCCATGCAGTCATCACTCATTGATACCCTGCAGTTCTGCCTGTCTTTCTGGCCCTGTGTGTGTAACTGGCAGCATTTCAAAGAATGCTACCATGGAGGTCCTGGACTTAGCAGCCTACATTTGGCCTCCAGGACCTCTCTCCTTCCTTGCCCTATGTCACTGTTACCTACTTGTACCACGACCACCGGCTTCTCTCCAACACTGCACATAAGTCTCAAGAGGTCCTCAACCTTTGCACCCACCAGGCAAGTCACCATGCTGTTCTCCTGGTCATCACAAACTCAACTTTTTGTTCTGTTTTTGTTTTTGGTTTAAGTGCTATATAGAATGGAGCCAGGCTTTCTGCCCTGGTTAGATGGAAGGTCTTACAGCCTCTGAAGGTTTGTGCGTCTCAGCCACACTTTGTCCTCCTTCACCCTGCCAAAAGAAACACTGAAAGTTACAGTATTGAAGCCAGGAAGATCATTGCTCATCAAAGTTTCTAGCTGTTCATCCATTGTAGCTACATCACATTCCACCTTTCCAATAATATTAAGCATTTTGAATTTTGTCTCAATATTCTGTCTCTCTCACTCTGCTCTACAGCTGTTAATGGATCAGACAAAATAATTGTAATGGCCTACAAATCGCATCATACAAATGTACACCCCATATTGGGGGGGTGGGGGGAAGCTTACACAAAAACAACCCAAGATGGCGAACAACAGAATGATTAAGCAGTGACTCTGTCCCACACCTACAGGAAGGACTAGTCTAAAAATGAAAATTCCCCTTTACCTGCTCTTCAGATGTCTTGAAAAGCCTGCAACACGAGATTTTCTAGATGTTAGAGGTGAGAACTTCAGCTTTTGTAAGCTGGTGTAATTATTGAAATGAGAGGAGCTCCACTGATTTACATCAGCTGAGGATTTGGCCTAACAGGCCTAATGATACACTCGGGGAAGGAGCCAGGTAGATGTCATTCCCTTAACCTCATGCCATAAGAATAATAACAACTTTGGCAAATGGCTGTGTATTAATAGGACCATCCCTTAATTCCAGGTTGTCATACTCCTCCGAGTCATCAGCATTAGTGATGTTAGAGGTGGTGGTTTGACTCGGGGTGGGGAAGTAATACTAGGAATGATGCTGAGCAAGGAAAAAACTGAATGTGCAGCCAGACCACCTTCAGCATCTTGCCAGGGATGGATCTGGGTGGTGCATGATTTGCAAGGAGGCCAGGTCGCTTTGGGATTTGCCGTGGCGGTGATGATGAAAGGGAAGATTTAGGCTGAAACTCAAGAAGTTTTTCCTTGTGCTGAGATCTCTAAATCACCTCATGGATATAATGGGAAGACACATTCCTTGAGTGGCTTGGCTTGGATGAAGTATTGGTGCATATGATGTAGGGGAGAATCCTGCACCAGGAGAGAGGGGCCTTTCCATTTAGGAACAAACCCCTGCACTGCAGTGGTTCAGTGATGTCTTTTCGCCCTTTGAAAGACTCTCTTTACCTAAGAAAAAAGAATGATCCAGATTTTGATCTGAGTTGCACCAGCATTAAATTTGACTGACTCCATGAACTTCAACAGAGAAAACCCATGTTTACACCAGGATAACGGGGATCAGAATGCCAGGATTTCTTTTTAGTTGGAAAAAACCTATCCCAGTAGGTTTCCCTCCCGAAGGCAGGAGTCTTTCCTATGTCCATTGAACAGGTTTTATGTAAGTGTACCTGAGAGCAGAATCTAGTCCACTGACTCCAATGCGACATACATCACGGCGGCTAATTACAAGATAAGTGAGGCCATCTGAGTTGGCATCTTTGTGTTTAAAATATTTGTCCCCCCCCCCCCCCCTCCCGAATGGCTGAATCATCCTCCTGGTCTTATAATTATGTGCTGAAATAGTCACACTTACTGCTCCACTGCAGCGGCTTTCTTTCCAGGCTGATAAAATCTGAGGCCACAAACTATTTTGCGCTAGAGGAGTTTTTCAGCAGTTTTTGTCCACCCCACCCCCTTCTCCAGAGTGGAGGTGAGGGCCAGCGACTAAAGCACAGTTGTGTAGTTTCATGTATTCGCTCCAGTTAATGCAGCTTGGTTTGGTTTCTAAAGAGCAGCAAAAGTGGGGAGGGTAATTCCAGAAGTGGTTTTTGGCCCCATGGCAGATCTCATGCTGCTGGTCTGGATCATTCTGCAGGAAGCGGCTCTTCCCTGGCCTGGCTTTAGGGTGGAGTTTTTGTCTTCACGCTGTAGTAATCCTTCCCTTCTCTGCTGATACCGGTCTGGACTAATAATCCAAAACTGCCTGCCTGTGTTCCTGGGATTCCTAAGGGTCAGTAATTGGGACTTCTGGATACTGATAAGGGGAGCTATATGCAAACACAATGGACCACCCTGGGGTTCAACATTCAGAGCCAGATCCTAAGATGGTGTAAGTTGTAGCTCCATTGTGCCGATTTACCTAGCTGAGGATCTGGCTGAAGTGCCTGAAAAAGGACCACAAAACCATTTCAAGACTCTTCCCCTCTCCATTCCACCCTCCCAAGCTCCTTCACTGGGAGCACGATCATGAATGGCATTGGCCCAGACTGTACCCTCACCCTGCTCTCGGGTCCATGCGCCTTCCCCCTTCACCTCTGTCCTGTCCCAGTTAAAGCACACAGGAACAAGCTGGCTCAATGTAGAGAGGAAAATAGATCCAGCTTCTTTGTTTAAGCTTAATGCATAGGCGTCAGCATTAGACATCGTGCCAATATGTACTCCTCCCTTTCTCTTTTCTCCGCCCCGCAAGACTAATTGCTGTCGCCATCGGCTTTCCCCAAATACAAATGGCGGCTAATGTCTCCTAGCGCAGACCAGCCCCCTGTAGGCTTCCTGGTGCACAGCAGAATCGGTCGCGTTTCCATGCGGTGTGAGCCTGTTTGTCCGGGGGTGTTCACACTCTGTAGCACCCGTGGCCCCATTGGCATCTGGTTCTGTCTAACGCACAGAAAGACAGATGTTTTTAAAGTAGGATTCCCATGCTAGCAGGGCTGGTGCAAGGAAGTTTCGTGCCCTAGGCGAACTGCCACCTTGCGCCCCCCTCCACACCCAGCTAACCCAGCCCCCCACAAGGGGAGCCCGCCACCCCCCACAAGGGGAGCCCGCCACACACAGCCCCGCGGCAGCTAACCCCACCTGGGGAGACACCCCCCCCCCAACTCACCTCGGCGCCGCCTCCTCTGCTGAGCACACGGGTGCCACTCTAATTCTCCTCCCCTCCCAGGCTTGTGGCGCCGATTGGAGGAGAATTAGAGCAGGGGCTGTGTGCTCAGTGGAGGAGGCAGAATGGAGATGATCTGGGGCGGGGAGCAGTTCCCCTGTGCGTCCCCCGCCCCCGTTACTGCGGGCGGCCCTCCCCGCGCCCCAGCTCACCTCCACGCCATCTCCTGGCCTGAGCGGGCTTTTAGGCGCCCTCAACCACTAGGCGCCCTAGGCGGCTGCCTAGTTTGCCTAAATGGTTGCACCGGCCCTGCATGCTAGTGAGTAGAATTGGCTGGAGCTGCGGAGAGCACCAGCAGCAAAGAGCGGCTGCTGATTGGCTTTGTCCTCTCCTTGCTGTGGCAGGGAGACGATGGCTCTGGGATCTTGGCCCAGCCCCGCAGCGCGACCTGAAGGTTCCAGTGTGTTCCAGGCTGGCTCCACCTTGGGCTTCCCTCGGGCTAATACGCAGCATGAGTTATGACAAATGTTTGGATGACTGTGGTGTCCAACTCTGGTGGCTTTTTTTGTAGATAATTGCCATTTCCAGCACACCCACACAATTTGCAATAGAATAAACCAGTTGTGCAGCGTGACTCTGTTATGAGACTCTTATCTCTTGGGTCTGCTGAATAACTCATTTGCAAACAAACAGTCATTTTCCTAAAATACTCCGCTGAAAGAGCTAAGGGCCTATTCTTGAGGAGTACTTAACACCCACCTTTCTTGATGGGTCAGGTCTTAGCTTCCACTGCTTCATTCAATACTTAATTCAATGGACATTTTAAAAATGTCTAGCATCCACAGCATGTTATTCACCCCATTCATCTTCAGGTAAACTCTCAGGGCCCCAGTCCCCCTCGTTTGAATTATACCTGCATAAGTATCAGCAGGAGATTCCTGTGAGCTTCAGTTAGTTGAATGTCTTAGGGATTCTTCTTTCAGGTTGGCAGTGCGCCTTGGCACCTCATGGAAGAAGGCAGGGGGGTCAGTATCCAGATCTAGCACTCGAGGACCCCTCCAGATCTTGGGATCTCCATGAGGCCAGGATCTCCTGTGTCTGTGCCCTGACTCTGGTGTTCCCTGCTCTTTCCCTGATAGGGACATTCCTGCCAGTAGTTACCCCTGGAGTGCACCCCCTAATGGGAGATGTTCAGAGGACAGGGGTGTGGTGAGGAGAAAAGGCATTTAATGATTCTTTGCAGCTGAGGTACTAGAGTGAAGTGTGATTGACAGATACCTGCATTCTGGTATTTGAGTTGGGGGTGGGGAGGGGGAAGGTGGCTTAAAGCCAGCAAACCCTTGGAAGTGTAGACGAGGCCCTGGTCTTTCAGCCCCTGAGCAATAGGGCTGTTTGTTTCTGGGTGGGAAATGGGCATAGGAAAGGTCAGTGACTTGCCCCTTGTTGCACTGCAAATCACTGGCAAATGGGAGAATAGAACACAGAGCAGCAAACAAGGATGATCCCTAAGAACTAGATTAAACACAGTTTCTCTAAGGACTGGATCCAAATCCAGTTGGAGTCAAGGGAAAGACTCCCATTGAGTTCAGAGGGCTTTGGATCAGGCCCTGGCTGTACAGGATTATAATTCAGTTGCAATCCTATAACACACATTGAGTAGCTCCTATGCAAATGCCTGGCATTGGAAAACATTTAAAGGTCCGAAGTCGGGGGCACCCAACAGGAGCTGCAGGGAATGACACCTTTTTCTGTTTCACGGGGTTCTGTAATCTGTTTTCAAGGCATTTGTGTCGATGTGATTTGGCAGAAGAGCTAACTAGTGTGTGTGGCTGCTTTTTCTAGACTAAAATGTAAGTTACTGCACAGCTGTTGTGGAAAACCCTAAATATAACATTCGACTTGCTCCAACTCTTCATCCTGCCAGGTCTCTGCTGGTACAAGAAACCCCATGAAAATATCTGTTGGTGTCTTTCAGTTCAGGGTACCCGACCAAGCCAGCAGAGGCAAATGGATGGGGCGTGAACTACTGGTTAAACCTTCCCAGGTGCTTAAAGTGACCCTGAATGAAGACTTGAATACGTCTGATTTGGGTGACTGTACTTTTCCTTCAGGGCTATGGAACATGAGATGTGCTCTGTACGGGAAGTTGTGCGTCATGTGAAAAAGCCGAGGGATGACGGCCCTGCTTTCTCACCTTACGCCGATGTTGTGTGTAAACCAACCATCCAGAGAGTAACGTGCGCATCGGCCTTGTCAGAACGACGTATCCGAAGCCAGCAGGGATTTAGCTGGCTTTAGCGGCATTATCTGAACAATGCGAACGATGTCCTGCTGCTGTCGTAAAACAACAGTCCGCGCTGAAGCACAAAGTGTCCCATTTCTGCTACGTTGCTGTGCAGATTAGTAGAATTCTGGGAAGTTCCTTTTTCCATGACAAATGCAACGGAATAGCCAGCTGGGTTCTCCACTTATTTAAATCAGGACTAATGACATTGAAGTCAAAATCCCAAGGGGCCAGTTCGGGGTAGCCAGACTTCAGCACGATCCAGCCACAACCCCTTCTTAGCCCAACACCCCCCCATTGAAGGGTTGCAGGGGCAGTGGTGGAGAAGCTGCCTATAGTGGTTCTGAACGAGACGGGAAATCCTCAACAGGGAAGAGGTAACCAGCTTCCATCGCCTCTGCATCACCGGAGCTGCCCAGTGGTAACAAAGCAAGGCAGAGAATCTGTCTCGCCAGGTGCATTGTAATGGGGGCTCATCTGATCACAGCTAAGATTGCAGCTTGGTTGTGTGTGGTCACAACATATTTAAAAATTTTATTAAAACGTTAAAAAAAAATGAACAGAGTTTGAGCATAGAAGTTTCTGGTTATCAGGGAATAATGTACAGATTATCGAGGGTGCAAAGTTTTGGTTTAAGATCAGGTGGCATAAGGAATAAATAATCTGCAATATCCCCAATTGGGGGTAAAAGGTTGATGCGTCAAAGTACAGGCATATGAGGGTATGAAGTTCATAGAGTGGCTATGTTCGGGTGTGGGATATGATGATGAGGATGGATTGACCCTCATTTGGTGAGATTTAATGTTCAGGGAGTTTATGGTTCTAGTTCATATGATCCAACGGAGAAGGTCACTTGATCCCTTTCTCATAGTGGGAGAAAGATGTCACTCTGGCTCATGCCTCCTGGTACTGTCGGTGGCCGGTGATGTACTACTCTGAGTTAAATCCTGCAGTACCTAGTTGTCTGACTGTGTATGTCACCTCCTAACTTTTTTCTCCTATGGCTACAGGAATGTTAGAAACTTGGGGCACAGGACTTCAGTTTCATCTTCTGCAATTTGCTAATGCTTGCTGATCTGCCAGTCACTGGCACAGAACTGCCTACTTGGTTTGGGGGCATTGTAGATAGCTAACCCCACAGTAGGGTTGGGTAGATCACATACAAGGAAGACATCTGAGGATTGGGAAGGAAATTGAGAATCCACTCTCTCCCTTCACTCCTGCCCTCAACCACCTTGACTAATAGGGGTCCCAATGAGAGATTATTCTCCTCTCCTTTGAGAGTGGCTGGTATTCCTATAACTTTCACCTGCGTACGTTGGTGCTCTGCATCTTGGTTACAAATATTTCCGTTTGGGATTTTCAGAATGATGAGCTTCGAAACTTGTCCCTCTCCGGTCATGTGGGCTTTGACAGTCTTCCAGATCAGCTGGTCAACAAATCAACCTCTCAAGGGTTCTGCTTCAACATTCTTTGTGTTGGTAAGTGATGCTGCTCTGCTGAGCAAATGGTTTTTCACATCAAGGCATTATGTGACAAGAAAATTATTAATTTAAACAAAGGGGGCGGGGGGGTGTCTGAGTGTGAGAGAGTAAATAAAAACAAAAAACCCTTCCATTCAGTAATGTGGATAAGACATAAACCCATAGGGTGAGCATTTTAAAAGGGAACCCAGGAGGATTGATTTTAATCACTAAGTGGAAAGCCTTGATTTTAATCAACCATGTGTCAAAATAGTTTTAACATCTTGGTTGTCTTCAAAATATCATCTAAAGTTGCTCAAACATTGAATGCACTTCTGTGCGCAAACAAAACACTTAGCTTGGCAGAACGTTCCATAAACTATCTATTTCCATTGCTCATATGTTGAAGCAAAATGTTTTCTCTTTTCTGATTAAGGACTTTAGGTTTATTTTTTTTAAAATGCTTTGACTGGGGTTTTCATGTCCTGTTTAGAATATTGTCCACAGTGCAGTTTCAGCTATCTGAATCCACATCTGGCTAGCTAGACTAGACTGCACTCGCAGCAATAGGGGTTCAGGAGCTAGACAGGAGAATGACCATGGAGAAATATGACCCGAGCAACCGACCATTGCATGAGTCCCTTAGCAGCATGAAGCTGTTTAAAATTCAGCAGGGAGCTTCCCGATTAGCAAGCATTTGGATGATCAAAATGGCATAAATTGGTTGCTTTTTTTCCCTTGTGCGGTAAACATTCCTAGCCTAGCATGACTCAATTTGTCTTCATTAACGTAGCAATTTGCTCCACTTTTTTCTTTTTCAAAATGTGCCGGTCAACTTTTGTTAAGCTCCAAATAGAAATTTCACACACACGTTGCTGCTATTGTCCAAAGGAAGGAGAAAAAAAAATTGGCATCTCTTTGAGGGAAAGCACACAATTGGCTCCTGCATGGTGACGTAACGCTTCTAAATGTAGCATGTCTTGAGCCATAGAGACAGTATGCAATGATGGCTATGTTTGCTTTAGCAGCTCGCCATCAAACACCGCTCTAGTGATTTACAATAGAACTGTTTAATAATAGTAATTCCATGCACTGTGCATTCCTCAGGGGGACCACATTGAGTTGGTTTGTGGCTATGATATAGATACATATTCTTAAAAGCCTTATTGCTTTGAGGATTCCAAGCTGCTCTTGGTTTGGAGGAAGTATTGCTTTCCAGACTTAACGGTTTGAGAGACTGGCAGCTAAAACCAGGCGGGAAGAGAAGCAAAAGGGAAAGCCAGATGGCTATGAGAATGACATGATTTTAAGGCTCCCTGTATATCTTGCAACTTTCCAGGATAGGACCGCCTTGAAAATCTGTAAGTCCCAGCATGTCTAGTCTCGATGGTTACTGGCCCCGTAAAATGATCATTGATCCCTCAAGCCAGGAGTGGGCTTTTGGACATGGGTCCTCGTTTAAATATTGCAAGTTTTAAGCCCGAAACCAGTGTTTCATTCCCCGCCTGTATATCTTTGCAAGCACCAAGATTTACTCATATGGCCTGTGAGTCAATGCAAGAAAAGCAGGAGTTGTGGTATTGTTTCCTCATTGGAATAATAATGAATAGGTATAGAGATCGTAGGCTCCCTTGGTGGAAGGATTATGGCTAGGAGCAAATGGTTCCGCTAGAAAGCTGAGCATGCCCAAAACAGCCTTCTGAGGGCTGGAATGAAACCCAAGGTGTACAAGTCTGGGTTCAGCAGGGTGGTGTGATTCCTACCAGGAGCAGCTCTGCAAGTTGGGACCCGTCCTTAGAGCATAGCGAGGAGGCGAGGATCAGCTGCTTTGAGAGTGGGCTCTCAAGTATTAGTGTTGGGCAGGCTCCTGGAATGCGGGCTGTCCGGTGCTAGCGCTGAATGGGCAGAGACCCTCTGTATGTCTAGCCTGCAATGGCTGGGTGCGATTGCCACCGGAGCCAGCAAACCCCAAGCTATCTTTAATCTAGCTCGCTCGGCTCCCAGTGCTGGGAAGCTATGGCATGCTTCAGTGCAGGCTGTACAAACCCGTCTGGGTCACTGGGTAATTGCGCGTGGGGTTAGCCCACACTGTTGTGGCGTCACTGCTCCAGTACCCAAGCTAGCCAGATGAAATCTGGTTCAGGTATGTCGGCCGTAGCTGCAGTCAGTCCGTGATTGTAGTCTGGACGTACCCCCTGTGACACACTTTGAGTGTTGGTTCAACACACCCTGTTCTCATGGAACCCAATCTTTCTTTCCATAGTCCATGCCAAATAGAGACCAGGATCTTTTTTTATTTAAAGGGGACACTGTATCACTAAATGTGAAAGGAGTGGACCATGACAAATAAACAGGTCCTTAACTTAAAAATAGGCTGATCATCTTTGGTTATTAAATGGAAACAGCCATCACAGACGTGTTACTCTTTGCTGCTGGTGTCTCTTACAAGGAGGTCTCACATTACCACTGTTGTTTTTGTGAAGACACCATTCCTCTGTATTGCCTTCCATCAAGGTATCTTAGTGGTGACCTGAAAACAAATTGGGCCCACACATTCCCTTTTTGCTTCTTTAATATATTAAAAATGAATGGTCTTGGTTTTAACAATTTTTTTCCCTTTCCTGCTTGTATTTTTACATTAGAAATTCAGGTCTAGTCTGCCCTGGAATGCTCTGTGATAACCAGTGCAATGATGAGGTCACAAGAGTGAAAGTTGAGCATTTGAGAGAAGAGATTGGTAGTCAGAGTCTTTTTTTTTTTTTTTAAATTCCTGGTTTCCGTGGTTTGTTTTTAGTTTAGTTTTGTTAATACCTACTTACCGTTAACTTCCATGACTAACATTTTGGTTAAAGGAATTCTTTAACGGAAGGGAGTGTTGATTCTTTACCAGTGCGTTAGTGTTCAGAATGAGCAGGCTTTGAAGCCCTCCAGCAAAACTAGAGAAGACCAAGTTTTGCTATTCTAGTCCCCTTTAAGTTTAAAAAGCAAGTAGAAAAACAGTTTCATGAACAAAAAAACCTAACCTTCTTGTCCTTCTGTGAACATCAGGCTTGGAAGAATTAGATTTTGATTGGTGACACACACAGACACACACAGACACACACACCCTTCCATTGTAAGAAAAATGCTGCTTCAGAACTTGTTTGATTTTAAGGTTATTTAATTTGTATATTTTGACATGCAGTGTAGGCAATTTGTGTGTTTAATGGTTGAAAAACTTTTTTTTTTTTTTATCTTAACGTCTGCTGTCGTTAAATAATTGTTGTCTGCCCCCCTCCCGTAACTTTGCGGAACTGTGAAAATTAAAATAGATGAAAAATGAAAACGATGCTTAAATAAACATCTATCTTATCCATCAAAATTATAAATAAAAAAAAATTGAATTCTGCCAGGCCTAACCATAAATTATCTAAAACTGCACAAGCCCGATTTTTAATATTATAATCATTTGCCTTTTAAGTTACCTTTAAGAAATAATTTGCTTTTCTATATATCTATATGTTGGCTTCCTCATGAAGGCCTCAATCCTGCAGTTAGATCTACATCCAGACTCTGAACTTAAGCAGAGCCACATTGACTTCAAACAACATATAATTACTGATTTCCGTGGGGATCTACGTGGATGCGGGGGTTTGCCTGCTTTGATTTGATTGCCACAACAGGACTTAGACCAGCGATATACACCTCCCTCCATGGGATGCACATGTCATATAAACAGTGTGTGAGGAGTGTCTGGAGAAAGAATTAACTTCTTCATGAGTCAGTAGAGAGGATATTACATAGCCAATCAGTCTAGTGTAAAAATAATCAGCAATGGCAGAAGAAAACACAAAGGAAAAGCGTACTTAGGAATGTAGGATTTGCCATATTCACATCTTGGGTCTAACAAGTCTAATAACCCGCTTCCAGCAATGGCTGATTCCTGCTCCTTCAGCGGAAGGCGACCCTTGCTTTGCCCCACCTAGAAAACTCACCTGGTCCATTGACCGATGCTGCACATTTCAGCATCCTACCCAGCCCACCACACTTCCAATCTCTTCTCTAAGTATACCTAGTCCAGGAGGCCTATAAAGCCTACTTCACCCTCTCCACCCCCCAAAGAGGGGTGTTAACAAAATTGTTGTCAGGAAAGTATATTAACCCTTTGCCCCTCCCAAAAATGATGAAACATCATTGTGCTCCATGCTGTTGGCTGGTTACCTAAGTATTTGTGGTATCCCATCCTTTGTCTGTACATAGTCTATAACTGTAAACGTAACCCAGTGGTAAGTGTGAGTGTGTGTGTGTGGTGCTCCCCTCTGGGCCCGATCCATACAGAATGGGAGTTGGTTACAGGTCTTGGCCATAGAGCCTGGCTCAAGTGGTAGAAATTCATACGTGTAGCTCTAGTCTAGAGGTACCTGGTGTCTGCCAAACTGGCGGCCATCGCATAGTGGATTGGGGCACTGGCTTGGGCCGAGCTTCCTTTGATCAGAAGATGTAGGTATTCCAATGATGAGTGTATCTTACAGATCCTCCTCACTGCCTAATCTGCAGGGGAAATGAGTCTGTTACAACCCCAGCAAAAGCTCAAGCTGTCACAGCCCATGCTTTTAGCTCTGAAAGTCCCCAGTTCAATCCCCGGTGGCTGACCAAGATGGCAGCCATCTTATAAGGCATCTAGGTCTGAAGCGCTTCTCTCGCTGTCTGAGAACCATCCGCTGTGTTTTTGGTGCTACAGAAGTAACTGTCTGTCCTGTCTGTCTCTGTCTCTCTCTCTCTGCTCTAAAGAGAGCTTTGGACAGAATGGTAGGGGAGTGGAGTGATCTCTAGCTCTAACACATTCTCTGTCTGCTCAGGTGAAACTGGCATTGGCAAGTCAACCTTAATGGACACTCTGTTTAACACAAAGTTTGAAAGTGACCCAGCCACCCACAATGAGCCCGGTGTGAGGTTGAAAGCAAGAAGCTATGAACTCCAGGAGAGCAACGTCCGTCTGAAGTTGACCATTGTTGACACAGTTGGATTTGGAGATCAGATTAATAAAGATGACAGGTAACTTGCTTTTACATAAGAAGGGGGGCTCGCACTGATCCATCCTCAGGCCGGAAGGGCTTGAACGTACTACTACAGGAATGGTATTTAGTATCCAATGCCCTTGAGGACTGCAGCGTCAAACCTGGTGCTGTAGTTGGGTTTAGTGGCACACTGATTTAAGGAAACGGCGTAGTCCAGCAGATAGAATGCTGGACTGGGACTCAGGAGACCGGAGTTCTATTCCCTGACCTGCTGTGTGACCTTGTGTGAGTCCCTTCAGCTCTCTATGGGTATGTCTACACAAAGAAAAACCCGCAGCTAGCCCATCAGCCGATTCGGGCTCAGGCTGCGGGGCTGTTTAATTGCTTTGTAGACTTCTGTGCTCAGCTGGAGCCTGGGCTCTGGGAGCAATGAAACAGCCCCGTGAGCTCGAGTCAGCTGGCACAGACCAGCCCTGGGTGTCTAGTTGCTGTGTAGACACACCCTAAGCCTCTATCTCCTCCCATCCTTCATCAGTCTTGTCTGTTTAGAATGTAAGCTCTTCAGGGCGGAGACTGTATCTTCTTATGTGCATGTGTAGTGCCAAGTATAATGAAGCCCTGATTCTGATTGGGGGGGCCTCTAGTCACTGCTGTAATAGGAATAATAATGCAGAATAATAATGCACTGGATTGTGGAGATTTATTGTGCCAAGCAAAAGTCCAGTTGCTTCTGAAAACTATTGGTTTCACAGATGAGCGTATTAAATTGTGCAGTTTAGTGTAAATGAATTTGATCTAATTGTATATAATTTTAATTTGTATTACATAATATTACTTAATTAGATAATGCTTTGCATGGCAAAAGCACTGTTTAGTCATCAAGTAGGGAATCCACGCCAGAGCCGTGTAAAGCAGGTAGATACTATCACTCTTTGATGGATGGGAACCTGATATGGTGAGTGAAGTGACTTGTCAAAAGGTCATTCAAGTCCGTGACAAAGCTGGGACTAGAATTTAGGCATTCCTAACTCGGTGTTCGTTCCTCCAGACCTCAGCAAGAGAGAACTCACCAATCACATGGTTCTTAAGGCGATGTTGGGATGTGGATGGGTTTTAGTTTGGATGCAGATTTTCCTGTTTCAGACTAGAAGTAAACGTTCTGCATGTACGTTCCAACATACTACATAGACTATTGTTCAGTATTTCCAGGATGCCCTACTGCGCTGTCCGAATAGACATTCTTCCACTTAAAAACACGTCTGCCTTCCCCTGGGATCTCCTAATCCCAGTCAGTATTTTAAGATTGTTGGGCTCGTCTTAATATTTCTATCCCTTGATGGAAAACTTCTCGAGATTCATGGCATTGGTTGGTTATTTTTGGTGTTGGAAAGCCATTGCCGGTTTTAAAAGCATCCCTATTGGCTGCGGTTGCACCAAAATGCTGTGTGTGTGTTGTGTACTATCCAAGCTTCCCTCCTCCTGCTCTGCAGCAGCTTTTAACTGTGTGCCTTCCTGCAAAGGAGAAATGAAAAGTGAAGTGTGTGTTGACTGTAGGCAGCTCTGTGCTTTGAGCGATGCCATATGCTCTCAAGCTAGAAGGAAGGCAAGTCAGAGAAGGAGCAGGTGTTCAGCATGGGAACACGGCAGCTTGTTACTGCTGGGTCACTTTGCATTGGATTCATTGAACAGACAGCAAGAGCAGGCAGTATTGTTACTGGAGTCCCTCAGACTTCACTCTCCAGAGCTCCTTTAGAGAGGCAGCCACGGGCATAGGAAAGCCATTGTTCTAACTCTGCCGCAGCACAAGCCGAGACGTGTCGCCCGTGACTACAGCAACGGGGGCTACCAGATTAGGGCCTTCCGGACCATTCTGGTGACCCTTTTGTACAGCGTCTTCTCTAATTTCGGACCATGACAGGCCCCAAGCAGACAGCCACAACCAATTTTACAATATGCTATTGTCTGAGGCCTCCTTGGATCCTCTGGGGATCAACACTCAGAAAGTGTTACCCAGGGATGGAGACTGGAGGGAGGACTGGGTTCTGAGCATTCCTAGTGAAATGTTTGACAGCTGTTTTGTAGCCACGTGGTTAACAGTGCTGATCACAGTGCGCCCTGCGCAGGTGGTGGTTAGATCACCTGGGCCATATTCTGCACCAATCTCCACTCCAAGAGGTAAACTAGGGAGGAATGTGGTGTATCGCACATCCCATCATGCACTGCTGCATACAGCCTTCAAACAGCTGCCCTGCAATCTGGAGCCGGACGTGGTTCCCTGCTCTGGATTCGGATACAAGATGCATTTCTGGCTATCTGCGCAGGGAATGTTTTCAGTTCCTCTGCCTCTGACCCCTAATGGGCTCACCTTCATCCCCTCAGCTGTTATCACCATGAGGCTGCTATGAGACCTGCAATGTCAGGAACATCTCTTGGCTTTGTGCTCCCGTCGCTTCTTGGAATGTGTTTTCTTGGGCCTGAGACTGCAGGGAGATGAGATGGCAGGAAAGCAGCAGAATTTGAATGCAACTCCACTTAACAGAACAAACACCCACTCCTTGCATTGCTCTCTGGTCCCAAGGCAAGTTAAACAGCAGAACATTAACAAGGTACATGGGTCTGCTCCTTTTCATCTGGGCAGTGTCTTCGAAATGGCTGACTCTAATTTCAGTCTCGAAGGAGCTCTAAAATGTGACTATAAAGCAGGGATTTTGAAGCAATATTTCCTGTGAAAGTAAGTGTGTTCAAATCGGGGACCTGCTAATGGGCCGTAGCTTTTAAAGTCCGGGAGGGAGCCAACCAGGGAAGGGGGAGGGTGTGAAAGTAGGCGGAGCCATTATTTTTGCTGCGGTCTGGCAGATGAGGCCCAGAACTTCAGCTGGTGTAAATTGGCCTCATTCTGTTGAAGTCACTGATTTACAGCAGCTAAGGATTTACTCCACTGTGTCCAACTGACTGAGCGTGTGCACATTAGCTGCAGGAAAGATTGTTTAATGGACTCCATTTAAAGTTTTCTAACCAGCGGATAAGAATTTGGACAATTGCTCTCTCTTAGCATGCACTGTTTGGGGGAGGAGGAATCCAACGAATGCCGGCTATTCAAGGGCCTGATCCTGCAGTATGCTGTGGGTTGCCAACTCTTGTCGTCTTTATTGGGAGCTAGGGGTGCTCAGAACCTCAAAGGATCAGTCCCTAACCTATCAAGTTCAGCTTTAGGCGGGTGGTGGCTAGCCCTCAGCAACAAGCGGTTTCAACAGCACTAACTACAAAGCTGGGACTAGGATACCCTTCTCTGAAAGCACAGTCAGTTAACGAATCAGATCGCATTGCACCGTGACGGCATCTCCAGTAAAGCTGTCAACAACAAAAAACTACTATTAGCTTTGCTCTGAGATCTAAACTCCCGAGAAGCGGTTATCGCAGGTAAGTCTCTCTTCCCTCTAAAATACCAGCCTGGAGTTTGGAACAGCTGGTATTTTTTTTGCATCACACGTATCTGGTCTCTCTTGATGATGCAGACAAGCAAAGGGTTTGTGCTGTCGTGTGTGTTCTTCTCTGGGGTAGATGGGTGTTGTGGCCTCAGTGATTTGAAAGCCCAGGATCTCTTCCATCCACCATAGCTGAGCTCTTGTATGATGCGTTTTCTTACGGTCTAAGGTAAAATGCATGGTCATTCAGAAAGGCGTGTGGGCTGGGGATGGGGCTTGGCTCCAGTAGAAAATCTCGTGGTGACCATGAGGGTGGTTGACGGCAGTGTCTTAAAATGAGACTCTTTCCTCCCCCCTCCCCCAAAAAAGCAAGGAGATTTCATGTGTGTTGGCCAGTTAGACTGTAACTTACCAATAGTGAATGCCCTAATCTGAAAAGAACTGTTCCTTCCAAATTTTCAGCTATAAGCCCATAGTCGAATATATCGACACTCAGTTTGAAGCCTATCTGCAGGAGGAGCTGAAGATCAAGCGTTCCCTGTTTAATTACCATGACACAAGGATTCACGCCTGCCTATATTTCATCGCACCGACGGGACACTCGCTGAAGTCTCTAGACCTGGTCACCATGAAGAAGCTCGACAGTAAGGTACGCACTACCCATGTCATGCCCCTGTAATGCTCTCCTGCTGCCCCTTAATTTGGCGACCTTGCCAAGGATCTAACAAACGGTGTGTGGAAAATACGCATTCTCTCTAGCAGCTGTGAATGGATAAGAGTGCAGAGAAGGCTTAAAAGAGCTTGTCAGATCTCTAGACAGCAAGAGCAGGTTAGCACTAATGAATTTCTAAAGGCTCTCACCATAAAATGGTGCAAAAAAATTGGGCAAAAATCTGGGTTCTTTTTCATCCAAACTGGTCCATCATGTCCAGTTAGAATGATAACATCACCCACTTTATTCCACACCAGCCGCAAAGGAGCAGCAATCCTGAAACAGGCTGCTGCAAATGAAGGTGTAGTGTCTGCTCTCAAGGACGGCCCTCCTTTCATACTGATAGAGCCACATTTTTGGCATTTGGGGGTCAAAACTCCCCTGTGCTTTGCTGCAAATGTCCCCCTCAAAGCCAAACACTATTTGATATAGTTGATCAGCAATTCTGCACTGCAAGCTAAACAATCCTTATTGATGATGCAGCCAGTGGATCTAGCGGGGGGAGGGGGAGCGCTGATTTAGCCCACAGATGGGTAAAGAGAAGCTCATGTTCAAATGTTTCATGTTCAAGAGCATCTTTTAGATGAAAACCCAAGCCCACTTGAAAGGAAGCTGGTATTTCTAAATACTTAAGTGCCCTCTACCCACCAGCACTGTGACATGGTCAACTGCTTGCATTCTGGTTTGAAATTCGTGCAGGACAGTAAAGCAAGTAGCTGGAGCTCTTCATTTCATATGCGTAGAATGTTCCACGTCTGCGGAGTGACTCTGGTGCCCGAGAGCCTTGAAGAATTCGTAACAGGTTGCCTGATGATGTGGGTAAAGCTTGGAGTCTGCTTGTTCTGTAGTTGCAGAGATTTGCTGAGAATTTGCCTGTAATTGGCACTAGTCTTAACTTTTCCCTGGACAGGGATTAGTTGCTGTTACAGGGCCATCCTCAGAAAGGAATTAGTTTATGTAATGGAAGAGGATTTTAAAGCACTGTAGTTAAAATGTCTCCACATAGGTCAATATTAATGTCTTCCTTACTGTAGCAGCATTTTATATTGCCACAGGGCAGAACGACTGAAGGAAGGCTACTAATCAGCCATAGATCACACCTCGCAGTACGGTCTTTTCAGAGTCGGTTTAAAAGGCACTGTGTAGCAAGAGCTACATTAACCTATGGCTGTGGTGAGCTGGATCGGCCAGACCCTTGGGGGACTGTAAGCAAGGTACAACAGCCAGCAATCTAGGGCAAGAGAGTGACCAAGAAAGGATACACAGATCTTCATTTGTCACAGCAGAGCTGTGGCCTGCATGAAGCCCCCGATTCCTATCGCCCCGTGGTCCTCAGCCAATGTAAGTCAGTTTAGCTCCATCTGAGGATCTGGCTCTGTGTCCAGTTTGTCCCTGTATGTACTTGAAGCTTGCCAGATTTGGTGCCACTCCCCTAGGCAGTATATAGGGGATGCAAACTTCTTTAATGGGGGACAGGGACAAGGTTGCTCATTTCAGGCCAATGCAATAAAGGGACAATTCATCTCTGTCCAACTCCTATACCTTGGTCATCTGATCTGAACATTTCCTTTTAACACTAGGATGTAGAGGTGCTCAAGGATCAATCTCTAGGCTGTTTTCTGAAGGTGAGCCCTAGAGTAGTTAAGTCTGCTACAGGTCTGAAGAGAATGAGTGCCTAGATGGTAATTTCCTTTGGAACTATTTGGATAGTCTGTGTGACAACATTTTCTCTCCGCCCTATTTAAAAAATTAAACAAATGCTACAGAAGAGGAAATAAGTGTTGCCAAATTGCATTTGACTTTGAATGGAGCTCTTCTCTACACATGAAACGCGATTGGCGCAATCCTGTCTCAGCCAATGTTTCTTGCTTCACCACATCCTCAAAAATATCAAAATAATTGGTTGGACCGGCAATTCCTGTTCTAGTAGAAAGTTTGTATTGCATCACTGCTTTTATGTGCCATGTTCTTTGTCCTCTTCTGGTTGAATATATTGAGGGAGGTGTCCTTTATGAGGCCATTGGCAAAGTAAAATGCCAGCGCTCTCTTTGCCTTGCAGGTTAACATTATCCCTATAATAGCCAAAGCTGATACGATTGCAAAAAACGAGTTGCATAAATTCAAGAGTAAAATCATGAGCGAGCTGGTCAGCAATGGTGTCCAGATCTATCAGTTCCCAACAGATGAAGAGACAGTGGCTGAGATAAATGCTACAATGAGTGTAAGTATTGTGGGTTTTTTTTTTGTTGTTTGTTGTTTTTTTTTCTGAACCCATCCATCCCCCACCCCCAGGGAGGAGGAATGCTGCATTCTTTTGCTTTTCCCATTGAAACTCAAATATGAGCCAATAAATAGCTTGATGGAAGCCCCTCTCCACTCTGGTCTGCAGGACTTAATGAAACAGGGTGGGATTGGGCACTGATATTTATTTTAAAAATCTTGAAAATATATTTCTTCTCTGCTGATCGTGTCCTTTCCCATGTGCCTTTCCCCTTACTAAATATTCATATCCCCGGGGGGCAGAGTGATGTAGTGATCAGGGGAGAGGACTTGGAGTGAGGCCTCCTATTCCCACTCGTGGCTTGTTGCTGGGTGATCCACTTCACCTTCCTTTGATTCAGTTTCTGGAGGAGGACTAGAATCAGGCAGCTGGTGCTCTGGTCCCGTGTGGAGCAGTTCTGGGTGGTGCGGTGGTTAAAGTGGTGGGGACTGCTGGCAACTGACCTGTGCTAGCACGAACTGCACCAGTGGTAGTGATAAGAGAGATTTAGGGAAATCAAGCTAGCGTAGCCAGGCCTTTACGCAAGGGTTATGCAGGGAGAGATGAAGTGCACCCTGGGAGGCTTGTTTGCAAAAGCAGAGGAGGAATCTAAGCCCTTTGCCTCTAACTGTATTACAGTAGCACATAAAGACCCCCAGCCAAGCTCAGGGCCCCATCGTGCTAGGAGCTGTACATACACGTAGTGATCTGGCTGTCCAAGGGTAGGGACGCCCAGAGCCAGGGGGTTGCATCCCTGCCTATCCTGGCTAATAGCCATTGATGGACCTATCCTCCATGAATTTATCTAGTTCTTTTTTGAACCCAGTTATTCTTTGGTGAGAGCAAAGGTTCAGCACTCCGCCACTTCTCTTCCCCAGGTGAAGCCCAGGGCTGACTAGCTGCTTGGTATCCTGGAACACAGATTTTATTTGTTCTGTTTTTTGGCAATTAGAACCATTGTCTTGAGGCAATGGGCCATTTTTGCCATTCTATCAACTTAGCTCATGGTTACAACTCGGGCGGCCTAGAATCACGTTCGCTGTGCTTGGCTGAGAGTCTGTTTCTAGCCACACTTAGTGCAAGAAAACTATTTCGATTTTGTTATATTTAAAAGACTATATTGAAGTTTGTTTCTTGGGAATGTCTCTGGTGCCCACTGCTGTATTAACAGCGCCTCACAAACATTGTGTCTTGCTGCCTTCACAGAGCCACAAGGTGAGTCTGGGCAGTGCCTTGACCAGAAGGCTCTCCTTGCTGTCTGTGGTGCCAGCACTAAACTGCAGGTTGTCCTCTGTGGCTCCGTGCCGGAGCTCTGGTCATGGAGTTGCACAGTGAAGTGACTGCTCTGCAGCTGGGAGCAAGCATCCCAGCACAGGGTAGACCGACATGCACTAGCTTTGCTGGAGCTCAGAGGCAGCATGGGCAGCGACTTGGACTAGCTGGCCAAGTACTTATGAGCCCGCAGCCCTGGGTACGTACTCGGGTGGCTAGCCTGAGCTGCTGCCCACGCTGCTGTTGAGTTAGTGTATGTCTGTCGGTCCGTACTGGGAGGCACTCTCGTGGCTGCAGTGTGGATGTAGCCTGAGAGTTGGGATGTTTCAGGAAAGCAGGAGTGGGTGAGCAGAGTGAAATCCAGCCCGTGTCCCTGGGGCAGCAGAACTCCGAGAGGGAAGGGGGCGCAAAATCCCAGTGGGTGCATGCCTGGCACAGTGCAGAGCCCAGCCCTGCAATCGGCCCGCATGGCAGCGAGGAAGGGAGGGGAGAGGCAGGTGCCTGGGGAGGAGAAGCACATCCTGCTTTGCACCCCTTTGGGGCTGAGCAGAAAGGCCGGTGGGAGTTTGTTTTAGCGAGGGAGCTGCAGCTGCTCCATGGCCAGGCAGGGAGAATTTCTCCTTCCATCCATCTGCCCCGTTCTTGGCTTGGCTGCCCAGGCATTGGTCTTTGGACTCGCCCCTTGGTCCATACCAGCCCTTTCAAAGGACAGGCTATGAAAATACCACCCGGCCAAGCTCTCCCGAGGCTGGCGTGCAGGCCCAGCTTCCTCTTGGCAGGGGTTTTGTGCATCTCTTCCAGCTGCCGGGACTGTCTGAAATCCCCTTTCAGGGCTTTGATCAGCTGCCTTCGTCCTGGTCTCTCTCCTCCCTTCTCCCAGAGCAGCTGGGTGGTGGGAAATGGGCGGAGCCTCGCTCCATCTCCTCTCCCTACCTTCTCCCCACTCATACTCAGGCATGATCTCTGGCTCTCTCCTTACTGGCTAGCACAACTGGCCGTAGCGGGTCGCAAGTGTGCTGCTGCTGCTGCAAATTAACACACACCTACCCCGGTGGGAAGCTAGGGATGAGTTGTGAGGAAGGCTGCCTCCAGGGATGGTGCAGTTTACACACCACCTCTTGCTTAGGGCTGTGTCTGCAGTCACAGCCTAGCCCTTTGCCCGGAAGATCTAACCGTTACTTCTAGCTACTGCAAATGGCTGAATTAAAAGGCTTCAGCAAACATTTAATTTTTTAACTTGGCCCCTTCTTTTGAGAAGCACAGTTGTTTTTACTGTGTGGCATTTGATTTTTTTTTTTTTTTTTTTTTTAACATTCAAATCAGTTTCCATTTTGATTGCCTTGTGCAAAGTACACCCGTACCGGGTTTAACATTTGTATGTTTCCTCCGATAGACACACAGAGAAAAGAAAATTCATGACTCTCCTATTTGCAGGTTTTCATCTCTGTCCCATCTCAAACAATAAAGGGGTTAAATTTGTTATGAAAATGAACATGTTGGGTATTAAGCTGCAGTGAAGCGCACTGACCTTTATATTTAAAGTCCATGTTGTAACGAAATGCAAGTGCTGTGGTTTACTAGGACTCTTTTGTGGGAGGTGGCTCATTTGCTTTAGATTTTTCCTATCTGAAGTCAGAGCATGCCTCTGATCTAGAGCCTCCATTGATCATCCAAAGACACCAGCTGGATTGCAAAGACATTTTAGTAACTTGAAATAAAAAATCACAGCTGCTATAGTAAATAGAGCTTTCTTCGAAAACACTCCCTGGCAAAGCAACACAGGAAATCTCTAATCTCTTTGTCTCTTTGCTTTTGTAGGTCCATCTTCCATTTGCTGTTGTTGGCAGCACTGAAGAAGTGAAGATTGGCAATAAGATGAGCAAGGCCAGGCAGTATCCATGGGGGGTTGTGCAGGGTATGTCCAAAGAGAAACAAAAACTCCTTGTTTTTATGCCATCCAGTTTAAAAACAAAAATTGCTGATCTGTGGAGGCTGCTTGCCAATTTCTGCCCTTGGGCAGTAAGAACTTTGCAGTGGTCAAAAAGGCCATTTAAAAAGCAAAACAAAACAGGGTTTCGTAAGCACTTCTTAAAGTTGAGGTTTGTCTCTTGGTCACTTGTGAAAAGTGTGAGCCTACAACCTGACTGATCTGGGGAAGGGCAGGTTAGAATTCAGAGACGTTAGCAAATATTTCATGTGTCACTTATTTTTCTTTTTTAAATGGTCTCTTCTTATGTTCCTGGCATTTCTGAGCCAGCAAACTAACTCTGAATAACAGGGAATGGTCAGCCAGTTGAATGGTTTGCTTTATTTTCTCTCTCTCTCTCTCTCTCTCTCTCGCACATGGTGGGATTTTCAAGGAATGCAGCACTTGCCTTACTCTTCTCTGATGAAAGTCAATGGGAGTTCTCTCATTGATTGAAATGGGATCGGAGTTAAGCAAATGCTGAGTGCTTGTGAAACTCTCATCCAGAAATTCTAAAAAAAGGCCAAATTCTCCCCTTGGATGTGCTGGTCCCTCTGGAAGTCATTGGAAGCCCCGCGTCTACCTGTGAATAGAACTTGTCTCTGAGGGCAGGTCTACACTGCATGCTAAGCCTGGGTGTGTGGGAGTCGGGCTTGTGGAATTGGTGCCTCCACACCCACACTTGTGTCCACACTGCATTGTAAACCTGGGCTTACAACTGCTGGCCCCGGGTCCCCAGGCTGTGCTAGTGCGTCCATGCTGCACTACTCAGACCGTCTGACTCTGATCTGCAGCTTGAGCTGCGTCCACACTGCAAAATGACAGGCTTGGACCCAAGTCTCAGCAGGAATTGGGCTCTGACCCACTGCCCTGGTAGGGTTCACGGACCCGGGTCCTGAGTTCTTGCTGATCCAAGGTAGACTGAATTGTGTGTGGACAGAAGGGGAGCTTGGACTCGAACCGGAGTCAGACCCCGGTGTTAGTGTGCAGTATAGACATACCCTTAATGTTTGAAAAACCAGCCCAGAATGTATAGACACTGGTAAAGCGTGCGCCCTGCAGTTCACCCCCACTGCAGCTCCCTAAGTGGTAGTAATGGTGGATGGCGTGAAATGGAGGGGGCCTGGTTATTTTTATAGACTCATAGACATTAAGGTCAGAAGGGACCATTATGATCATCTGGTCTGACCCCCTGCATGCTGCAGGCCGCAAGACCCTTCCCTGGACTCTACCGTTGAAGTCCCCAATCCTGTGTTTTAGTGACTTCAATCGGCTGAGACCCTCCTGCTAGTGATCCCTGCCCCATGCTGCGGAGGAAGGCGAAAAACCTCCAGAGGCTCAGCCAATCTACCCTGGAGGAAAATTCCTTCCCGACCCCAAATATGGCGATCAGTAATACCCCGAGCATATAGGCAAGAGTCTCTAGCCTGACCCTTGTTGGCCATTATGCTGTTCATTTTACCACTGTACTGTCTAATCCTGCCAGCACGGATAGTGCTGGTGCCCTGCTCTTGGTGCGCACTCAGACAGGGGACGTAGAGGTATCCGACTGGAAAGCAGCATGTGAGTGACCCAGCACAACAAACTGCAAGAGTGTTTGCGAAATAATTCGTCGGCTGTTAGAATATTTTCCTGCAGTATCCTCCTGTTCCTGTTGATAACACAAGCTGCTCGCCGAGCAACTTGAAACCATGAAGAAAGAGCAAAGGGGAAAATCCGCTGAATGCTGGATGTAGCTTTCTTTTTTCTTCCTCGATGACCATTTTTCTTTTCAAAAAGAAGAACAGGAGTACTTGTGGCACCTTAGAGACTAACAAATTTATTAGAGCATAAGCTTTCGTGGACTACAGCCCACTTTGCATCCGAAGAAGTGGGCTGTAGTCCACGAAAGCTTATGCTCTAATAAATTTGTTAGTCTCTAAGGTGCCACAAGTACTCCTGTTCTTCTTTTTGCGGATACAGACTAACACGGCTGTTACTCTGAAATTTTTCTTTTCGTTTCTTTTGCAGTTGAAAATGAAAACCATTGTGACTTTGTGAAGCTGCGTGAGATGCTGATCCGAGTGAACATGGAGGACTTGAGAGAGCAGACGCACACCCGGCACTATGAATTGTACAGGCGCTGTAAGCTAGAAGAAATGGGATTCAAAGACACTGACCCTGATAGTAAACCATTCAGGTATGAAAGCATAACAAAGGCCATATTCCTTTGTGGGTGTGAGTGACAGCAGTTGTTTTTCCTTCTGTACCCTCCTACACTCGCCTTGGGGTTTTTTTTTTTTGTTTTCCCTCATCCAAACAGCCAAGCATGTTGCCTTTTCAGTTACCCCAAGTCCTGGCTAGAGTGAGTTAGATCCAAAATTAGACTCTGATTACATTGCCACTATTACGCCACTAAGTCAGCCTGCGCCTAAATCTGAGATGTGTGTATGCTTTGAGTCACCTCTGAGAGTGAGTAACCTATTGTGAGGGGACGGTTTTTTAATTGTGAAGGGAAACAGTCATGTTAATCCTTGAGATTGCAAATAGATTGTCTGCCGGCACCCATCAATGCAAACAGGATTTCTCTCTGCTCCTTGGCAACACAAACCTAGGTGTGTTCCATAGCTCGAGGTAAAAGCTACGGCCTTGTTCTCCTCTCACCAATGCTCGCATAACATCATTGATCTCCATGGCGTGGGGGAGAGGAGTCAGGCCCCCGTCTAGAAGGTAAGGCCAGACTGACACCAGTGTTAAGCTTCAATGACTAGGCGAAGTTCCACCGGCATGAGTGAGAGGGAGCCGGGCCCCTGCTCTGTAACCAGCTGAAGTGTGAAGTTTATTTGATTTCCTTTCCAGAGAGCAATGACTTAAGATGGGCTCAGCCCTTCCCTTTCAGGAATCCAAGGAATTTCCATTGCTTCCTGTGTATTTGAGGCCACTTTTGCCCAAGTTATAAGTAGAAAGGAAATGGGGAAAGTACCTAATTGTATACATCGGGTGGATGCTAGTTTAAAGTACGCCCACTCCCTTTCCTGGAGTAGTTGTATTTCCAAAATGAGGGAAAACGGTAGTGTAGGGATTGTATCCATTATTCCTCCCAAGACAAGCAAATATGCATTTCCTCGAGTCTGAGTAGTGGTCTGCAGTGGGCACGTCCACAGCACTGCCGGTTCCTCAGCTGGTTTACATTACTCTGTCAGGAGCAGTAAGCATTCAATTAATCTTAAGCCAAGCTGGCTAGGAGACCGCAGCAAACTGTTTACACTAAACAGGATGTTGCAGAAAGGAAGCATGTAAATGAGAGGCCAGTATCAGTGCAATTAAGCTCATTGCAGGAATGCAGGCCACTGCTTGTGTCGGCTCAAAGAGGTGCTAAAATAGGAGGAAGTGTCTGTGTTCCTTAAGAGAAGGTTTTGGTTTTGTCTTTTTGTTTGAGAAGAGGTGGTTTGTTCCTCACAAAAAACAGACAGTATCTCTTTACTATTGTACTCCCCTTGCTGCTCGTGCATTTTCCTCCTCTTTGTGGAATCCTTTCCCTGTCACTTGGGTTGTTAACTGACCTATCAATTTTTAAAATAAAAGCTAGAATGTTTGTTTTTAATTTGACAGTAATTTGGATACATGTTTTCCTTCATTGGATGTAAATGTTCAGATTCTGGGAGTTTTCTCTGGAATGTAGCTTTATGCCTCTTTGTTGGCTAGCTGAAGTTACAGCGTCTCTTGAGAGCTGCGACTGGAAGAACTTGCTGAAATCCCAAATGGACTTGCTTTTATACTCCTCCAGGCTGGAAGTGAGTTTTCCATATGTAATTTTGAATTGCTGGGCCAAATTCTCTGCTGGAATAACGGCAGAGAGGTCAGCGGTGTTGCCCCAACAAAAAATTTGGCCCAGATGAATTCTGGGCAAGTCATGGAGTTCTGCCAGCAGAGAATTTGCCCCAGACAAATTCCAAGGAAGTCAATGGTATTACATCAACAAACAATTTAGCTTGCTGGCTTTCGTGTATTTGAAAGTTTCGCACGAAGGGTGGGATTTCCAACTGTAGTTGAGGACCTAACTTTGGTAGGCTCTTCTGCAAATCCCAGTCTAAAATAGTAAAGTAATATCAGTAAAAATGAGTAATTTTGTCTGTCGACGGAAAAAACCCTGCATGAGCTGGCCAGCCTTCCTCCTTCCACACCACCCTGCTCTTTTGTTTGTTACCAAGATGTGGGTCGCAAGGCAGGATATGGAGTGCTTTCAGTTTGGTTTTGTAAGGCTCTGCTGCTCTCTAGAATACTATATTGCAACTGCAGTTTCTAATCGTCACCCAACTGAACAGATAACACTGAAAGCACGCACAGGGAGCAGCTCTGTTGATGAAGAAGTGTTATCCAGAGCCTATACTTGGACACTTAAAGGATTTCAATTAGAGATGGGCCACAAACAGAACCTTCTATCTAAAACTGAGTTTCAGGTAGATTCTGATTCGTTTCTCTGGATCTTTACCCTATTATTACCAGTCTGGGACTGTTTCCAGTCCAGATCCAAAAGAAGCTCATTTTTCATTTTCCCATTCTCCGATGGTGAGAATCTCACAAGAACTGAACCTGATGAGACTTCAACCATTCAAGTGCTGGGAACCCAGCTAGGTCAGCTGGCACCATGAGACTGCTGTCTCTGTCTGATACTGCAGGAGAGCAGCTCCTGAGAGACCCTTCCTGCAAGGGGCTGTGGGAGTTGGGGTTGCTCAGCACTGTGTGCAGGATTAAACCCAAGATGTAGCAATCTGAAGGCTGTCTGATTGGGATTGCGCGAAGGACTAACGAAGTCAATCCCGGCACGCAATGAAGAATAAAGCACCGGCCCAAAGCAGGAGCAGATGTTTTAATTTTCCTCATTGTGCCTATGCATAGAACGTAGCCTGGGTGTAAACCCAAAATCCCCATCAATGGAGCTTTAGTTGAGATTGTTTGTTCTCAGGAATGCAACCTGGGGAAAGAGTTGCCAGCAAACTCCAGCTATCCTTTTGACTGAGATTTTTCAAAGCCACCAAAGGAATAAAATTAATGGTAATTTGGCTTCCAAATCCCCCGAGTGACTCTGAAAATCGCAGCTCTATGTGTAGGTGTGTGTGGGCCGATTTTATCCCCCGAGGTCTGCTGCAGCATCTCTTCACTGGGTAGTAAATCAGTGTCAAGGAACAGATGCCATTGTGTTGATGGAGGAATGAAGTATTTAAAGCTGTAAAAGATGGTGATTCAGAGGAAGAACAATAGTCCTTTACGAAACATACCAGCCCAGAATATGTGTTCTGTTAATCCTGGATCCATGGATCCTACATAGGCTAGATGCCAGACAAACAGAAGATGAGGCAAGAAGATTGGGAGCAGAGAGAAATGTATAACTGATCAGCCGTGGAAGGCTATGATAGCAGCTGGATTGCAGTAAATGCATATGCAGTAGCTGCGTCTGAAGCTGAGTCACTCTTGCTGCCTGTTAAGTGACTTGCAGACTCTGAAAGCCTGTATCTGTTATATAACTTCCCAAACTGGAAGTTCCTTCCAGAAAACTGGAACTGAGAACCAGACAATGTGATCAGGTCTCTTCTCTGAAATTCCATGGCAATGCTGAGTGAGGGGTGACATGCCAAGAGCCCCAAAGTCTGGGGCAAATATCTCTGGTTCATGCACTAAGTGTAATCTTGACTGTTTTTTCCCTTGTTTGTAATAGTCTCCAGGAGACCTATGAAGCGAAGAGGAATGAATTCCTGGGTGAGCTGCAGAAGAAGGAGGAAGAAATGAGACAGATGTTCGTCATGAGAGTGAAGGAGAAAGAAGCGGAGTTGAAAGAAGCGGAGAAAGATGTGAGTGATTGCTAACCAAAAGGGTTACGCAGAGGGGTTTACACTGAGAGCTTGAAAGGGACTTAAAGGGCTTAGGCATTTGGATCCCACTGAGAGGAAGGATGGCCCACTGGTTAGGGCATGTGCCTAGGTGTTAGGAGACATGGGTTCAAGTCCCTGCTCTGCCACAGACTTCCTGTGGGACATAGGGCAAGTCACTTAGGGCCAGATTTTTAAAGGTATCCAGGCACCTAAATTGATTTTTTCAGTGGGCGTTAGACACCTAAGCACCTGACCTAAGGTCCCCGTGCCTCAGTTTCCCTGCCCGGACAGTGGGGCTAATCGCACTTCCTGGCTTCTCAGGGTGGTTGTGAGGATACGGACATTGAAGACTGTGAGGGATTCAGATACGGGGGGGACATAAATACTGTCGGCACAGAGAACTCCCTCGGGCTTCTTTGTAAAACCCCAGCCGCCATGTAATGCTGGCTCTGCAGATGGGAGTCATTCCTGCCTAATGAACGGGGCATACTTGCTAGTCATACAGCTCAGTGGTTCCCCTTCGCCCAAAGCACTGGGGACAGCTGCAGTCTGGGGAGCTGATGGCTTTACAGGATGGCACCCAGCGCTGCAGACTCTCTGGCTTTGAAGGGGCCATGTTTCAACCATTACAGTCCTTTGAAACCTGGCGGCTGGATCAAACCTTTCAGCAGCTCAGCACTGTTTTCTGGATTCCCACCCACTGCAGGGGCGGGGTTTCTCAGAGTGCAGCCCCAAAGGGCACAGCCGAACTGTCGTTATCCAAGAGGTCCATGTGAACAGGAGCTGCTCTGTGGAGCTCTAAGGCCGAGGGCCCAATTCCCTGCTTCCTTGCACCTTGTGTTGACCCGTTGTATCTCTGCAAAGGGGGTGGAACATGCCACCGGGTCAGAGTGGTAGCATTTTGCACCCACTGTCTACTCGCTTTGTGTGAATGTAGCTGTCTCCACATGGTGTAGGGCCGAGGAGAATCAAACCCTGTGTGTGTAAGTGCACAGATATCTATGAATGTTATGAGAGATTCGGGGGGGGGGGCTTTTCATCTGGTGATCATGTAGCAGTTTTGCTGGTCACCAATGTACAACAGTTTGTCACTGCACACACATGAAAACACAAATTGTATGAGTCTGTTCATTTAAAATGAACAAGACCCATCGCTGTAACCTTCCCAGTGCCTGGAACTGGGAATGAGTTATCTAGCAGTCCCCAAAAAGCCTGAAGATATGGTGGAGGAGAAATGCTAGTTGGCTTGGGTCTTTCATGCAGTCATCTCAAATCCATGTCAGTACTTAGATGAAATAGATGTTTAAGGCAGTTCTCACACGTAGCTTTCCTGCAGCGAAAGGTGAAATCCTAACTCCCTGAAGCCCATTGGCAGAATAACTAGTATATAAGCACCCAGCAATACCTCGCCATGCTTTGCCCCTCCTTGTAGAATACCAGGAATGTTTAAAATCCCTTTAGGAAAATTTCTTTTTTTAAATCAGTAAAACTCGGTTTTGTGGTGAAGGCCCTAGAGTGGGAAGATCTGCCTCCAATTCCCAGCTCTACCACAGCCTTCCTGTGGGACCTAGGGTAAAAATTTTCAGAAGTGCCTCAATGACTTGGGCTTCTTCATGCATAAGAAATTTTGGAAATGGGATTTAGGCTCCTACGTCCCACTGACTTTCAATCTGACCCTTATTCTTTCTCTACCTCGGTTACGTAATACTTCCTTTGGCCGTCTTGTCTGCTTAGATTGGGAGCTCTTCAGGGCAGGTGCTGCAGTTCTGCTTTACGTGCGTGCAGAGCACCTAGACCAGTGGGACCCCTGTAGGAAGTGCTGTAATACATACAAATAAGAAAAAGCAATCTTCTTTTCCCCTCCCCTCCCCCTCGATCATCCCCCTCCCTGTCTGGGCAGCTCCACGAAAAGTTTGACCATCTCAAGCGGACGCACCAAGAAGAGAAGAAAAAAGTGGACGACAAAAAGAAGGAGCTTGAGGAGGAGCTGAGCAACTTCCAGAAGAAGAAGGCAGCCGCTCAGCTACTACAGTCACAGGCTCAACAGGCTGGTTCCCAACAAACCAAGAAAGACAAGGACAAGAAAAAGTAAGGGGCTGTCGCACTACAACCTTGTGGCCTTATTCCAGTGTGTGGGGTTTTTTTTTCTGTTGTGTGTCTGTATTTGCTTTTTCCCATCATCAGACTGGAAACTGGGCTTTTTACCAGACTGATCAAATAAAATATGATCTCCCAGGGGCGGGCTGGGGAGAGGATTTTAAGGTTTCATTAAAAGGGTACCGTAAAGTTTCATTGATCCCTCTGCCTGGTTTGAGAGAGCAGTCAGAAAGTGGAGGTCTAATCTGTGATTTCTCAAGCATCTTCGGAACCAACTTTGGGACACTAAGGTCACAGACTTACTCTTCTGAGCCCAAGAAGAGCGTCTCTACTTGTACTTCCTTCCCCCATTTATACTTTAAATATAGTTCCTGATTCTAAATACTTTAGGGTTGCGGTTATAGCTATAAACGCCTTTAAAACCAAAAGCTTAACAGCCATGTCATTTTGACATGGAACATCCTAGTGCCAAAAAGTGAATACTTGGGGTTTTTTTTTTTTTTTTTTTTTAAACTATGGTACCTATAATTACAGGTTAATTTAATTCATGTAGTATCAATTCAACATAAGATAGCACAACTGATACATCTAGCAAAAGATAAATGGCATTGCATTTTCTACGATTATGTATTTACGCTCGTGAGGCAATTCTACTCTCAAATACTTACAGGGCTTCCGAATGGCAGAATGTATCCAAGGGCAGAATTTGTCCCTTTATTGGCTTTGTTCCATACACTGCTTTAAAACCCCCAAAACTGTCTCGGGATTGGAGACTTACAATGAAACCAAACAAGTTTGACAGAGCTGCAATACAATAAGAATGGATTGTCTGTATAGCAGAACAGGACAATCTATTCTAAAAGGCCAGTCTTAGGTAAGAAGTACCAATCTCAGATAGGGTAGGGTTCCTCTTTGATTCCTTCCCAGGTTGCCTGAGATAAAAGCACACATTTATTTTACTGAAATCACATACCCTATAAAGAGAATGATACTGTAGAATCTCACTGAGTAACACACTTTTTAATCCACATAAAACATTGTTGTCTCCAGACCTCAGCAAATGTTTAATAGCCAATGCTCCTGCAAGGTTTTGCATTATACATAGGGCATTTCCTGGTATTCTATGAAATATGGTCATAAATAATTAACACTAAGATGTCGTTGACAAAAGAACAATGGTTGAAGTGCAATTAATGATGTGGCATTTTTTGCTTTTGATTTGGTCACCTAAGGCTTGTCTGCAAGTGGAGTTATTCAGGAATGGCTGGTGTGCTTTAAATTCCCAGCCTATCTTAATCTGAATTAACTCTCAAGTGTGGGGAAGACCTTACTTGCAAATTGACTAACTTCAACTATTCATAAGAGGACTAGTGAGCTTCTACTTTATTTCGTGTACACTAGTGTATTTTTCTACAATGGGCAGTGGCACCGTGCTCTCCTCCTTGTACCAGTAGAAGCCGGAGTGTGTGTCTCTCGTTTCTGCTGCTGGATCAGTGCTCTGAAAATCACGCCCAGCAAAGACATTTAAAACAATGACGGGCCAGTTCCTCACTTGATGTAAATCCATGTAGCTCCTAGGGAGCCACGCTGGCTTACTCTAGCTGAGAATCTGGGTCTGAAAGCTTACGCAAAGACCAGCATAGAGAAAATACAGCGTTTTCATGTGTACTGGAAACTCATGTAATTAAATAATCCAAAAAGCAGATCAGTACAGAACTAATAATATCTGGCAGCAACCTTCCTAGGATGCTGAGATTTCTCCCTTGTGCGTTCTCTGTAAATAGGATAGACTGGAACAAGGGTCCTGCCTGGCATGGCTGTTCCCACATTGTGTTCCCCTAGTATTATGGCCTTTTTCTAAGTAACTTGGAACTTTTGATGACCTTTTCCTACTCAGAAATCTTTTCAATGGCGCTGCTAATTTAATATTTATATAAAATCTGCAATAGGTTTCTTCATCTCTTCTGTATCAGACTGAAGCTATACGCAGTGGGGTTTGGTTTTGTAACTTTCAATAGTAGATGTTAGCTACTAGTTGTTCCTGTGAATTCTTCTGGCACCTGCATGAGATTGGTGTATTATATATGTCCTGTTTCTAGCTGCCATTACAAATCACATGGTTTCTATTCTGCCATAGAAATCCAGTCATGAGGAACATGCACTTTGCTTTGTAAATATGTTTTAAAATAGTCTCGCCTCTCAGTATCCTTCCACGCCAGCTGTTGGGAGTTGCTCAAATTGTTTTGTAATGTTCAAATTGCTAACAGAAGCTGGAAAGGAAAATGCGGATGCATCTGCATTGTAGCATATCTTGGTTCCTAAAACCTTTAAATTTCCTCTTGCACTCTAATGAAATGCTACAGTTTTAATAGGTAAGGGTTTTTCTTTCTTTTTGAACTGCGGTGGCATGACTGTGATGTTTTATACAATTACCAGTGGAAATCGGGCTAATCCCTGAAATGCTCTCAGCTGGATTTCCCTTGTAGCCTCCCCAGAATGCAATTTATTGGACTGCTTCTTTTTAAAGGCGGGATTACACATCTGTAACTTGGACCACTGAGACCGTATTAAAATTCTGCACAAGCCAGAATGATGAAACAGGGCCAAATTCTCTCCTCACCTAACTCCACTGGAGAGAATTTGGTCCCATCCCATGAGAATAAACAGCTGTCCTTATTACTTCCTTTTTACTGTGTTTTTCTGATGGATTCCTGAGTGAAATGAGATCTACAATTCACACACATTTTTCTAACATTTTTTGTTGATAGCCCTGATTGAGGAAAGAATTTTGAGTGGGGGCAGCACTTAAGCATGGGCATAAGTCCCCGGGAGTTAAAGGTATATCATTATTAACTTTTGCATTACCACAGCACCTAGGGGCCCTATTTGTAGACCAGGCCCCAGTGTGCTAGGCGCTGTACAACCATATGCTTAAGCGCTTGCCTAAATCCCATCCTGATCCCATAATCTTAGCTGTGGCCTTGGCATTTCTTCATACCTACATGTTCCAGTGGCAGTTGCTGGCAACGAGTGTGGTCATGGCACAACCAGAGTAGGTCCTTTTTAATAAGATCAGTGCTTCTCGGCTCTTGCCTGTTCCATTGAATAGGTCGTCAGCTGCGTACTTAGATGTGTGCGTTGTTTTACTTGCAATTTCTCAGACAAGCACAGGAGTTGGAACTCTTTTTTTGTTTGGCTGCTTTAAGGTAAAGTCACTTTGTAAAACAGTACAAGAAACTTCGCTTCCAACTTCCTTTTAATGAAAGGAATTTTCAAACCGATGCAAATATACTAGGCCGTATTCGGTCCTGGTAGAAGTCCTTAAACTACCCCATGCAGGGAGTTCAGTTGTGGCCTGGGACAACCCCCATTGAAGAGAGACTCCAACTGATTTCAGTGGGATCCGGATCAAACCGGTAGGCTATGTTCTCAAAAGTTATGAGTGACCTTAAAGTGTCCAACTTGAGATGTCTTAAAGGGGCCTAGTTTTCAGAAAATGTTAAACATCCGCTCTCTGAAAATCAGAATCCCTTTTAAGGTGTCCTAGGGCTGGTCTACACTGGGGGGTTGATGTAAGATACGCAACTTCCGCTACGGGAATAGCGTAGCTGAAGTCGACGTATCTTATTTTGACTTACCGCAGGTCCTCATAGCGCGGGATCGAAGGCCGCAGCTCCCCCGTCGACTCCGCTACCGCCACTCGCCCTGGTGGAGTTCCGGAGTCGATGGGAGCACGTTCAGGGATCGATTACCACCTGCCAATTCGGCGGGTACTCTGGACGTACCCTTAGGTTGGGCATGCAAAATCACTAGACGCTTCTGAAAATATTGGCCTAAGTCACTATCAAACAGTAACCTAGTTTGGACTAACTATGTGGTTTGTTTTTCTCCACTCAGTTTTTCTTTGCTTTTGCTTGTCATATAGAATAGAATTGACTCCAATTTTAAAATTGGTTTCACTCCTTTTTAATTTCATTTTGCATGGGCGTCCACTGAAGCAGAATGCTGGTGTCAGCTCTCCCATCTTTCTTTTCTTCCTTTCTTATGGGTTTCTATTATTTCTAATGTTTTTTGTTTTTGTTTTTTTAACTTGCAGTGCAAGCTTCACATAAAGCCTGGCAAGCCAAGGATGTTCCTGCATTCACCTGCTTTTGCAGTAACGCGTCTCTGCCATCTGTTTGGGTTTTGTTTTTGTTTTAAACACAAATAACTATTAACTCATTTCATAATGGAGGGGGTGGGAGAAAGGGGGGTGAAGCAGTGAGCATCTGGAAATTGAAGGGCGGGGGGTGTTTTTGTTTGAAAAGTTGATGCCATTTCTCTCTGGTAAGAACAGCCACAATAGATCAGACCGGCCGCTTGGCTTTTGAATTGAGAGCAAGACTTGTGTGTCATTGGCTTGATCCAAGGCCACTTAAAGACATTGGAAGGGTTTTGCTGCTGTTACTCGTTTGCACACACTGCTCTCAACAGGCCACACTGTGTGAGTCCCCTTACTCGCACTGAATAGCACAAGTACTCCCATGGAAATCTGAAGTGAGTTACTAGTCAGTGTGAATAAGATCAGTGCAAACTTAGCCAGAGTCTCCCCAGTGTATTGCTAAACCCAGAAGTCCACTTAAATGAGTGTTTCTTTGATAGCTGACTTTGTAAGACTGTAGAAATCCCATTGTTAGGTTTTTGTGTGTGTAGGTAACAAAAGAGCAACTGACCTTGCATGCTTATTCTTGCATGAGTTTTTTACCTTCTGGATAATGACTTTTGGCCTGGTTTTGTGTTATTCATCTAACAGGTTAAATATTTTTGCAATAACTCTTCTCTATTAAGTGCTGTGGCTAACCACTAAAAGCTGTGCAGTGTGCATCAAAAGGAGCTGCAAATTCCCAAGACAGGAGGTTTCCCCCCTCTATTGCTTTGAAATCAAGAGTCCTGCATCAAAAATTAACATGGTGACCGAAACCCATCCCAAAACTTGAATACACTTTCCACAGATTGCCTGAATAAAAGTCATCCAGCAAACGCATAAGTACAAGCATAACTTTACTCATGTAATATAGTTCAGTTGACTTTAGTAGAAGTCCTTATGGGAGTAAATGTTTTCACATGCTTATGTGGTTGCAGGATCAGTCTTGGAACATAGTGTCTTCTGTTGGTAAGTGCCAGTGAACCATTAAAGGAGTTAATTAAAACTCCATTAACTTCAGTTACTCGGGGCTCCTAAAGTGGAGAATATGGATGTTCACTCTCTTTACCGGGCTAAGATGTAGCTTATCTTGCTTCACAAAGGCATAATAAAGGTAACATCAATGCACTGATCAGCTTTGCGCAGCCGGCTAAGGCTTGGGATGCAAACAATTTGCATTAAAAAACGGTGACTGAACATCTAGCATAAGCCAGGTCTTTTTTTAGGGCGTACTTGGTGTGAAAATTGACCTAACTGTTTAATTTGTATTTTCTATGCCATTCCTTTTCGAACAGAGTGTTTTCCTTTCTGATACATTCCAAGAAGTGGCAACCCATGTTTACCCTCTGACTTCTGGATTTCTTTCTCTACTGCTGATGTTCTGCCAGCTTTCCCTCTGCTCCTAGCTAGGTAGTCTCCTGTTTGTTTCTTTAAAGCACTCTTGAAATTAACCCTCTTCACCTGATCCCACACATTCCAACTTTGCTTGTTTCTACCCAAACACAGGGGTCATGTAACTACATTCACAAAGGCAGGTTTGTGGGGGATTGTTTTGTTCTCTTCTCCCTCCCCCTCTGCGTAAACATGGCTCTTAGGGGAGGGGAAAGGATGGCTGGACAAACTGCATACATTTAAGCAGAGGAAAAGCAGGGAAGAAACTATTTTGAAATTCAAGCTAAGTTGTCATGTGAACATCACAATCATTGGAAGGACCGACAGTTGCAGTAGCCAGGTTAAATAGCAGTAAAAATCCGAGATCCTTGCAGTTTTGCTTCAGCTTACCCTTACAAACTCACTTGTTATTGAACACCTGAAACCAGTTTCCTAACCATGGGCTGCATTTGATCATGCAATATGCTCAAGTTTGAAGCTTGTGTAGCGTGCTTCCATCAGCTGTGTCTGTGTGTGTCCTATTTTTAATTAACACGGGGGGCTGGTGGGGGTTGTGCCAAGTAAGAGTACTTAATTTTAACATTAGTTTCTCCTGCTCAGTTTAAAAACCCTTTCAAGGGAAGCTTGGCAGAGAAACCTAGTTGAGACTAGGTGTTTTTATTTTGGACACAAAGCTGTTGCCAGTGTATTAAATGCTGGGGGGAGGGATTGGTTTGTTTCCCTTTTTAGCAAAGAACCATCGTTTTGGAGAAGCCGGGAATAAAATTTAAACTTACAATTTTTTTTTTTTCCAATGGTGCACTAACTAACTTTTAAGAATCCCTGGGCCATGTTTAGCTTGTTACTGCTGCACTTCTCTCCTTTCTGTATCTATGCCTTTTTTCACAGTAGTCCCTGGCTCTGCACGGAATAAGTGATCCCCTCAAATCTAGTTGGATGTGCTTTCTTTCACCTTTGCATGCAAGTACAGCAGCAAGCGACCTCTCTGCCCACTTTGGAAATGAATGAAAGTTGACTTTTCTATAAGTGGCGATGCTGAGGGTTCTTTAAAAACTTTTATTAAACAATAACCATCTTCAGCTGGGGTTTCCAAAGGGAGTTAGACACCAGCTCCTATTGGCTATTAGGGACCCCAACTCATTTGAAAATTCCAGCTTAAGGTAGCATTAGCTTTTTCATGACAGCTACGTAACCCTAACTCTTGCTTGTGAGGATCTGCAAAGGGTAGGATGTTTAAACAACAACGACTAGTCACTGATAATGCTGCATTTCCCGGAGGTGCCAGGATGTCCCTTTTTAGGATGTTCTAAATGAACAGGAACAAACAATGGAGAGTGCAGATCTGCGCATTAAAGCACTCCCTGGATGTGGAATAAAACCCATAGGCAAAGTCTGAATGACACACTGGCCACCCGGGGATGACTGATACTTGTTCCAAAATGCACTGCTGTGAGTATTGGGGGTTGACTTTCTAAAGCACAGATTAGGCACCTTATTTCTACTGACTTGACATCTCCTTGGTTATAAAGGGGTCATTGTTCAAGAGTGCTCAATATTGGCCTCACTGCTCCTCTCTAAATCCATGGGGAAACTCCCCTTGAAGGTTTGAGGAGCAGAGTGAGACCAACACTGAGGGCTCTGGAAACATCCCACTCTGTGTATAATATTTTATATAAGAATGAGGTAAATAGTGTGTGCTTTCTTACCCTGGGCCTTGTGACTGTGGTTATCCTCAGTGGTAACTATGGCTACCTGAGTACTTCCAATAATCCATGTCATCTTTCAGTATAGAGTGACATGTCATTTTTGTGGCTGATGGGAAAGGGGGAATTACAAGGTATTTCACTCAGTGGCAGCTCCAGCCCGGAATCTGAAACATCTAGTAAAAACTGGCCATGGTTCTGATCTGCAGAATGCATCCTCTCAGCTGCCAAACCAGACTCTGTGTTCCTAGCTATGGGCTACTGGGAGTTTTCTTAAATACAAGATCACTTACCCTTTTGCTGCCTTGTATATGTTACCTGCTTATAACCCTGTCAAGAAGACTTTCGTATTTGTATCTTTAAAAAAAAAACAAAAAAAACCACAAAACCCTTATTTAACACAATCAAGGGTTTGTTTTTTTAAGTAGTTCTCGTTCTACTTTTAAACTGTTGTGATGAAAAACAGCAATGTCTTGTGTCTGTTATCAGATCTGTCCATTTGAATCATGTTGTGATTTACCATTCTCAAGCTGTTAGAAACACCTTATTCCTGTCACATCCTTTCTCAAAGGAGCCCAACTGCATTTACAATGTAGATCATCTAGGAGGCCCTAAGGGCCAGCGTGTGACAGCATGGGATTATACAAATATGAAGGGTGTGTTTTTTTTTAAACTAACTGAAAATAAAGCTGTGAACAGCAGTAGGAATATTTTGTGTACTTATTTTTAAATATATGCTGATGGTCTTTAAACTAGAGGTGTAGAACATTATTACCTTGCTCTTTGAAAATAACCCATGTTTTTGTCCAAATGACTGTATACCTCCAGCCAGTGTTAATGCAGAAGTATATATGTATGACTCTTAGATGTCTTATTGATGTCAAACTATTTCATTTCTTAAGTTCAAAATGAATCATAGCCTTCCGCCACAGTTCAGTTCCTTTTTTTTTGTATGTGCTCTAGGGTACACGTGTGAATCGTGCCAATACACAAAGTGGGAAAGGGGAAATATATTTTTACCCAAACACTCTAGTTTTTGTGTGGCCTTTGTAACTTTCTTTTGTTGTGGTTGCTGGCTGTTGGGTGAAAAAAGGAAGTGAATGTATGTGTGAACGCCAAGGGTGACGTTTTCATGCTTGCTGGATGTTGAGGCAGACATTTCTTGTTCTTGGTTGATTGCTTCTGGGATGTGCCAAGGTGGGTCACAGTGGCAGCATTCATTTTACCCCATTCCTTGCTCCTCTTCCCTCGTTCACTAAACAGTGGCTTGATGGGCCCAGACCCTTGTACTGCTTCTGCTACATTAAAACCTTCACATATGCGCATGCGCACACACACACCCTCTCACACTCTTTCTCTCTCTCCTTCACAGCTTGCTTCCTTTAAAATGTTTCATTTTCTTTTTTCCTTTCATTTGGATTCTGAACCTTTTCTTTTTCTTCTCTTTTCTGTAGCTTCTTCTTTATGTAACGGTCACCTTGCCAAGCCCCCACTCCCTTTCTCCTACTGGGCACTAGAAGAGCCAGCGGGAAATGTACGCACCCCATTGGGAGAAGTTACTTCATTCTTCTGTCAGCTCTGCCTTGCTCTTTAAAGCATGGGTCAGGGAAGTACGTAGCTGTAAGGGTCTGTTTGCTCCCCGGGGCTGACCGTATGTCAACTCCAGGATTTTCATTACCACCGAGAGAGAGAATAAGTGGACTAGAGAACTTGGATGCTATCACAGATGTGACATTGGGAACTTTTTTCTTTTGCCAGCACCTGCACACGGCTGTCAATTAAATAAGAAGCTTATTGACCATGGACAGAATGAGTGTCCAATAATAAGCAACAATTGCTGAGTAGTAGACTTAAGCTAGCACCAACTCTAACCCTCTCTGACAAACCACCTGATCTGGCTACTCTGAAAGCCGTGCGGTCATGAGGTGTATGCTCCTGTGGATTTTAAACCACTTATTAAAAACAGTTCCTTGGACAGGGATCACTATTTTTAAGTATTAAGTGGCAGGAGCAGAGAGAGCTGCTATTTGATACTGTCATGGTGATGGAATTTGTTCAGTTGTTTTCAGCTGATCTTCTGCCTCTTCATGTGCAAAATGGGATCTTTTCCTATGAAGTCCACCCACACAGCTCGCTGTCTGAGGAGAAGACTATTTTTAACTATGTGAAGCCCATCCAGTAATTTTTACATGCTTGATGTAGTCTTGCTATGGGACATGTGTATAACTTTCACTTGTTTACTTCAGAAGCAGATTCAACAGTGAAGAGCTTGAAAAGTGCCAAAAACTTGCTAAAAACAAAGTAAGCTTGTAACGTAGTTTACACATGCAAGTCAAGTGCCCTCTAGTGTCAGTGGGCTCTGTTCATTATGATCATTTTAGGTGTATTGTGGGGGAGTTTTTCTAATCACTTGCTGCCCAGCAGTGGCTGTTCATGGCTCCTGACCACAACTCATTTCAGTGTGGAGTGACAAAGGGAATGCAGAGTATTTTATGTTGCCTCCTTTCTTGTTTACAGAATATAAGGCACCATCGTTCCCAAACTTCCTTATGTGCTTTTTCAGAAGCCCAGAGGTGGTGGTGGTTTTTTTGCACTCCTGCTGCTGGAGAGAGGGCTGAGCTTGGAGTGACAAAATAACCATTGCTTCAATCTGATTAAGTGGATTTGTGCTTCGACATCAAGAAAATATTTAGATCAGCCTTACAAAATTATGTTTACTATTTCTGGTATTAAATTTAGTTGGCTGAACTGTACTCTCCTCCTGAAGGAGGAGGAGAAGAATTTTGCACTAGTCAAAGATGGGGAGAAAACTTGAGTATGGCGTTAAGGCCCTGTACCTAGAACACACTCACTCAGAAGAATCCACCTTCAGAAAATGTTTGAAGTGTATTAAGTTTAGGACACCAGGCCTCAATGAGGGAAGTGTTTAAACACAGCGTTAGTGCATTGCTGGATTAAGGCCTGACTCCACTCTTTGACTTCTTCCACAGATTGTTACCACTTTAGTAAAATGTGACCTTTACTGATTAATATACCTATCTCATAGAACTGGAAGGAACCTCAAAAGGTCATTAAGTCCAGGTCCCTGCCTTCACTAGCAGGACCAGTTTTGCCCTAGATCCCTTAGTGGCCCCCTCAAGGATTGAACTCACAACCCTGGGTTTAGCAGGCCAATACAACCAGTCAGCACTGCAGGTGCTCCGCACCTCCTCTGGGAAAATCAGGCTCCTTACAATGGATTTAAACGTCTAACTTTAAAAGCCCCCAAGGGTGGGACTTGTACCCATTACAGATAGCCTCAGATTGCCCATGCTATGCTTGTACAGATTACACTTCCATACATCTCGCTTCCCCTTTGGTTTGCGTAGGTCACACAGCCTGTACAGGGTCAGGAATAGGAGCTGCTCACCTGTTCTCTTCCAGAGTAACCCCCATCTCGTGCTCTGCTGTACTGGAGTCCCTAGGCTTGATAAGCTCAGCAGCCAAAAATCCTAAGGCAAGAAGAAGTGGCAAGATGATTAATTTGTTGTCTATTAATTATTAATCATGTTAATTACAGTCATGCCTAAGGACCAACCAAGAATGGGGCCCACATGGGGCTAGGTGCTGAACACTCATGGCATGACAGGTCGATGTCGTAACAGGAGCTGGATATGGGAACATGGTGAACAGTGCAACAGGCTGCCGTGAGGTTGACACTCCATTCAGTGACTGGCTTGGCAAGGCTGGAGCTCTACGTAATGTGCAGGTTCCTCTAGGCATTTGTATCAGTGTCCATAAGGCACTTCCTCCTGTGTATGATTCATAATAAAAATGTGGTTGTCGGGTCTTGTGTGGTCTTTTAAATGCTCCATTTTTCCATGCACAGTGGTGAAGTGCGGCCAGGCCACCGCCCAGAACGTAAACGATGAAGTTGGGCCTCACACATTAGCAGCACCTGCTTCCAGTGGGCTGCCCTGGCTTTAGCAGGTCACAGGCCTGCAAGGGCTTCATTGCTCATGTGCTGTGGGGATGGAGCTGGAGGAAAACTGGACCAAAAAGCGATGCACCGGTGCCCATTAGAAGAGAAGAATTATTACTTTTTTGGAGCTGCTGCTGCACATTAGTAGAAGCAGATGGTACCGAGACATTTGGCACGGTCCCTCTGCTGGACACGTGCCTGTCGGCGTGACACACATGAGCTTGGATTTGGCCATCTTCTAGGGCATAAAAATGTACTTTTCAGCCGCACTAAGGGTTCAGTCAAAAGACCCTTGAGCCCAATGTAAAGACTCCTATTGACTGCAGTAGATTTTGAGTCAGGCCACAGATGAGAGAGAAAATAAACTTACACACACACACAAATTGCCACAGGAAAAGCGAGTTGGGCTTGTGCCCACCCAGTGTGGTTCAGAGCGGACATGCCTGTCTGCTGGAGGAAGTAGATGGTGAATCATTCACTAAGCAACCATGCCCATAACACAATTTGATTGACATTGTGTGTGATATCACCACACCACTGCACTGTGAGAGACGATAAACTTCATGAAAGGAGAGGGAATTGGGTTTTTAAATGAGGAATTTATACTGTTAACACAATAAATAAAAAGCAAGTATCCAAGTAGGGAGAAGCTAATTTCTCTAGAGACCTTGAAGAAGTGGAAAAGGACTAGAGTATAATTGCTTTCCCTTTGCATCCATTTCCACTGCTGCCTGTACAAGACTAAGAACCTGGGGCATGCTGAGAGATGTGGGGGAAGGGCTGGTTTCGTTGCTCGAGGTGGATATGTGCAGAGGGAAATTGGGAAACATCTGAAGGGAATTATTTAAAATATTAGGATTCAGAACACCTAAAGGCAGAGCTCACCCCTGCCATTTACCCATGGGGTTGTCTACATCAGCACAAAGTGGGTGCAGATCAAAAGGGAAAGAGTGCAGGGCACCAGTGAATCTGGGCCTGAATTCGCCACACTCAACTGTAGCCCCGGTCAGTCCCCTAGCAAGACAGCTCCTTGGTGCGAGAGCAGCTGTCCTTTTCATTCTGAGACAGCTCCCACGCACCTTTGCAGCCTGAAGCATTTGGCTTTGTAAACTAGCAGGGCTGTCATATAATTATGGTTAAAGTGGCACCACACTATTTTCCCCTCCGGCTAACAAGCATTCACGCCAAGTCAAAATCTGCGGCTTTTATGCCCTAAAATAATTCAAAACAGAGTGTAACAGCCACTTCAGCCACAGGAGGGAGGCAGAGGTTGCAAAAGACACCTTATGTGACTCTCAGCTAATTGTGCGCTCTGAGCCGTTATTCTAGGGCAGTGGTTCCCAAACTTTAACCACCTGCGAACCCCTTGCGCTAAAACCTCAAGTCTCACGAACCCCCTCCTAAAAATGAATAGTTCCAGGCGTTTTCTCCCTTACCTCAGCATGAATGATAAAAGCCGTGATCTTGGAAATATAAAATTTGTTTTTATGACAGGCTTATTACACTATTACTATTTATCATTGCAGTATTTTTATTACATTATGAAAACGGCAATGCTTTTGATTAAGCCTGTTATAAGACAAGGCACCAGTAGAAAAAAGGGGTGTGGGGGTAAAGCTCCCACACACCCCAGGGCCTGGGGGGGGGGGCACTGCCGGAAAAGTGCCCCCCCCCAAAAGGAACCCACGGGGGGGCACCAACTCTGGAGTGGCACCTGATCCTCGCTCTCCCCCCCCCCCGTACTGGTGCCTCTCGCTCCTAAGGAGTATCAGATGTGAAACAGCAGGAAGGTATTTAAGCAGCCAACTCAGAGTTCCTCCTACCCAAGCATTCAGGTCTTGAGCAGTCCAGGCAAACAACGCACGTTACAACAAAGCTTAAACTTGTTCTTCATAATTTAAAAACACTAGCAGCCTATTTAATTTTAAAAACAGCAAAAAATATCCACCTTCCTTTCCATTGCTTATAAGGAGTCTTGAAGTTTAAATCTCCTGATAGATCTGCTTGCTTTGAGCTGCTTAGCTCTTGGAAATCCAGGGGCTCCGGGCTGCTGGCCCCGTGCTGCCCGGGGTCCCTATGGACAGCTCTGTCTGCCATTAGGGAATTCTGCCCCCGTCCCGAGAACCCGCTGTAACATTTCATGAACCCCCGTTTGGGAACCACTGTTCTAGGGTCGGGATGTGGAACATGACAATCGATGGTGTGACTGCAACGCAGGTAGACCTGCCCAGGCTGACTGACTGAGCCAGTGCCGCTAGCCCTAAAGAGGCAGTGGTGTGGGCTGTACAAGTGTGCCCAGACCCTGGGACTTTAGCCCACACCTCCGCATCGTCGCTACTATTCTTAGCGTTCTAGCTAGAGTAACGCTCCCGTGGGCACAACTACCTGAGCTACAAGCACGCCGACTGCCCTGTAAACATACCCGCAGTTCTGCACACCATGCAGCTGGCCAGTTCCGGGGGGAGAAGAGAAAAACGGGACATTTCATCGGAGGAAGCATTGCAGGATCCGGCTCAATGCTGGGAGCTTGTTTAGCAATGGTGTGAGAGTGATGTTAATAGGCTGATGCTCAGAGAGGCTGAGCAGCTGGGTGAGATCCCCTGCTCTTCCAGGCTTCCTATCACATCACAGTGATAATGGAGCCAGAGAGCACAGAGTAGGGGACGGGATACTCAAGGCCGTGGGCAGCACACATCAGCCTCGCTGCACCCAAAGGGAACAGCAGAAGGGAGCGAATAGCGCTATGGGGCTGGATTAGCTTTACTGTGGCGTCTCTGCACTGGGGAACTGGCAGGGCAGGGGCCACAGGGGCATCCCAGGCCGTGCAGCTCACTACAGCCACGTTGGCAGGGAGCTGGGGGCAAAGCTGTGGAGGACTCTGAGCAGACAGAGGCACTGGGCCTCCATGGAGCTGGCCCGGACCTTGACCCCGGCAGCGTTCATGGGCCAGAGTCCTGAGAGCAGGGGAACCTCCTGGAGTTTCCTGGCCCCTATGCCAGTAGGCCCAATAGGGGTACAGTCCAACCCTAAGAAACACTGACAGCTTGTCCTGATAATCCCGTTCTCAGCCAGAAGAGCAGAGGCGACACTTCAGCAGGTGCAAGGCCTGGTGAAGTCAGTGGGGTTTATTTAAGCATGTGCGTCCAGGCTTTTCAAATGAGCAAACGTCCCCTTGCCAATCACTGGGCTTTGTACTCCTAAGTCACTTAGGTGCTTCTCAAACGTCACAGCCCAGCTGCTTCACGGATTCAGGGCCATTAAACTCTTGAGTGAAAGAACAGGGATGTGAGCTCCGCCCAAGAAAGCAAGGCAGTTGAATTCAGGAGTTAATACCGAACACAGCTCTGTGCACAGATACCGGAGGCTCACTAGCTCTGCAATTCCCTGCTGGCGAGTGACACGAACGTAGGTCTTGTCAGAATATGCCATTCAGACTAGCTGGGCCAGAATTGCCCTGCCCAATAGGCACAGAACTGGTTTCCACATGCAAACCAGAACACTCTACTACTGCGCTGCTAACCACTAACTTTAATTCTCCCCACAGTGAAAATTAACTTTCTGGCTTGAAAGTTTCTGGCTTATTTTTACATATTGAAAACACTGTTCTCTGTCACCCAAGAGCAGAAACGCCTGAGGCAACATGCTTTTGTAAGGGAAAAAACCATCAGTGGCTCTTTTACTTAAATAATCAACATCTGTAGAATTCTTAAGTATTTTGGGCATTGCCAATTTCTCCAATCTGGGCATATGGCCCATAGCCTCATCCCTGGACTGAGGGGGATTTTCATACAGATTTGATAAAACAATGCGTTTAAGTGATTAAATATACAATTTCAACACACAATGCTTCACCTGCCACCCCCTCCAACAAAATTATACAATCCTAAAAAATAGTGCCGTGAAAGGCACAGCCCTAGGGAGATAGCCACAGTGATAGATGCTTTTCCAATCTGGGCTGGGATTTGCGAAGATGTTTAGGAGAATTAGGTGCCCAATTCCCAGTGATGTCCCTAACTCCCTTAGCTTCCTCCAACAGTCCCAGCCATTGTAGCCTAAAGTTTGGCTGCTCAGCGAGGCACCCGTTTTGCAGAAAGTGCTGAGTGCCCCCAGTTCCCAATGGTCTCTGGCTGGAGCTTCTGGGTGTTCTGAACCTTTGAAAATCAGGCCACTGAGTAGCTTCAATAAAATTTAGCTCATTGATAGCGTTTTTCATCAGTAGATCTTAAAGCACTTAAAAGGAGGTCAATGCCATCAGCCCCATTTTACATATGGGGAAACTGAGGCACCGCGCGAGGCAGTGACTTGCTTAGGGTCACCCAGCAGGCTAGTGGCAGAGCTGGGAACCGAACCCATCTCTTCCGAGGTTTTTAAGCCCCCATATTTGAAAATCTTGGCCAGAAAAGGTGCGGACTGAAAAAGCCTGAATCATACTGTTGCAGAACGACTGAAAGATTCACCCGGATTCAAATAAAGCATTGCTCATTCCCAGTATTCTAACACACACGGATGAGCCAGTGCGTAAGAGCTGGGCGCAGAGGGACTGGGAGAGGCTCAAAAGGACTGAGTCTATGACTATCTACACTTACAATGACATGTACAGGACAGATGCTGCATACCCCCCAGCACCGGTATAAAGAGCAGCGTAGACGGTGAGGCATTGCTTAGGTAAGTAAAGACACACCAGAACCATGGCTCTCAAGCAAGGCCTGCCACATCTACACTGCAACTTTTACTTTTCTTTTAGTTTACTTTTACTTTGCTTTTCACTGTGGCGCGGAGTGACACGCACCCTACATGGTGCCGCCAATGTAGACAAATATGCATTCTCCCTCCCTGCTCTGCGCAGGGCCTGGCGCCCTCCCAGGGGCATTCTCTCACCACTCTGCTTCTTTAGCTTGTCAATTTGGTTTCTGGACCCCACATCACCTTTTCCGGGTTGTTGGGCATTTGTCAAGCTTCCGGCAGCATCGAGAAACAGCAACACGTGTTTTTCGGCCCCTTCATGTCCTCCATCTGTAAAACATTTCCCCAAGGCTCCATCCACAAATCAGTACGAGGTCACGGGAAGAGAACAAGGTGGCTAAGAAATCGAGAGAAGCCAATCGATAGAAAGGATGTCCAAAGGCCCCATCCCAAAGGCTGTATTGACAGAGATGCTGACACAGAATCTGCTCCTACTAGCCTCGCATTTAAGGGACAATGCACGGCACAGCGAGAGCACGGCGTGTTTCTCTCTAGCAACTTCCTTTGGAAGCCTCAACAAGATGCTTTTGGTGGTTCTCAAGACAATTACATCCAGCTATGTAAGGACTTATCCACACTGGCCAACTTTGGGAACTCACCCACAGCTGCAGCTCCACCAATGGGAGCATTCCTCTCGACTGGCCACCGGCATTCTTACCTCTGTCCCAGCGAGGCCTGCTCAGAGAGTGTATGTGTCCAGAAGGAGGGCATTAGTTCCAAGCAACTGAGAAGTCTAGGAGAGCAGTGATGGACTAAAGACCTTGAGATGTGGCCCAAGAGTAGGTTATTAGAAACCTCATTTTCAATAGAGAGGAGGAAGAGGAATCCAGATTGGAGCTGGTACAGAGAAACTTGAGTCAATAGCCGTAAACAGCTTGTTCAGTGAGTTTGGACGGAAAGAGAAGAGGGAAGATGGGGTTGGGAGAGAGATATGTTTAATAATGGAATAGACAGGATTGCACTTGTATTTGGAGATAAAGGAACCAGAAGGTGGGAGGGTAAGGAGTAACCAGAGAGGGATGGTCTGAGCAGTAAAGATGAAGGAGGAATGGATGAAATAAAATCTAGGTGGCCTGTGGCTGCAGTTAGCATCCTGGATCCTTGGCAGCTCTGGAAAAAAAAAAAAAATCACGACTATAGTGTATTAAAACCTACTCTTCCTTTTCTCTCAGGTGCCCTGCTTGGAAGAGTCCACCTGGCAGTGGCTTGTCAGCACTGCTGCAGCCCCAGAGTAACACTCACCTTTGCCCAGTGCAAAAAGCAAAAGCAAAAAAAAACACAACTCACAAATTAAAGGACAACTTTTTTTTTTATTGCTACCAGAAGGCTTCCATCAGTACAATGGCTCTGAACACCATATCTTCCTCAGGGCTGCAGAGAGAGCTAAAGATTCAGGACAGGTCATTCTGAGGAACAGGCATTAAACATTTAAAAAGGACAAGCTTTTAAAGGTTTTTTTTTTTTGTTTTTTTTAAACTTTGGGTTAAAAGTTACATAAACACAAAACTTGGGGTATTTTGTGGCTGATAATTACACACGTTCCAAAACTCAGAATCACAGAACCGTCCCAGCACCTAAATGAGCAGCATTGATCTCATGCTAAAATTTACAAACATATCAAAATCAATTGCAGACTTTACGGTTTGCATTTGACGCACACATTAATTAAATCTTGTGTGAGCACCTACAACAGAGCCAATTGACTGCAAAAATCTGTGTGTGGATGTGAAAAAATAATATTTGAGTCAAATTGGCCTAATCATTTGACTGATTGCTTTCACTTTTTAAAATCAAAACCACAATCACTTAGTTTCTAATCACAATGACTTCTTATTTGTGTAAGACACTAAACACAGTCTCCCTACTGCTTTTCTATAGCATGTTCACACTGCTTTGGCTTTTTAAATGTGGGGCAGTTTGCAAATGCCGTAAGATTGTTTTTCCAAATCTTTTATTTAAAGCCAGTTTGAAATATTCTTACATTAAAACACCAAAGCGGCTAATGAAATAAAGAAGGATTTTTGGTTGTTATGGGGAAAAAAGATATCTGTGGTGAAGGTCAGAGTATAGAGAATCACACAAAAGACTTGCAGAGTGTTAAAGGAAGAGGAAATCGGAACAGAAAGACACGGGATGGCTGGAAAACCTGGAACAATTTTGCACAATGTGAGCTCTTGGACACGGAAGACGGATGATAATACACAGTAGCAGAAAAACAGGGGAACCAATGACACTAGAAAGAAAAAAATTTTTTTTGCTACTTTTTTTGTTTGTTTTTTGGGTCTTTTGTAGATTTTTTATACTTTTTTGTGTTTTTAAGTGCTTAAATAATAGTTGGACTATAATTAGCCACATGGGGGGGGAAAGGGGAATCTTCAAAAAAGGTTTTCTTGGCTCTCTTCAGTTCAGCCTAATGGGATACAGCTTCTTTCCCAGCCCACTCCCACAAACATCATAGCCTGATTTTGCATGGTTTAAAAAGTAGCTTTCCTCTGAACGCTTGCGCAGGCAGTAGCTACATAACAGAGACCGGCTGTAAAGGTGGGCAAGGGGAACTGTTCCCCTCTTGCCTCGACACATCGGCGCCACAAACAGACCCCACGTTTTCTAGCGCCGCCACCTCTGGAGCACTGTCTTCATTGTAGAGCCGCTTGATTCCATCGTAGAAGTCATCCACCTCCATCTCTTCCACTTTGCGCTTGGCGGAGGCTTGCTTGCAGCCGGTGGGAGCTGGCAGACACTGGTAGAACCCGGCTGTACCTTTGATTGGCACTTCTGGTCGGCTGTTGTCCTTGGAGAATTCTGGCCCTGGGACAGAGGAGGGGTTGAATCTGAACGCTCCTCTGTTACAGGTCACCAGGGTACGCTTGAGGGGACTGTAGACATATACAGAATTAGGCGGCAGAGCAGACTGCAGAGTGGAAAGGTGACGGGCCACAAGCTCCCGACAGTGGATCAGCTGGGAGCTGTCCATCTAGATTGGAGAAACAGACACGGGCATTGCAAAACAAGGTGAGTCACTGCAATTCTGGCTCTCTACACGTCCATCGTCCACATACCTAGCTGCTGCTTGTTTACGTGCTGAATGTGGGGAAGTGATCAGTTGGCGGCGGGATTATTCTGCTTAAAGGCAAAGATTTTTCAAGATGGCCCAAGAGATTTAGACACTTGGTTCCCATTACAATTCATGGGAATTGGGTGTCCAAATCCCCTAAGTGGCGTTGCAAATGTCATCCAAAATGTTTATCAAAGGCCTGTGTGTTCCTACCTCTTACATATCGGTCTGTATGCAGCAGAAAAAAATTAACCCTTCCACAAAGCCTTCCTAGTTAGGAGATTTAACGTATTTAAGTGTGCTATAACCACTTCCATCTCTGGCGTAGCAAGGGAATATTTTATACCTTCCCTTGCTACACTGGTGGGGGAGGGAGGGGGGATGGCTGGGAGGAGAAAAGAATGATCGCATCTTTCTGGTTAGTTTAACCCCTTGTGGCCAGGCCAGTTGGGCCTTCCCTGCAGTAAACAATTTTGACTTGTACATTAGCTCATGCATTAGGCTCCCTCTATCAAGAAGTGAACATATTAATCGCCAAACAATGCCAAATATTTGCAGAGATGTCTCAAAGACTCAACCCTTCAGGCTGTCCCCTGAGCATCTTTGCAAAAACATAGAAACTCCCAGCTCCCTCCCGAAAAAAAAAAAAAAGAGAAAACAAAAAATCTCAACCACAAAACCTCAGAGGCTGGGAATCTGACAGCTCTTGAGGCCTTATCCACACCCCTGTACTCACAGAAAAAAAATGCTGTTTTCAATCCTATTTCAGATCCAGATCCAGAGATTAGCTCCACTGAAGTCGACACAGTTACAACCAGCTAAAGATCGGTGCCATAAAGTCAGATCAACCGAAGTCTAGGCTTATTTCCACTTTCTAATCTGGGGGCTCAATTCTACTCTCATGCCCATTTGACACTATGGGGGAGATCCTCGGACTTATACCAGCAAGAGAACAATCAGCCCCAGTCTGTCTCTGTGCCATGCAAATATATCATTAAAGGTACATGCATCTTCTTGTAACTTGCCTATGACTTGACTCCGCTTTTATTGGATGGGTGTGTTACACTGACTGCAGCAACAACTACTATACTGGTGTCAAAGATTTCCTGGAGCCTAGGGACACAAATCAACTTGAATGAACAAGAAGTAGGTCTATGTTCATCTTCAGTAAGGTGGGGAGAGATGGTGTGCAAGAGACATGAAGGGGGAGGAAAAACCGCCTGTCCTGCTGAATTTCAATCTATTCAGCTCTCTCCATTAGCTTGATGATTCACTTCCTGGCCTATGGCTAACCCAAGTGATTATCTCTCAATTGCCTGCTGCCAGAGTAATGGTCACAAGACGAGAGAGGTTTCATAATCACTGATGGCTGTTTAGTGCAGACCATCAGCTTCTCCTCCTCCTCCTTTCAGTGGCTGTCCCGGAAACACGGGACCCTTCTCCTACCCAGAATGCCAGTTAGCCGGGATGTTTGGAAGACTCTGCCCGGCCCTCACCTGTGCTTTCTGGAGCAGTTCAAAGATGAGCGCGAGCCAATCAGGAATCAGCTTCTCCAGTTCCAGACTGATGATGGCCAGTGCCAGCATGGACCCCTTGAACTGCAGCAGCTGGTAACAGGCCATGCAGTGCAGTAACTGCTTGGTGAGAACAGCCACATGCTGAGATGGGTTCATCTTGGGCAGGACTGTCAGTAACTGAGGCCTGGTTGACACAGCAACTGCATGGAACTGAGGAAAAAGAGAAGCAAACCAGTCGGTATGTTACTGACAGAGTTTAACACACTGCTTCATAAGCACATGCAATGGCATCCGGAAGCCATTTGTTCCTGTGCCTTTGAAATAACATAGCCCACTTGAACCTCCAACAGCACACACGGAGTGAGATTTTCCCCCCCACCCCCCAAGGATCTCCCATCCCATGCTCTGCTTCACCCCAGCCAGGCACTGTCCCCCACGGCAGACAGCTCTGGGAGGAGTGGGAAGCCTCATGCTGGGTTAAGATGGGTCTAGGGGATGCACACTGTCCCCTCATTGGCCCTTCGGAGATACCCCAGGAAAGGTGACACAGCCGGGGGAGTCCTGTCCGTGGTGGGGATTGCCTTGTAAGGGGTGGGGGAGCAGGGTCCCAGGGCAGCTGTGGCCAGGAGAAGTCCTGGATAGAGCAGTTCTATCGGCATAGTGCTGCCAGGGAGGGCACGGAGCCCCTGTATGGATGGTCCTGTCCTCTTCCTGAACTGCAGACTCAATGGTTCAACTGGACATGGACAAACAGGGTTCTCCCCTGGGATGAAACCATTGAGGAGAGATTCTGTGAGGGGAGACAAAGTTTTCTTTGCCACTGTCCCCCTGCCATGGGTTTCACCACACGAAAGGGCTTTCTGGCCCCAGTTTTTAACCCATAAACAAAAACCTGGGTCAGTTAAGGACACATTGAAGCACATTTCACATCCACTGATTATGTCTTCCCTCCCCCCCCCCCCCCACTCCTTAATTCCTTTGTGTTCTATTGTCGTCTTGCTTTGATCCTGGAGCAGATATACTGGCAATTAATATTTAGGGCCAAGATTTTCAAGAGGGACTAAAGGTTTTGGGTGCAAGTTTTGGGTGCTCAACTCGAGACATAGGGGCAGAACTGGAAGGGACCCTCTGTGTCACAAAGTCCAGTCTTGGGCCACCACAGGCAAACCCATCAGATAATCCTGTTCATAAACCTATCAGATAATCCTGTTCATAAACCTATCAAGCTCCATCTTAAAACTAGTTGGAGGTTGTTTGCCCCCACTACTCCTTTTGGAAGGCTCTTCCAGGAACACACACTTCTGATGGTTAGAAACTTTCTAATTTCCAGCCTGAATTTATACATGGCCAGTTTATATCTTAAGGGGGCCTGATTTTCAGACGACACAAGCTCAGCATATTCTGAAAATCAGGCACCTTTAAGGTGTCTAAAGTTGGTCCCCAAAAATCACTAGTCACGTTTGAAAGTCTTTGCCTAGATTTTTGTTTAGGCCATGTCTATGAACATGTGGCCAAATCCTAGAATCCTTACCCTACACCAGCAGTAGGGATTTTTGTCCAAGTAAAATCTGAGTAAGTCCCTCAAGATTTGGCACATACTCACATTAATGCCAATGACATGGGGCGGGGGGGGGGGGGGAACCAAGGACGAGCACTGGAAAGAATGTAAGTAGTAACATATTTACAATATGAAGGAAATCCAGTGGCGTAGCCATGTGAAGATCCCAGTGCAGTTTATCCAGAATAATCTTCTCCATCCTGCGAATTTCAGCTGGGGAACAGCCACAAAAACTGTCTCTGGCCAACACCTTCAGTACTGGGATCCTCTGCCGAAACAGACGTTAAAAAACAAAAGAAAAGCAAGAACAATCATCAGTCAGAAAAGCCGTTTCTTTCCTGTCCTGGCAAGTGGCAACCCCCCTGCTCAAGCGACCAAATAATTAGAGGAGCATATAATTGAAAGTAGCTGCTAGGCCTTTAGAGAAAAATATTACCTCATCTTCCTCAATGGTCTTGGCAGCGAGGAAGAAGCAGCTGATCGCAATACAATTCAAGTACTTTGGACGGGCCTAGGAAACAGAAAAAAGTCGCAGCGTGAGTACAATGCAGAACCTGATTTGTGACCATTTGGCTCTAACTCCCTTACCCTGTGATCTCAGGATGCCAAAACAATGCGGACGGGATCAATGGGCTGCCCTCCAACTACACTGCTCCTATTGTGAGCCGCGGAAAGGAAAAATCCATACTCCATTACATGAGGCAGGAGAGAAGTCAGTCAGTCAGCCCCAGCGTCCTAATTGGCACCCAGTGATGCGCATCGCTGGAGAGGAACAGGAGCTTGTTTTTAGTGGGAGCAGTGGTACTTGGAAGGAGAAAAACAGAAGATTGGATCCTCCGTTGGCATAACTCAGCACAGCTCCACCTACTTCAATGGAGTCAGGCCGATTTCCACCAGCTGCGGATCAGGCCCAGAGAACAACATGGGTTAGATGTGAAGCAAGGGAGAAGATAGAGCGGAGGTGCTGACGTTGTATCTAGTCAGAAATAAACACCAAGGAGAATTATGTTTTATGGCAGCAGCTCTCAAACGATGGTAGCTGAGCCCTTTCTGGTGAAATATTTTGGAGTCAGCAAACAGTGGAGCGCAGGGAGAGGAGGGGACTAGGAGAGACCAAATAGCAAGTGTGAAAAATCAGGACAGGGAGGGTTAATAGATGCTTATATAAGACAAAGCCTCCAATATTGAGATGGTCCCCAATAATATCGGGACATCTGGTCACCCTAAGAGAACCTCTCTTGCAGAGTGACAACAATGAAGAACCCTTGTTATGGGCCCCAATTCTGCAAAAGCACTTAAGCATGTACTTAACTTCGGGCACATAGGTAGTCAATTGAAATCAACAGAACTCATGGGTGTGCCTGAAGTTAAGCACGTGCTTAAGAGTTTTGCTGAATCGGAACCTCAGTGGCTATATTAATGTGATTCAGGACTTTGTTTCCCATGCCAGCGAAGCGGGAGGGCGAGAAAGGAAGATGCATCCCTTGCTTCTGTACACACAGAGTACAGTATTCAGCCCTGTGAAAACCAGGAGCAATGTCTAACATCTAGGACAGCATGCTGTGCACAAACTGAGCAGCACTGTTGTGTCCTCCCCCCCGCCACTCCCAAACAGCTAGCTGACAATTTATCTCACGCTGTTGGTATTGACAAAAATTTAAATGCCCTGGTGGAACATGGAACTGAAAGAAGCTGCCGGGCACGGGAGAGAGAGAAATAAGTAAAAGCCCTGCAAAGAACACAAAATCCATTTTTAACCTAGAGCACTTCCGTGATTAATTCCAGGCGGATTAATTCCAGCAGCCAGAATGGAGCTACAGGGCAGTTTCAAGGCCCGATCCTGCAATCCACACTCACACAACTAGGTCCCTAAACAGTCAACATGACTCCTCCCAGCAGGGAGCGAGGGGGAAGGGATGCAGGATCAAGGACAAACATAGCCTCTAACAGGTTCCTGTGACACAAAAGGAATCGGTGATCCCCAGGGACTTTGGCTTCTAATGGCGAGGCACCAGGAGGTTTGAATTAAACAACTGTATAAAATAGCTGTTTCAACGTGTCCAGGTACTGCTGACAGTGAGGAGAACAATGTCCTTGAGGGGGAATCTGTGGTTTGTTCTACATGCCCACACAAGGAAATAAGGCGGGGCGGGGTGGAATTACCCACACCACAGGTGACAGTGCAGGAGGAAGCAGCAGCTTCCACAGGCCCACAAGTGGGGGGAGGCTTGATTCAGCCCCTCTCCCACACAGCACAGCTCAGCCGGCACAGAGGGGGACGTAATCTGCACAAGGTAAAGGGCTGGCACCAACCAGTTTCCCTTGGTGCAAGTGGGGAAAAACTAGACAGCAGAGAGGCTTCTCGAGTTCCCTGGTCTGCTCCAGTTAGGGCCTTGGGTAACGCCCCATGAGAGGTCTCAGTGAGTAACCCCTAAATCCACAGCATCCTTCCACACACTGTACAGCACCTACTGTCACCTGACACGGCTTGAGTCGGTTACACTAGTAAACGCAGCCAGGATGGAGATCAAAATCTATTCATTTCTACTACAAACCTAGATCCCTTTCATGGTAGACCAGCAAATCCTTTCCAATTAATATTAAACTGACTAAACTGGAGAGAAGAACCCAAAGTCTTTACCCCACATCAGTCAGCCAGTTCTGTAAGAGACCAACAGCTAATCTCCTGGGAGACCTTCTTAACAACTGCCATCTTCAATAGGAAACTGGGTTCTACTCCCATCTTGGCTAGAGAGCCACTGCAAGACCTTGGCCAAATCACGTAGGGCCACGGACTTCAACGGGCTTTGGATCAGGCCGACAATCAATTCACACCTCAGTTTCCCCCATCTATACAATAGGGACAATATTTCCTTGCATTACAGGGGTGTGGCAAGGCTTAGTTAAACTTGTGAAGTGCTTTGACATCTCTGGATGGAAGGGGCTGGAGAAGGGCGCAGTGGAGCAAGAAAGAATTGGGGATTTGTGAGAAACAATAAATTTTATTTAGTAGGGCGAAGGCAGATCCCTGCATGCAGAGAATGGAAAAGCTGTTGAAGACAGCTTGTAGGAGAGTTTCAATGTGTACTGAAAAATTCCCCCATAAAATACTGCATTATTTTAGCAGAAATTGTCTCCTGCTCACCGCTCCTGCCCCTGACATCATCGGGGCTCTAAACTAAAACAGATCATCAGAGTCCCTTTGTGAGACAGTATTAAAATACTCTCACACCACCCCCTCTGTGCTCCCTGTTTATTGGTAACTGCCACACAGTTAAACCAAGACTGTAATTATGTTGAGGATTAATTATTTAGTGCAGTGATCTACAGCAAAAGCCACTGCTGGTATGTGAATGAACCAGAGCATGGCTGGGCAACAGGACGGGGCGTAGAACAGTCTGAACTATTTCAAGGCCCATTCGAGTTCAAGGGAAGCTATTCTCGGTCTCAGTATAAAAATCCCAGGCAGTGGCTAAAATTCTCCTTTCACACTTCTGTACATCGGGAGTAACTCCAAGTCAATGGAGTTACCCTGTTGTAAATCCGGTTTAAATGCAGGGAGAATAGGCCCTGTTTATTTGCAGTAGGGAGGGGAAAAGGACATGTTTAAATGATCAGTGCTATACCTGGGGGGGCGGGAGGGGGAAACCATGTTAACTGAAACTCCGCCCCAAACTGCTTTCAGTGTTTTCTATTGTCACCACTCCTTGGCGTACAGAATGGAGTTTCTTTTAGTCCTGGTCTGTGCCGCTTCATTTCACAGTAGCAGCCTCTACAGAGCAGTCAAAGGCTTTGACTGCTACAGAAATACTGAAACCACAATATTTTCCTAAGGGCATTAGCTATTTAGAGGTTTCAATAATGCATTTTCTATCCGTTCAACATGTGACCCAGTCACTGAGATGTCAAAACGGTTAGGTCAGGATTTCTTTAAAAACAAAAAACTTTTCAGTGTCTCACAGTTTAAGCACTATCAATATTTCACCATATAAAAGACGTAGAGTATGTCCACACAGCCGACGTTAAAGCACTGCCGCTGTGTAGTCGCGGCTCCGGCACTGGGAGAGAGCTCTCCAGAAGTCAACTTGTGGAACTCCTTACCTGAGGAGGTTGTGAAGGCTAGGACTATAACAGAGTTTAAAAGAGAATTGGATAAATTCATGGAGGTTAAGTCCATTAATGGCTATTAGCCAGGATGGGTAAGGAATGGTGTCCCTAGCCTCTGTCTGTCAGAGGGTGGAGATGGATGGCAGGAGAGAGATCACTTGATCATTGCCTGTTAGGTTCACTCCCTCTGGGGCACCTGGCATTGGCCACTTTCGGTAGACAGGATACTGGGCTAGATGGACCTTTGGTCTGACCCGGTACGGCCGTTCTTATGTTCTAATAAAACCACCTCCGTGAGGGGAATAGCACCCCGCACTGAAGCACTGTCTACACTGCCACTTTACAGCGCTGAAACTTGCAGCGCTCAGGGGGGTGTTTTTTCACACACTCCGAGCGAAGAAAGTTTCGGTGCTGTAAGAGGCAGTGTAGACAAGGCCTTACTGGAAGATCCAATTTGTACTTTAGTGAGGCAAACTATGTTAATGATGTAACCACGGGGGTAAAAATTTAAACTCTTCCACATATATTGCTGACCTCTATTTTAGCAATGTTTGTAATGGGATTAAAAACTCAAGCAGAGGAGACTGCCCATTTACTGAGAACCAAGCTTAACAGAGCAAACAGAATAAAGGATTATATTAGTCAAAGGCAAGACTGCCAGTTTCTAGAACTCAAGGCCAGGGGACACGTTTTTCCACTGCCCTGCACCTCGTGCAGAGCACTACCATTTCGATTCAGTGACATTTTCGACCCGCTTTGCATTTACTCTGCAAGCTGTAAGTGATTGTACCGGGGTTGGGCAGGACAGCACAGACTCAAGGGCCGTGAGTCATGGTACCATGTATGCCCCAAAGGCTGGTTTTTAAAATATTTTAATCAGTTTTGTGGAATTTTATTTCTTAAACCACTGCGTTCACTGTACTCTTATGGGCACACTCACAGCTCCACTCCAATAGACAATACGGCAGGCCTGTTTGGCCTGCCACTCCTCCCTTTATGACCTTCACCGAGAAGCTCCTGGATTTATTATTATTATTTATTTATATTACTGCAGCACCCTTGGAGCCCTAATTGTAGGCCAGGACCCCACTGTATTAGGTGCCGTCTTTTGCCCTACCATCTGCATAGAGCCCTCCCTCCCAGACCTACCCCTTGATGCTCGGCCCATTGACATCAATCAGGCTCCTGGCGGTGAAGGTCTCCACACTTCCCTCCCTGTCTCCTACCTGTGTCACCCTGCTCCTGAAGCCCTTTCCGCCATACTGCTTTCTTTCCCCGCCTTCCCAAGCATTCTTCTATCACCTCACACTCCAGGAATTACGCTGGGGCGGTTCTCTGGCCTGTCTTGAGCAGGAGGTCAGGCTAAACCATCACAATGCAGCCTCAATCTATGAATCTGTTCCCTGTCATGCTTCTGGCTAATCCACGGCCATCCCAATACTCCTACGTCCCTAGCCCCTGGGCAACAGCAATGCCAGGTGATACAAACCAAACAAACTCAGACCTACCCACGTCAGAGTTAAATATTATAGAAACACAGACCCTCCGTGTCATTCCATAGGACATGCGAGTATGGCAAGGCCTTACCACGAAGGCTGTTGCATTTCAGAATCTATTTAGTTTAATGAGCTTTTTTGTATATTTTAAACCAGAGGATGCATTCCGATTTCTACTTCCATCCTTCCTCCCCCCTCCCCCACCCCCCTTCGGAGAAAATATCTGGATACAGCTTGGAAGACAAATGCCTAGGTGAGGCTAACTCAACATTCAAACAAGGTTAACAGAGACAGCATGAACATGGACAGCTTCTAGAGAGTGGAGCGATTATCTCCTCTCTTCGGTTAAACCGATGAGCTGCAGCACGTCAATGGAAGCTGGCAAAACAGGGAAGAGAGCAGGTATTCCTGACACGGATACGCACTGGGCCAGATTCTCAGCTGAGGTAAGCTGGCATGTCTCCACTGCAGTCAATGCAACTATGCTGATTTACATCAGGTGAATATCTGGCCCATTAACTAAAAAATGAAACTGGTGCAGAAAGCCATCTACTATTTGCATTACTGTAGCACCTAGGTGCCCTAGTTGGAGATCAGGCCCATTGTGCTCTCATGATAATAGGGGGTTTCCACAGACCCAGCTGCACTGTTCGGGCATAGTTAGAAAGGGATATACTGAAGACACTAATCTCGTTCAGCATCTGAAATCGAAGGCATCACACAGTGTGTAAACCGGAAGTACACTCTCTCGTACAATGAGCCTGCTTGGATTTGGCCCAGCAGCAAGGAGAGTCACTTTGAAAGCCATGAGCTGGTGGTATAAATCCACTGGAAGATACAGATCCTGAAATGATATACCTTTACTGTGGCTAAAAACCGGTCCAAGAGACTGACGGCCAGGGCGAGTGTTTCTGGATAAAGGTGGAACTGGTACTTGAGTTTGGCCAGCCACTGAATCACCTCATCCCGTTGTGCTGGAGAAATGGCTACATCCTGTTGAAGACAAAAAACAACAAGCTGTACTCACACCCAGAACCTGAAGGCTGAGTGAACAGAGAGAAGGCAAAATATTAACATATGCAGAAACAAAGCCCTATGTGGCTGTTCAAGGGAAGGGGGGACCAAGGGGGTGCTTTTAACACAGCCTGAAGCCACATTCTATGTCTGCACCTGGGGTTCTTAGTGGTCATATTGACGTCTCCTGACCTGATTTGTGGGTGCGCCCATAGAGTTAGAAGTCTAGCAGGCTGGTGCTGCGGCATGCCCTAGGAGAGACTTTTAGAATGTGGCCCCATAACACTGTTGTCTAAACGAAGGTGTACGAAAATTGACAAGCTCCAATCAGATAGTGTTGTGGCTGAAAAGGCTACGTTAGGTGATGCTAGTCTCATGTTTAACAAAAAATAGTACAGACAGAAAAATGCACTATCCAAGAGAAGATGCAAGTCAACAAATATGAACCCTATTCTTTACCGTAACCACAGGCCACATCCTGTAGAGTACTGAGCACTCTCTGCTCTGACTGGAGTCAGTAGGAATCAAAAGTATTCAGCAACTTGAGGGATCAAGCCCTCGGCCCTTATCCAAGCTGACCTATGAGACACACCTATGCCTGCAGTGATCCCTTCAACGACAAACAGGGGTCCCCCCCGTAAGGAGCTTAGGATTCAGACCTATTTAAGTTCCAAGATAATATTTCCACCACCAACCATAAGCTCTGTACCATCTTGTTTGTGGGGCTTGTGGTTTTAGTGCGTCTAGGGAACAGCCTTTAGTGGCCGATCTAAACAGTAATGCCTCCTCTAGCCTAGTTTAGGCTTAAACAAAGAAAGCCCAAAACAGAACACACACAACCTTCTGTGTGTCACTGAAATGTGATTTGGAAGCTCAAGAGACCCACTGTGCAGCTCCCACCGTGAAAGAGAAGACAAAGTGTGCTCCCGTGAAAGTTACTGAAGTTCCAGCAACTTGAAGAGAACATAGTCAAAGCCTGATTTTCCAAAAACCTCACGCGTCTAAAAAAGGAGGAGGCCATGCCCTCGGATACATATTCATTTCCTATTATCTGCACTGTTTATTATCTGAAATAATTTGATCTCCCCCTTTCCAGGCAGATGACAGATTTTGAACGTTACCAACTAAAAAGAACGATTATTGTTCAGCCTCGTTGGATGTGTCCCAGGACAGCTAGAATAACTATGTAATTCATAGTTGTGTTCTTGTTGCAACAATGGTTCCTTGGAAACGGTCAGATACTCCTGGCCTCATTTTAAAATATGCTCCGCAGAGTTGCCATTCTGCTGTACCCTGTGCTGGAAAGAGGGATGAATTTTATGATCAAGTTGGTCTTTTCCATCTCTAATTACTAAGATTCTGGTATTTTACATCCTACAGTATCTAAGCAAGCGCAGGATTTGGTAACATGTCAGGTGTAATTATCTCATGGGGGAGGGGCGGGGAGGGAAGATGACTTGGAAGGGCATTTTAGGGCTTAGCAAGTAAGTCTCCGCCTTTGAATGAACTTACCAATTACTGAGCTGTGTGGATAAAAAACCTATTAAGAGAAATTACTTGCCATCCCTGATCATGTGAATTCTGGAAAACCTGAAATACTCTATGTCTTTTGGCTGCAGGGGTGAAGCACCAACTCCTTGGGCATCAGCCATCTACAGTTCATTGTGTTCATACCGCAAGAGGAGATCGACCACAGCATTAACCCATAAAACCCTGGTGTTTTCCAGACCACCAGCTAACTGAAGGCATTAGGTAAATATATGGCCACAAGTCTAAGGTATAATAATCCACTCCCGTAATATTTACTCTAAAAGACATTGCCCTAAGCAATATCTGGCAGATGTCCTAAGAATCAATGCAATCTTACTTTTTGCCCTACCCACAGCAGGTGTTATAAGGTACATGCATGCTGTTTCTCCGCCCCCCTCCCCACCCCATCCTCAATCTACTTCTCCAAATGCAAACCCGGCAATAGTGGGGCCTGATTTTCAGAGGCACTGAATACCCACAGATCCCAACTGTTTGAGACCCTGAGCCCATTAAGCAAGAGGTCCATGAGGAGGGGTCTGAGCACATCTGTGAGGTAGGGAAGCACTCTCATCAACATGAGACAGGTACCAATAGCGCTCAGGAGTGCTAAGCCCCAACCCCAAGGCTCTTCCCTTAGCCCACACGGGCTCTAGAAACCAGCACTCCCACAACGTCGTAACTTCCCTGTGTTTGTCAAGTTTTCTGCACTGTCTGGGTGGGAGTTTCAAAGAGCGACAAATGGAGCTAGACAACAGATTCCCACTGAAAGTCTGCCTTTGGGGGGGAAAAAACCCTTACAGGGCTGGATCGAACTAGAGCACTCTGCAGCACTCCTGACCTAACCACTGATCAACCGAAAACCGTACGGCACGTGGGTGAGGGAAAAACTCAGCACTCTTAACTTACAAGGTACTGATCCAATTGCCTGCAAGCCTGGCTCCAGTTTTTTCAAAGATATCACTAACAGACAAACAAGCCCAGGCTCAACAAAACGGATTAAGCCACTGGAACTAGGCACGCACACAGTTTTGCTAGCAGCAAACGGGACGAGGTTTTTTTATTTTGTTTTTCAATTCCACATACACTTACTGAACTCGAAAAGAGCGCAAAACACATTTCACTGAAGATTTCAACAACCAAATTACCTCTGGCCTCTGCCCAAGAATGGAAACATCAGCCGCAAAAGAGCTTGTTGGCTAAAGTCAGAAGCAACTGAAAATGAGGGTTTATGGCTGAAGTTACACATCAACCTTAACTACAGTAGTCACAGGCACTACCATTAAAACATTCTGTTCTGCTTGTATGCGAAGCCTCATTTCCTCTGCTGCAATATTTACAGTTGGTCTGCCTAATGTTTGGAGGCATGTGGCTGTTCCCACTTCAATTCTGGTGACTGCAACTTGCTGAGCTAGAAGGGAAGTAGCCATCAGGTGTGCTTTTTCAACCATGAAGGTGTCCTTGAGAGCCCTATAGCCCTCAGTGCTGCTGCTAATGTGGTTTCAAAATGTGGAATCGAATGATGGCTGCCAAGGCACTGTGGCAAAAGAGAGCTAACAGCTTGCACAAACAAAACACCAGGCTACTCTGAGTTGGTGTGGATTGCTTTCCTTTTCAGCAGAAGACCGAAGGAGAAAGGAGAAAAACAATTAAAAAATAAAATAAAAACAAAACACCCACCACTGATGCAATAACTAATGGAGAGATCTGTTCTACTAAACAACAAGACCATCGAAAGGGATTAATGTATCTAATGTAACGCTGTCTATTCTATACACCATTTCCTTTTTAAAAAGGGAAGTTAATTTAGTACAGCAAAGAATATATAAGGGACCAGCCTGATTATGCAGCCTCCTGCCTTAGGCCTGCTCTACATGGTTTTTGTACTGATTTAACTATTTCACTTTGGGGGTGACGGGGGGTGATATTTTTACTGAAACAGTTCAATCGATACATACCAATATACTACAAACCACTTTATCACATTTATACCAGTATCATTGTCGATGCTGGGGCTGTACCAATTTAACTATTCCAGTTTCAAATGGATACAGTTAAGGGGTGCCCAACCTACAGCCCGCGGGCCATATACGACCTACCACCGTATTTCATAAAGCCTACTTCAACACAATATATTAACGGCCGAATCATTACTGTTTTGTCATGTTTACATCACTGTGTAAATAAACAATACTGTACATAGGTTGTTTCTATCTAAATACATATGAAATAAGCTGAACTTAAAATATAAATCAATACAGGTGACTTTAAATTTTATTAAAGTATGCAGTATCTGTTTGGCCAACACAAGTGTAATAAGGGTGAGCACCACTGAACCGAGTGTAGACCAGTCCTTTCGATACCTCCTCACATGGGCGGTGCACATCATAGGCTGGGGGAGACTGCCTCCCCGAACAGCCCAACATGGCCTGCCCACGCTCTGCCCAGAAGGCCCCCTCCTGCTTGCCCCAGGCAGGCTGGCTGCTCCTTTCAGGGAAGAGTACTGGGGCTGGGCCCTGGGGCAAGGGCTAGGGCGGCCATGACCGGCCTGCGGAGGCTGGGGCCGCCCAGTGCTGGGGGGCGGGGTGCTGGGGCCAGGCCGCCCGGGGATGGAGGGGCTGCCAGCGCTGCCTTCCCTGTGCTTCTGGGAGGGGGGCTGGGGGCACTGGGGCAAGAGCCTCCCAGCGCTCGGGGGGGGGAGGGGGATCCGCTCACTCAGCACTTGGGGGGCTAGCCTCCCTGAGCCGGCGGGTCACCCGCTCCCCATGCCTCCCCACAGGCAGTGGCCAGAATCACCCATAACAGAAGCCAAGTCTTCAGAAGAACTCAGCTCAAATTCAAAACTCAGTTAACCTACCCAGCTCAACAGCTGGGTCAGAACAAGCTAGCCACCTAGAAGCCAGAACCACGTCTGAGACTCTACCGCAGAAGTAGCTGCAGTGCTGACAGAAAACATGCAACTTGCTTTTAAACTCACGCGTTTTGCCTGAATACTTCCATTCTGCCATCTTTATTTAGGCCCCGATCTTGCAAAAACTTTGCATGAGCTTAACTTTACAATGAACTCAAAAGATCCATTCACTGGGCATAAAGCTAAACACACGTTTAAGTCTTTGCAAGATCTTTGGGGCTGGAAATATTTCTTACTATGTGTATGTATAGCATCTAGCAGAAACAGGGCCCTGATCTCAGTTGAGACCTCTGTAATACAAATAAAACATAATTCAGTTTTTAAAATTAATCTGTCTTTTGGAGAGACAGTAAATTGATTTATTTCTATCTGTAGGGCGACAGGGTGGCTGCCCTCCGAACCTGAGGGTAAAGGGCCTTTCCCTCAGCCTGAGTGGGCGGGGCCAGCCCAAGCTTGCTCCACCCCCTGGAAGGGGAGGGGTGGAACAGGAAGTATAAAGGGCGGGGCCCTTAGCTCAGTTAGGGCAGCACCAGGGAGGGAGGCAGACGCAGACCGTGGGCTGCTCCCTTCAGACCCTGCTGCCACGCCAGGGGAGGCCCTGGGCCAGTGGAGACCTCACCTGGAGGACGGACTGGGGCTGCCAGGACTGCCCGCAGCCGAGTACCCAGAGGAACTGGAGGAGCCGGAGGGGGAGCTGGAGCTGCCAGCCGTCGGGTACCCAGAGGAGCTGGAGGAGCCTGAGCCTGAGGGGGAGCTGGAGCTGCCAGCAGCGGACTACCCCAACGCACTGGCGGGACCAGAGGGATTCGGACGAGCGATCGGGTAGGAAGTAGCCCAGGGACAGAGCTGCACAGTGGTGAGCCTATATTGCGGAAAGACCCCGCCGATCCAGTGGCAGGACCCTTGTCCTGCCGCTGTCAGGGCCCTGGGCTGGAACGCAGTGGTGTAGGGTGGGCCTGCGTTCCCCTCCCCTGCCTGAGGGGCGCGCTATTGACCTTTGCCGGTGCTCCCCTGCCTGAGGGGCGCGCTATTGACCTTTGCCGGTGCTCCCCTGCCTGAGGGGCGCGCTATTGACCTTTGCCGGTGCTCCCCTGCCTGAGGGGCGCGCTATTGACCTTTGCCGGTGCTCCCCTGCCTGAGGGGTGCGCTACTGACCTTTGCCGGTGCTCCCCTGCCTGAGGGGCGCGCTACTGACTCTGGCTGGCGGCCGCCCCGCCGCTAATTCCCCGTGGATGGAGGCGTGACCCAAGCCGGCCAGTGACCTCGTAGCTCCCCACCACCCCCTAGCGGGGAGGTGGGCCGACACAGATCGCACTATCACATTAGATCATTTTAGCAAGCGCCATTATGCTGTATGGGTGAAATCCTGGCCTCACTGAAATCAATAGAAAAACTCCCATTGACTTCAGATGGGGTCAAAATTTTACTCACTCTGGAAATGCCAGTTGTCATGTAATATAAAGTATTTAGTAACTCTGCTAAAAACATAATGAAGAGTTTTGGTAGTGGTGTGGTAGGGAACGAAGTTTATCCGAGGAGAAAAATGGGGGAACAGTATGTTAATATTGGACTATATTATAAGGAATATATATCAGATTCTTAATGTGACAGAGATGAAATTGTACATCAAATGAAATATTATAACTCAGCCTACTTCTAAATACCCCAAGGTGAAAAGTGACAGAATGAACTTCACTATCCTTTTATCTGGTGCTAATTTTTATTACAAGGCAAAATACACAAAGGGAGACATAACCACAACCAGGTTTGGACAGTATTGTTGACTTAAAGGGTTTCAAGTAGCTTAAAGGCTTAGTTTGAAAATGCGGTGTCTGGACGAATCTGGAAGCTAAGCTCCAAATGTAAAATGCATCAAGGCTGAACCAAAATGCTTCTTCAGACAAACCAAACACGTCTTTAAAAACCTGACCCTCAATCATTGCCAGATTAACAACCCGGCCCTGTCAGTAGAAGTTTTGCCAGTGACTCCAATGGCAACAAGCAAAAGGAAAGATTAAAAATAAATACTACTGAAAATAAAACAGCAGTGTTGCTTTCTGAAGCGTTTCCTCTTGCTATGTGGGCCTATGTACAAGGGGGGAGGAAATGGAGGCTCTTGCAGCCACTGCTGATAGGAGGAGGCATGTCCTGGCAGTTGACCAGGAAAGTGGTCAGAAGAAGGCACCTTCCCTGCCAATCTCCGACTCCAACCCTGTACAACTGAGCAGGGTCTCATCTGCCCCCTCCACTGAATTCTTCTGTTGGGGAAGGTTCTCCCTTCCAGCTAGGTCCCGAAAGAAGCAGGCAGTGGGAGATCACTTACCTGTACAGTAGGTTGGAGTTTATGTGCCTGTATCTGCTTCTGCAGCTTTGCAATATTTCCCTGAACCATCCCCTAAGCTATGGGTCTCTGGCCACACCCCTCCCAAAAGCTGAGTCCATATTATGTGGTGGGGGAAGAGGACGCCTTCCCAAGCTGGGATTCAGCCTCTAAACCCCTCAGGCTGCTAAGGGGACTTCTGACAGAGACCTCAGAGTGACAGTCCCAGGCCTTCAACTGGACAGGAGGCTGGGTAGTCACAAATTCAGTCTTAAAATAATAGGAAGCGAAAGGGCAGCACTTTGTGGACGCTGTTTCTTGTTAAATCTCTGGAATGGGCAGATGTTATTAGACCTAACATTTATTTTGTGAGGTGTTCTTCAGGGTCGGAAAAAAGTGAGCTCAGTACAGGAAGGTTGTGCTGGGAGAAACGTTTGGAATCTTGAAACGTCCTACTCCAAAGCTGGAATTAGTTGTTTTTATTTCCCACATGCAAATCCCCATTTCTCATTCACCCCCATTCAAAGGTTAAAAGTGACCTGCAGAGGAAAACAAATTGGGTTTGTGATTTTTTGCCTTTTTTTTTTTTTTTAAATGCTCTACATTTAAATGTGATGGTTTTTATTCCCCCCCCCCCCCATTTGATTTTTTTACTTTTGAAATTCAGGTCAGGCCTCGTTTTCCCTTGGAGACTCCAGACATCAGGTGTATGACATCACAGGCACTTAAGAAATGAAACCTGAGCAACAGAGAGGGAAGGGATTTTTAGTCCAAATGTTTACAACTCTTTGGGTTTCATTAGTACATTTAAACTTTAAAAAGGAGATTTTTTTCCCTCTCAGCTGTTTAGAGAGACAACACTCTCTCCCCTTCAATTAAGAGCAAAAAAGCACCCATTCCAGCACTCAGGTTCTCCAGCAAAAGAGGAGAGACAAGATTTGGTATTCCTTATATTTCTAAGGGAAGGAAAGACTTGGGGGGGGAAGTATTTTAAAACAACCAGCCATCTTTTCAAGACTTCTTGAGATATCAGAGTGGAAAGATGGTCCAGCGGCTAGAGTGTTCCTCTGGGATTGAGGAGGCTTATGGTCAATTCTCAGCTTTGCTACAGACTTCCTATGTAACCTTGGGCAAGTCCCTTAGTTTCTCTGTGCCTCGGTTTCGCATCTGTAGATTGGGAATAACAGCACTTCCCTACCTCACAAAGATGATGCGAGGATAAATACAGATACTATGCTAATGGGGGTATACATGTACTGGAAAAAAGAAAGAAACAAAAAAGAGAGCCAACAAGTCTAATTCCTTCCCCCACGGTAGGTCACCTTTAATTGAACTTGTGGCCTAAAATTTGAATTTTGGAATAAAATAAAAGACTTGGATTTAATATATAAACCCACAAATTCAAGGGATAACAGGGTCACACGTAGTCAATAGTGACCTTGCCCCTCCTATGCAAGTGTGGTGTCTAATCTCTTCTCTCATAGAGCTAGAGCAAACAAGGAGTATCTCTAGGCAATATGGAAAAGACTCTCAGGTTACTTTAATATGAACAGCGATTGCTGGGGGCGAAATGCTTTTAGACACAGACATGCACAAAATAAGTATTGCTTAAAAGAAAAATCCAGCTTCAGAAAAAGCAATGTGGGAAAGCGATTAATTCTTTTCTGAATAGCACCCGATAAGCGTCTCTACTTTAGCCTTTAATTTTTGATTACAGCAGCTTTTCCAAAATGCTCTAGTCCTGAAGGAGCTGGCAGACAGGGTGGATAAAAATAAATAAATAAATGATTTTTTTTTTTTAAATCGGATTTGTTTTTATTCAAATTGGATTTTTTTGATAAAATGTTTTGAGGAAAAAACATATCTAAAGATAGTTTTAATTAAGATATATTATAGCTCAAAGATATCTCATCATGGAATAGGGATTATAAATTCTATAGTATGAGACAATATATTCATATAATGTTTAAGAAAAATTTGTAAATAAATTCCAATAGTTCATGAATTAGGGACCCAATCTTATGGTGCTCCAGGGACTTCTGTAGAGATTATTTAAGTTAATCTTTCTATCTACCTAATGGGACTTGGTATCTTCTAGACTGAGGACTATCAGATGCTTAGTTTTGCAGTTCTCAAATTGTGGATTTGTGTCTCCAGAGATAACATGCTTGTTAACAGCAAAAATGTTTTTTAAATAAATAAATAAATAATAAATAGAAGTGAGAAATAGCAGATCTCAACCCTATTGTCCCTCCGCAAATTTGTGTACAGTGTCAATCCCTTACCTCCCTCTAAAAGTGAAAAGTTTCAAAAAGTTCAATGAATAGAAGACTGCTGGGGGCGGAAATAGATCTGGACAGGGAGAAGATGTCTGGAGAAAAAATGTGAGAAGGGAGGGACAGGCAGTAGAAACAAAAGTGAAACTGTTTGAGCAGCATATTCCAGAAGTCTTTCTGAGTATAGCCTTCATTGGTATGGTAGATCTCAAATCATTCTCTCACTAGAAGGGAAAACCTATAATGGCAGTAGGCCGTAAAAGAGACCCAGTTTGGGAATATTTTAATGAAGTTCCTCTACCTGTGGGTAAGACAGGCATGTGGGCAAAATGCAAACAGTGCAACAAAGAAATGCAAGGCCTGGTTGCCCAAATGAAACAACATCATGAGAAGTGTTCCTTCTCAGCAGGAAGCTGCGTTGAAGATGAGGAAAGGAACATGTCTGAACCTGCAGGATCTTCAGGTTGGTAAACGTTTTTATTTCATACTTCTTTCTTAAAGGACTGCCTGTCTTCCTTCAGGACTATTCTTGAATTCTCATGTTTGAGCAAAAAACATAGTTGTTACTCTATGGTACTATCATTTTAGATGCAGTTGAGATAAAAAATAAATAGCTGAAATAGGCAGACCTTCCTTTTACAATTTCACCTTTTAAAGTAATACTGAGTGTCAGTGAATGCAATGAGTAATTCTAAATGAGCAGTATGGTAATAATAATTAAATAACTGCACTGACTTATTTTGTTTAGGAGAATCCATCCTCAACATACAGGATTCTGAAGACTATCCACCTTCAAGATCACCATCATTTTCTATAGTTTCAGAGCTTCATGATAGTGTTTCAGTCATATCACGTATGTCACATAGCCACAATATATATCACCGGTAGCAAAAAGAAAAAAAAAAATCTCCATCATCCAGAAACAACCATAGATAAGTTTGTGATAAGAAGCAGCAGATTACAAAAAGAGGTAATGGATGAAAAAATTGCCCAGTTTGTTTATGCAACAAACTCTCCTTTCGGTATGACTGAGAACCCACACTTCATTAACATGGTTCAGTCATTAAGACCAGGCTGTCGCAGGCAAACTGCTGGATAAAATGTACGAAAGAGAAATTGAGCAGTGTGCAAAAGGTCTAGAGGGTGAAATTGTTAACCTGAGTCTTAATGGGTGGAGCAATGTCCACAACAATCCTGTTGTATGTGCTTGTGTGACAACTGAAGAAGGGAATGTCTTCCTTACAGAAACAACTGATACATCAGGAAATGCGCCCCCAGCAGAATACTTACAAGAAGTAGCAGTAAAAGCTATAACAAACGGTGGGGGGAAAATTCAAATGTCTAGTATGCAGCTTGGTCACAGACAATGCTACAAATGTATCCAAGATGAGAAGCTATTATTTAGACGGGAGTCCCAAGCTAACAACATACGGTTGCAATGCTCATTTGATGCACCTCCTAGCCAAAGACTTCAGTGCTCTAGAAATAAAGGCTAATGTTGTTGAAATTGCGGAATACTTCCATAACAACCACTTTGCAGCAGCTGCTCTGAAAAAACTGGGAGGAACCAAGCTAACTCTCCCACAAGACATGCGATGGCACTCCGTAGAGAACTGTTTTGAGAACTATATCAAGAACTGGCCTAATCTGATGACAGTTTGTGAACAAAACCATGAAAAAAATAGATGGCACTGTCACAGCCAAAGTTCTCAACATTGGGCTTAAGAGAAATGTTGAACACATGTTCAGTACCCTGAAGCCTATTTCTGTAGCCTTGAACAAAATGCAGGGAAATAGCTGTTTTATTGCGGACGCTGTTGAAGTTCAGAAGGAAATGAGTGAGATCTTAAAAAGAGAAACATGCAATGACACAGTTAAATTACAAGCATTAAAAAAACAAATGGGACAAGCACTGTCTCCAGCTCATTTTCTTGCAGATATTCTCAATACTCAGTACCAGGGTCAAACCTTAACTGCTGAAGAAGAGGAGTTGGCTATGACATGGACATCCAGCAATCATCCCTCCATAATGCTAACTATAGTAAACTTCAGAGCTAAGGATGAACCCATTCAAAAAATATATGTTTGCTGATGGTTTTAAAGAAAGTCACCCCAGTGAACTGGTGGAAGTCACTTAAGCACTTGGATTTAGAGACTGTTGAAGTGATAATCTCACTTTTAACAGCAGCAGCTTCTTCTGCTAGTGTAGAAAGAATCTTTTCTTCCTTTGCACTAATTCATTCCAAACTGAGAAATCGTTTGGGACCTGAAAAAGCAGGAAAGCTTGTTTTTCCTTTTCCAGATTATGAATAAACAGGAAAATGAAGGTGAAGACGACTGAGTTAGCTGCAGAAGCCAATATTTTAAGTTTCTCATGTTGACCTGGCTGACAGAGTTGATTTAATTTTTTTTTTAATATTTCATTTAACTATAATATTTCATTTAGTTTTAACAAAAACAAACCTGATTTTAAAAAACTTGAATGTTTAACTAAATTCAAAAATTCATATGCTTGTTTTGTTAAAATACGATTGTTTGCTGTTGAAGGGAAAAAATCCAGAATACACATAATGTTGTTGTTTTAGTTAAATAAAACAAATTTAATTGCCTGTCTGGTGATGTTCTCCTCCTAATACAGTATGGCAAGAAAATCCTCCAAATATTAATGATTAACCTGTTGAATTGGAGATATTTATGAAGTCGTTGGGAGATGAACTATCTGCTTCAATTACCTTTGGTAAATGAAATAACCAAACAATCATTCATTTTCTGATACAGCTGTAAAACTAATCTGAAAAGTTTTCAAAATAAATCACTTAAAAAATGTATAGTGTGTACCTTCTAAAAATTAAATCTACATCTGAGTTATGAAGAATATGTATTAAGGTTATAACAACCAACAAGAATGCACTTTTATGTAGAAATCCATGATTAAATCAAGTCTTCCTGACTAGTGATTTAAATCAAATCCACCCTGCCAGCAGTTCATGCCTCTTCATATTGAGATGGGGAAAATTCACTATTTTCCACAGAGAAAGCAACGCTCCCATCACTGCAGAAGATGCCCCTGCTCTCAAACAGGGCAGGGACCCTCCTGTAGAGGAGTGGCCGATCAGACTGCCGCACATTTTGTGTTGGGGAAATGCCCAAGGAGATCTGCATTTCATATATCCCAACTGCTATAAAGCTAAACAAACAGCAGGGTCATAATTTCTTGAGCTACATGAGTTAAATTGAAAGCAAAACAAGATTTTTTGTTTCTGAGAATAAAAAGCCCCTTTCAGTTGCAACAGTAAAGTCCCTTCCTAGACTCCAAAGTGCTTCTCCTTAGACATTTTCTCACGCCACGAACCCATCACACGTCAGGGTTTTGTTTGTTTTGTTGCCACATACCAATCGCTGACACTTACGTAACATCCAGTGCTACTGCTTTAATTACAGCACCCCATGGCAGGGAAAATGAGAGGATACATAGCAATCACAGGGTTCACTTTAATTTCCTACACAGCAACAGCAAACTGAAGCAGCCCTACTGCATTCTGCTCTCAGGCAACACCAACAATGGGCTTCAAGATGAAGGGAAAGTTCAGCTTGCCCTGTGATTTCCAAAGGGACATTTTTATTGTTAAAAAGGAGTCCATGGGCCAGATCCTCAGCTGGGCAACATGACTTACAACCAGCCGAGGAACTGGCTGTATGTCTCTACAGGCCTTCTCTAGACCGATGATCTATGGAAACCTGAAGTCAGTGAGAGCTGGGGGTGCTCTCCACCCCTCACCAAAAGCACTGGCAGGATCAAGCAACTGACCAAGCCATTGTAACCATCCCGGTTACGGCTGGCTGCCTAGGATGCATACCTCCAGACTCCTGCAAAAGTAACTATTCCTCCCCACAACGGCCAATGCACGCCGTGGCCTGACGGGCCCATTCACAAAGCCACATCCACTCCTCCCTGGTGTGGCACAGGGCTAGCATGGGGAACGGGGCTGTGCACCAGCAGCGTACCCTCAAGGCGCTGAGCAGTCTGGCCCTGACACACCCAAGCACTTAAATACGCTCTCAACTTTAGGCATGTGAGCACTGGACTCCATGAGACTACTCACATGCTGAAGTTATACACGTGCATTAGTGCTTCACTGTCATGGGGCCAGCATGCTCCACATCCCGCAGGATCAAGCCCTTTGACCCAGATCAGAGCCTAGGCAGATATTAGCACAGGGTGCAAGAAGCCAGAAGGTATCTGTGTGGGGCTTGTGACACCTCAAAACAGTTTGCTACATGGAAAGCATCCAGAGGGCAGAAATGCTCTTAACCAGCTTCTCACTGGGGTTTACCAACACTGGCAGAGATGCATTTAAAGTATTTTTACATTCTCTCGCTAAAACAGTTGTCAGTGCCTTTTTTAAACGGCCCACAGAGAACTACAGGTAGCAACACGGCCGTATGTTGAGAGGCTTTCAGAGCAGTATGAGAACCCACAGAGAAGAGTTGCCTAGTCACTGATTTCCTGGACATGCTCCCAGCTGTGATGACAATGTGTAACATGGCACCAAGATTAACACTGCTATTTAAAAGCCTTAATTCCTCCCACTATAACCTGTTTACTGCCGTTTGGCACCTCTGCACACCCGTCCTACAGGAAGAAGCTGTTATGATGCTCCTGCTTCTAGATCATTAACCATGCACCTCCACTAACAGATTCTACAGAACCAATGGGGAAAGGCCTTTAAAAAAAATACATGCTTACCCTTTCCCCATCCCTCCTCTGAAGAGTAAGCAGTCCCCTCTATCAGGGAAGTACAGCGGTTCAATGGAGAGGGCATTGGACTGGGAATCAGGATACCAGTATTAGGAGGTAAAACTAGATGATAATGGTGCTTTCTTACCTTAAAATCTATTAATATAATCCAAGGTCCATGCAATTACTGTGGCTGTATTTTCTACTCCAAGTGGAAATGCTGCTCTAGTTCCCAGTTTCCCCGAGTGCAGCGAGATAGTGAATTGATCATCAGCTGCATATCAGAGATGTATAAAAACAGGGATCTTACTGGAACTGCAGAATTGAACTTGGGACATTTTAGGAAAGAGGCTGGCTGGGAAGGGGGTCATCTCATGCACATCCCACAATACTTTTTCCTGCAAATATTCATCTAACTCCATGTAGGCAACTCTCGCAGTTGGCTATTCTTGGATGCTCTTTCAAGGGGTGCACATCTGTAGAACTAGATATTCCTGTGAAAAGTTTAAGACTCTAGCCCAGGGGTCGGCAACCTTTCAGAAGTGCTGTGTCGAGTCTTCATTTATTCACTCTAATTTAAGGTTTCACATGCCAGTGATACATTTCAACATTTTTAGAAAGTCTCTTTCTATAAGTCTATAATATATAACTAAACTAGTGTTGTGTGTAAAGTAAATAAGCTTTTTAAAATGTTTAAGAAGCTTCATTTAAAATTAAATTAAAATGCAGAGCCCCCCGGAACGGTGGCCAGGACCCAGGCAGTGTGAGTGCCATTGAAAATCAGCTCGCGTCCCATAAGTTGCCTACCCCTCTTCTAGACATTTTAACTAACGTGACGGCAGAATACAAATGAACTCAACTGCATGGCTGATACCCTATAAGGGGTTGGCGGCAGGGCTGCCTCTGATGGCATCGTTCTACCACCTCAAAATGAGTAACAGCAGAGGAAAGGAAGTATCCATAAGACAGGGAAGAGCAGCACCAGTTATGACCATTAGCTACTGGCTAAGTACATTCAGAGGCGTTGGTGTGAATTAATTGATTTCCAATTCAACCAAAAAGCCATTTATGTGACACCTGGGGAGGGGGAGGCTTGAAGTTATGGGCTTGGAGATGGTGAGGGAGGAAAGGGGCTTTTCTGCTGCTTTGAAACTGACCAGCTGAACTAACTTATTACGTCTCCAACTGTTCAATGCTTCTGGAAGGCTGGGTTTTGTGCTAGCCACACTTGAGTTTTTCAGGTTATTAGGTGGTTATTAATGGATGTAAGGTTAATTGCTAAGATGCCTAGAACTTGTATGGGCGGTTGTTATTTTTTACACTATTGTTTAAATCTAAATTTAAAAAAAAAAAAAAAAAAAGCTCCCTTTCCCTCCCTGCCCCCCTGATCTTAGCCAGCACCAGCAGAGACCCATTCCCTACCTGCTCTCAAACCTAGATCTCCTCTAGAGCGGAGACATGCTAGTGCTGCACTAGCAGGCTAGCTACGTGGACTTTTTGCCATCCTCCCTCACTCCAACCTCAGAAATGCACACTTCACAGCTGGGGCTTCACAGGAACTTAGGGGAGTTCGGTGCACAAATCTCTGGACCACTCCCCACCCAAAAGCTTGCCCACAGTTAGGCTGCTGATGTGCCAAGACCTCTGCCTACCATGCTGGCCACCACTGCCTCATTGTTTCCTTGTGTTCCCTTGTCTGTGGCCTCCATCTGTTGTCTCCTGTCCTACACTTAGATAGTAAGCCCCTTGGAACCAGGACTGTCTTCTTGTTCTGTGTTTGTACAGTGCCAAGCATAATGGGGTCCTGGGGACACTAGGTGTCTACTGCAACACAAATAATAAATAATAGAACCCCACTGAACACTCCTTAGGTGCCTTTGAACACCCATCTTATTACATTCCGGGCAAACTCAATGCTATTCAATTTTCATGTCTCAAATTCAGGTAAAACATTTTACTGGGTGAAATTAAAAAAAAAAAGTCAGTGAATTCCTGGGTTTTGTTCTTTCCCTATTTTTTTCCCCCCTTCTCTTTCCCGGCCATTTTGCGAGCTGCAGTAACCTTTATCAGCATTGGCAGACTTAAAGGGCAGCTACAGCACTGCAGAATTAGGACCAATGTCCAACCTCAGATACACCAGTGTAAAACCAGTGTAACTCCACTAATTTCAGTGGGGTTGTTTCTCAGTTGCACTAACAGGAAACCGGATGCAGGCATCTCTCTGAAGTCTCCAGCAGTGCTAATTGATAGTGTTTAGTTCCAGTTTAGTGATAGCTACAAAATTCATAAGCAGTACAGTTTCCTTTCTGTGCTTGGAAACATTTGGAAACAGACATCTGGAGAGGCAAAAATACTATTTTGCACTTAGAGCTTTTCATCCAGTAATCTCTCAGTGCTTTACAAAGTTGGGTAAATATGATAATCTTCATTTTGCAGATGGGATAGCAAAAGGATTAAGAGGTTAAAAATGACTTGTTCAAAGTCACATGACAAGGCCGTGGGGGAAAAAAATGGGAATGAACTGAAGTCTCCGGATTCCCATTCTCATGAGGAACAGAAAAAAGAGGCGGAGAAAAAGAGGAACAGAACAAGCAGGGAAAGGAAAAAGAAAGATGAAATGGCATTAAGTTAAAAAATAAAATAAAATAAAATAATAATTTCCTGGCCCATGAACCTAATTGCCATAGAGAGTGTTACTTGTTAACCAGAAAACTAACCTTTGACCAGACGCTCCAACTTTATCTCTCAGATCTTATCCACATGCCAGTCACTCCCCTTTCACCTGACCATCATATGCAATATACATATAATATTTTATTGTGTGTATATGTATAATTTATGTGAACAAACAACTGAATAGTGCTAACAAAATGTGTTCCTAAACACACAAGCCAGATATCTCTTCTAGACTGAAAAACCCCTTTAACCTTTGGTTTAGAGCTATCAAACATAGGCCGAGTCAGTGTGTCACAAGTCAGAGAAGGAAAACTGAAAGCAATACAGAGACTGGGGCTTTCCAAAACATACCTGGGACAGAAATTCCCACCAAACTGCTGCAGACATATGGTTACACCTTTATCATATACTATTTTTACTCTGTTTCCAAGGAGCTAAACTCTAGCACAATAAGGTCTAGAAACTGTGTGTGTTTTTTTCCCCCCCGTAAGAATTTAAAACACAGCCAAGAAGCTAGCTGAATTTTCATTAGCAGAAAAAAACCCTTAAATGTATGATCATTAGATTTTCCTTGTGTTTCTCTTCATTTGGAACCCAGAGTATCACATCAAAATGGAGTTTATACTTATAACAGGCAATGAAAATTACGTGTCCACAGAGTCCCAGGATCTTAGATTTTCTGAGTGTCAAGGGAGACCAAACAATTTTGTGTTATTGAGGTTTCGGGCTATTGAGAACATTTTCAATGAAGTGAATAGATGCTAAGGAATAATACCTGTTTCAGATAACAGGAGGGTTAGGGTAATAATACGGGTTGAACTTTATGACTGAAACCGTGCCAAAATGAGCACTGATAAAATGAAATGATCTGTGACAGTCTGAAGTACAGTGTCTCATGAACAATAAGCACTAGAAAGGAATATTTTATACCACTACAAAGCTGCAATTATCAGATACCGAGTATCTATAAAAATTGTATAGTTTTACATGTCAGCATGTGCTCTCTTTTATTCATTTAAATCTGATTACCATGTATTTTTACCCCCACATGCTTAAATTTCAACCTGATTTAGTGATTATTTTCTCTGGAGTCGCTAATGCTAGAAAACGACACTTCATATCGTGTCAAAGCAGTCTGGCATTCCAGCTGATAGAATCCTGTCTGAATTGAAGTATGGAAAGATGCAAGATAATAATTAAAATGATGTGATTTTAATGACCTACCAAGACTGGAAGTGCTTGGGTGGACCACTACAAAAACCTTTTCAAGGCCAGTAAACTTTTCCAAGCATGAATCCTAACTCAGCGATCAGAATGAAAAAATTCATCCTTATGTGGAATGGCATCATGGCATACCTGAATCACTCACGTCTGTAACTAGAAGTTCTATTGAAAAGGAACACTGTAGGATTTTTGCAGGTACTGTATCACAAACATCAGTCAAGACTGTTTCCATGGCTTTATACTACTCTGATGTTTCACAGAATCCAGTAACGCTGCCTCCCCGTTTTTATATCTGCAGATGGCCAGAAACATTACAAAGTCAAATGACTGTAATTGAATACGTACCTATCCTGTGGGTAGCTGAGTACCATTAGCCCCACTGAAGTCAACCTCACAGGATAAGGTCCTGAAATATCCACTGACTACACAGAAAGAGGTTCCAAAGAAGACCCAGAGCAAGACTACAGCCCCAGCAAGGTGTAAACATTGAATTCAAACAACCACTACCACCTAAACATGCCATGGTTGGAGAACCTGTACTTCAGTGGGTACTAAACCAATTTTACAATGCGATAGTTGTTACAAAGAATGACTGATGCCTTGAATGCAAATAACCTATTCTTGGCAAATCTGTAATTAAGTGTCCTGGATATTGTCAGCATAGAGATGCAGAGCTGTGGCTAAGATACTGGTTTCCGATAAATATCTGAAGTCAATGGAAGCTACTGAGTGCCAGCACTACTGTGTTTTCTGTGTACCAAGCTAAGCAAGGATGGACCTTTTTCCTTCCAGAGCCCATCAATACTGCTCTCTCTGTGTCAACCACAAAGAGTCCCAAGAATAGGAGTTGATGCATTCCCAGCCTCCAGGAGTAAAGAATGGGAAGGTCCAATCCCTCACCCTGACACTGGGATATTTTGTTTAAAATCAAACTACACCTGTATGTAGCACGCAGGCCATTCATAAATAAATATGCTAGGTGGGGTTTTTCAGTACACAGAACACAAGCAGAAACTCACCATTTACCAAGGCCAATTCTGTGCCCAGTTCTGCCACCTTTACTTACACTAAGTAGTACACTACTCTGAAATCAATGAGACTACTCATGGAGTAGAGTATTATTCACCATGCCAGATCCTCAGGTAGGGTAAACTGGAGTGACTCCATTGAAGTCAATGGAGTAACACCAACATATACTATCGGAGAATATGGCCCGATATGAGTAAGGGTGGCAGAACAGGCCCTACGTTTGAGTAAGAAAATTCAGAAGGGAGTGACCGCATGCCGAGCTAATGCCAGCAGTAACACATAGAGCAACAATAGGATGCTTCATGCAGAAAATTGCCCAGGGTTTCAACATTATAAGTCAAACTTAACCTAACACAATTAAGTTGCTTTTCAAATTGACTGTATAGAAGCAAACATGTATTAATTATCAGTGCAATTCACAGAATCAGTTTAATAAAACCAAAGTGTGTGTGTACTTCTAGAAGCAATAGCAGTGATTGAACACTGTATTCTGCACAGCACGTTCTGTACCTCAGACTGGGGTATGTTCCTGAAACAAAGCATTAGTCACTACATTGAATTAAAGGTTAATCTCCCTCCCCCAGGCAGTAGGATCACTTCTCATGTAACAGGTTCAGTTATTCACTGAAAAATATGCCAGAAAAATATCCCCATAGAGTAAAAAAAAATGTACATAAGAGACTTTACCTGATTGGGCTGAATTTTGGGCATATGCACTTTCCACATCTGAGCTTCTCTAGAGATCGCCGTCTCCAGGAGGAGACACAATCTCTGGCTCTCCAGGGATCCCGAAAACTTCATGGTAATCCTTGGATCCACCTACCACCCAACTGGATACAGCTACCTGCAAAAGCAAATACAAACCAGTGACAGGACTGTGCCAGGCCTATGTATTTAAAACAAGAATAAAGACTGCTACAGCTCAAGAGTTGCACGAAACGGAACTACATACAGATCACTAATAAAGAGGAGAGCATTTTACCATTCAGCCCCTGACAAATATTTGAAACAAATGCTTTAAAAATTATATGAGTGAAAATGAGAGGACAGACAGCAGTGAGCGTTAAATATCATTCCATCTACCGTATACTTTGGATGATTATTAAAAACATTATATAGATCATAAAGTGGATTAAAGTCTGGGCACTACACCCAGACACTAGGATCTTCCTAAAGTGGTTAACATGATGATCAAACTGCTTTAACCAATCAGTACTCCCATCGAGAAGGTATTTAGAAAGAAAAATCGTATCAATTTGAGATCCATTGTCAGGAATTCTTGCTGCTTACACACTGCTCCATAGACATGGTCTATTTTGTAAATAATGCACTGCTGCATTTAGGCACAGATCCTGAAAGCTGATCCACCAGGGCAAAACACCCGATGTCAGCTGGATTCCTAAGTCACTTCAGCACTTCTGCAAGTTTTACCCATAATGTAGTTTATAATTCACACAAATTGCAACTGGCTTCTCATCCCCTGCAATGATACCTAGGAGGACAGGAAAGCTACTCTTGGATGTAACTAAAGTAGGTTAACTTCAACAACTGTGGAGGGAAACTTGACTGCACATGTCAATTTTTAAGGCCATGTCTACACTAGGGAATATTTTTAAAATACCAAAAAATCCCACCAGTGTTCTCCCAAGGCAGCTGAACCTGTGTTAGCCCTACTGCAGATGAGGCTCCGCTAACCTGAAGCCACCCATCACTAACACCAGTTCAGCTGAAGCATTAGTGGGAATCTATATAAAACTCATTAGCATAGAAAAGGCATAAATGCCCTGCAATCTAGATAATCAAGGAGGAAATTTTTCCCCACAGAAGCCTACAGAATTTAGGAGCACAAGTCCCATTTACTTGTAAAATCTTCCCACAAATGCACCAAGTAAACCAATGAAAAGGGGCTTGGGGGGAGGGGGGGCACAGAAGCATGCCCTCTCCTTCAATAGCTTTCAGAACTAAAACTTAGATGTTATTTGTTAATTTTAAGCAAAATAAATAAATAAATGAATAAAAAAGCCACACATTTTTTAAATGGACCCTTTAATATAGTTGAATCAGAGAAAAGATGTTTTCAAGGGAAAAAGATTTAAGTCTGTTATTTAAGTTGGCTAGATATCACCTGCCACTTTTTGTGAGCACAGATTTCTTGATTGTACTAAGTCACTTAGGCAAAACGATTCATGCTGCAAATATAAGTCCATGGGAAAGTATTTAAACTTTGAACTACTTGTGTGCTCTCTTGTGAAATCTGAAACATAATACGGAGGAGGCTGGCCAACTCCTGGCCAGGCTGTTTACAAAGACTGCCGTTCTTAGATTTATGAATAACATAGTTCATGCTTCTGTCAAATTTTACAATAAATAAGATAACCTGCTACTATTTCTGTCAAATGTAAAAGCACAGGTAGAAGTGACAAGAGAAAATGGATTCCCTCAGACCAAAAAAAAAAATGTTTTTTTTTTTTTTTTTAAAAAGGTAGATTCAGTATGCTATATCACAAATTTAAGGGAGACTAAACCAAGTTTTTAATCTGTTGCTAAGATTCCTGCAATTCTTAAGAGGTGCCATTCACCCCACTTGGGCTATGCACAAGGCTTAAACATCACTTCAATCCCACTTAAGCCCTCAAGTACAGTTTAAGTGATGTATATACCTTGTGTGATTTCTGTGCATACGTTGAATTTCACCTCTTCTGAGAAACTTCCAAAACAAGCGCTTCAAAGTGAACGAAACAAACCCTTGCTAGCCAACCCTATGCCAACCTAATACTAGAGTAACGAACCAGAGTGACAATGGATGGAGAGATTTCCAGATTCAAGTTCCCAGTGAATATTCTAAATGGATTCAAAATACTTAAAAATTTATGAAGAATACCAGATATTGGCTTCTAATGGATCAGCTGAGGATTTACACGGAATAAATCTTTAATAAAGTGCAATACCCCTTTCCCATTTTCACAGGGAAAAGTTATCTTTTAAAGGCAGAACTGAAGTTGCCCTGTTATAGAAATTATCCACATGGAACAATGCCAGAGAATGTACTTTTCATTTACTGTTTTTTCACAAGTACCTCTTCTCAGAGGGAGACACTAACAAACCTCACTTAGGCCAGGATAAATCAGGAGTAATTCCACTGGAATTACCCAGCTGTAAAACTAGCGAGAGATCAGAATCAGGCCTGTAGACTTGAGTCACGCGGATGGGGTCCAATCCCATACCCACTGGCAAAACTCCCTCCGAATTCAAGGTGTGCAGAATTGGAACTGTTGGTTCCAAAAATACAGATCTGGGGCCTGATCCACCCTTGCCTTTCACAGTCATTCACACCTGCACAGAGTGGGTGTAAAAACACCAGCAAGTCAGAATAATGGTCTTTGACACTCACTTTGCACAGGTGTGCGTGACAACACAAGGGTCCAGGCAGGGGAGAATCTAGCCTTCTATATTGGTGGCTGTGATGGCTACATTTAGGAAGCATAAAGAACAGGAGTACTTGTGGCACTCCTGTTCTTTTTGCGGATACAGACTAACACGGCTGCTACTCTGAAATCTGTCTTTAGGAAGCATGTTACAATAATTTAGGACCTGATCCAACTGCAATTAAAACAAGCCAATAGAAATACTCCCTTTGGATTTCAACACGAGTTGGATTTGGTCCTTACAAACAGATTCAGGTAAAACATAACACTAGCTCCCATGTCACAGAAATTGGTTTTCTACACCTCCTAAATAAAGCCCTCAAAATTGGATTTTTTCATGGATTCCACAGCACAGAAGCTGGACATAAACTTATTTTCAAATTCAATTAGACCCTTAGGAGTTCAGTTGCTACGTAACTGCTAAGTAATGAAACCATTCTTTATACAGGTAATCCTAGCTGGGTAACATCCAACAGGATATCAACCGCAGCCTGTCAGACTGCACTGTAGGGTACATAATTGGAAAAGACTGTAATTAAAGGCTTATGTGAACACTTAACTTTATAGGAGATAAAATAAGTACATGGGGGGGGGGGAGAGAGAGAGAGAGAGAGAGAGAATGAGGCGGCGGGGGATGGGACAAGCAGGCTTTTAGTATCTGAACCAAAGCCCACTAAAGTCAATGGAAAGACTTCACCGTCTTCCATGGATTTTAGATCAGCCCCCTAAAGCACTGCCTAAACTCTGTTCTTATACCTCAAAACAGCAGCACCGAAGGCGTGAGCCCTGGGAACAGAAATCAAGTTCCAAGGCCTGTTTGGGAGGCACAGAGGTCCTTTCTCCGCATGCTTCACAAGAAGCACGAATGACCTTTACCCTGAACATCATGTCCCTTTATTTAAAATATCTGTGAATATCATACCTTGATTTCCTAGCACAGAAAACATAATTAGCCAGGCCTTAAACTCCAGACATAAAATATCAAAAGGGGCTAGAGATTTAAAGCAAAAGTCAATCAGTCTTTCAGGATTTTACACCTCCGGTTATTTTGTTTAATATACACAATTCAGGTCATACCAGTCAGCTTTGATAACACAGGGCTTGATTCTGTTCCCATCACAGTTAATGGCAAATATCCCATTGACTCTAATGGCGGAAGGTCTGGGACCCTTAGAGATTTTTTGCACTTAAGGCTGGATTCCATCCTTCAGAAGAAAAGGAGCGCACACTTTGGCAGATCTTTGGATTCTAAGGAGAGCAAAATCTATACTCTTTTCTAGGCTGAGTTTTGAAAAAAATTAGTTTATATCAGCAGTTGTCAATTGTTTTTCCTAGATCACGGCCAAAACACCAACTCCAACAATGTTTACAGCACAAATGGATTTCACCACACTCTAGTCCAGTCTCTCATTCTTGCCTAACCTCTTCTTCCAAACATCACGCTGACCCAGTATCTCCTACCTAGCAACCGTTCCTCTCATGAGACGCTCTCCACAGGAATTCTTCTGAGATAGTCAGTGCTCCCACTGGTCTTCCCACTCACAGCAAGAGGTGTTTCTATGGTTGTATGTGCACTACAGCTACAAGAGTGGGGAAGTAACTGATGCAAGAGAAGAAAGCAATGGACTCACAAGAGAACATTTCTTCCTTTCAGCCCCCTCTCCTCCCAACAGTGACGCCTGGATGGTGAAAAAAAGTCGAACTCTTGCAACAGAAGGAAGCAGTCAGTGAGGGAGTGTATCGCATAAGACTTTAAGGGTAGTACTGGTCCTAGGGCAACGCAGGGCAGGCCAATCCCTGCCTCTCCTCAGAAGAGATCAACTGATGCAATGGAAGAGTAAGACTGCAGTGTAAAAAATAAAAATAAAGGCACAATTCTGGCTGCCCAAAGAGAGGTGTCTGACTCACGTCTTTAATAAATGCAGCAGACAAGGTTTGCAGTGGGCTTAGCATTACAGGAGAAATGAACAAACCTCCTTCCATTGAACCTTCTGCAGAAAAGGACCTAGGGGTTACAGTGGACGAGAAGCTGGATATGAGTCAACAGCGTTCCCTTATTGCCAAGAAGGCTAACAGCATTTTGGGCTGTATAAGTGGGGGCATTGCCTGCAGATCGAGGGACGTGATCATTCCCCTCTAATTGACATTGGTGAGGCCTCATCTGGAGTATTGTGTCCAGTTTTGGGCCCCACACTACAAGAAGGATGTGGAAAAATTGGAAAGAGTCCAGCGGAGGGCAACAAAAATGATTAGGGGGCTGGAGCACATGACTTATGAGGAGAGACTGAGGGAACTGGGATTGTTTAGTCTGCAGAAGAGAAGAATGAGGGGGGATTTGATAGCTGCTTTCAACTACCTGAAAGGGGGTTCTAACGAGGATGGATTTAGACCAGGGGTCAGCAACCTTTCAGAAGTGGTGTGCCGAGTCTTCATTTATTCACTCTAATTTAAGGTTTCGCGTGCCAGTAATACATTTTAATGTTTTTAGAAGGTCGCTTTCTATAAGTCTATAATAACTAAACTATTGTTCTATGTAAAGTAAATAAGGTTTTTAAAAGGTTTAAGAAGTTTCATTTAAAATTAGATTAAAATGCAAAGCCCCCCCGGACCGGTGGCCAGGACCTGGGCAGTGTGAGTGCCACTGAAAATCAGCTTGCGTGCCGCCTTTGGCACGCATGCCATAGGTTGCCTACCCCTGATCTGTCATCTGGTACCACTGAGAACAGTCTAGAACAAGGAGTAATGGTCTCAAGTTGCAGTGGGGGAGGTTTGGATTGGATATTAGGAAATACTTTTTCACTAGGAGGGTGGTGAAGCACTGGAATGGGTTACCTAGGGAGGTGGTGGAATCTCCTTCCTTAGAGGTTAAGGTCAGGCTTGACAAAGCCCTGGCTGGGATGATTTAGTTGGGGATTGGTCCTGCTTTGAGCAGGGGGTTGGACTAGATGACCTCCTGAGGTCCCTTCCAACCCTGATATTCTATGAACCTGGAGAGTCTTAACAGCTTAGCACAAATATGACCAGGTTGTATCATACATGCCTTCATTTCTCTTTGATTACAACAGTCAATATGTAATGAAATGTAGGCTAGGTATATTTTTATAGATATATTTTATGCACAGTTACACACAGGGCATTAATATATATTGTATGCTATTATACACCCACTTAATCATAATTCACTTTTTGTACCGCCGTTTTCCACTATACAAGAGAACACAACAAAATGTCAATATGAAGACTATTTTCATAATTCTATTGCGGGCTTGTAATGTAGTGATACTTGGATGACTTATTCAATAGAGACTATTAGACCCATTAATATCCATGCTGTATCTTTGACGGATGAACAAACTACATACATGAATGAATGAGATCTATTGGTCAGCTTATAAACCCAGACTTCAACCCTAGAGGGTTGATTCATCCCCAAGAGTGTAGACAAGGTGCAATTTGCATTTCTTCCCCCAGCTGAGGGCACTACACCTGAGGGAGGGAGTGCTGACTAATACATGCTGGGGTTATATTTTATTCACACCACATATAACTACTATGCATTAAGCACACACTATCAACATAACAGTATACTGTGTATATATTTCTAGCTGTTACATGGCCTGAATCAGCCTATGCCTTTCTATAATCCTGTTCACTTATGCTAAGTATCCGATAACACATTGCAGTCAGCTTTGGCATTGGAAAATAGGTAACTCATCAAAGGCAAAGTACATTAATATCCTACCCTGGTACAAGCTTAGGAGGTACATTCACAGACCAGAACCTGAAATGCTAGTAGCCAAAACAAAGATAAGAAGGATACAGAACAAGTTAAGGAGCTGGTACGAACTGGTGGGGTAGATTTGAGTGATATGTAAAGAGTTTTGTAACTTGTAAAATGATCCTCTAAATAGCATCAGGTGAAATGTGTCACTTTGGAAGCAAACCTTCTTTGTAAGGTGAATTAAACAATGCTACACGGGACAGCTTCCTGGAAACTGGCATCATATTGAACCTTTATTCCTGTACTATTCTATTACTGACTTTTAGCAATAAACCTGACTGATATTGGTTATTTGGTCTCTGTGGAATATTTCATAATGAACCAAGCGTGACCAAGCCCTTGACGATACAATTTACCAGCAGAAGCGAAGAGGAGCAGGAGGTTAACGATTTATACAGAGGCAGCTGCTCCATTGCACGGAAGCACCAGGTGATCAGAGAGCACGTGTACCTCACTGAATAGCCTGACAGCCACAGCAAAGGACAGAGGGATGCTTTCAAAAGTGCCCTGAATTAATAAACCCAGGTGCAGCTAAGAAGGGTTAAATACCTCTAAGAATGTTAGGTTTCAGGGTAGCAGCCGTGTTAGTCTGTATCCTCAAAAAGAACAGGAGTACTTGTGGAATGTTGAATCTAGAGCCACCACTAGGAGTAAGAGAAGGTGGTGTGTGTGGGGGCGGGGGGAATCAAAATTTGCCAAATGGAAGAGACATTTCGTTTCCAAACTAAGGAGCCAAATAAACTGGAAATGGGAAGGGGGCGGGGGGGGGGGTAATCTACAATAAAATTAATCACTTGAAAGTGTCCCTGTAAGCCAAAATGGCACATGCCCATGGTGCTCTGAGTGCTGCAAAAGTTAACTTGCCAAGGAGTCCTGTAGTGAGTCGGTGTGGCTCCCCTCCTGCCCAGAAGAGGGAGCCCACGTGCAGACCCCAGAGTGGGTGGGACCACCACCGCCTGTCCCCGCCCCCCGGAAGTCAAGGGGCGGGACAGGAAGTATAAAGGCCGGCCGCCAGAGCTCAGTCTGTGGCCAGCCACCACAGGGAGCAGACGTGCGGCCGGGAGCTCCTGGCCAGGAGACCGTCGAAGACCGAGGCCTGGACCCTAGCTGGCCTGAGCTACCCCGGGCACGCTACGAGGAGGAGCCGCCGGAGCCCGTTCACGCCCGCCACTGGGAGAATCCCTGGGAACCCCATCCCACCAACCCGGAGGGCGAGACTGCACCCGAACCCCTCCGCCCCTGTTGTTACCCAGAGGAGCCGCCTGAGGACCGTTGGCCTGACTTCCCGGCAGAGCTACTGGACCTGCCACTGAGCCCTGGCCGAGAGGAGCCCATGCAGATGGACTGGCCCGAGCCCGGCGCGACGAACGAGGTAGGCTCTGAGGGGGATCACGGAAGTGGCCCGGGGGTAGCCGACCCCGGTCCGGCTGCAACTGAGTGTGAGCCTATGTCAGTGTGTTGCGGTCTGGATACCCCACTGACCAGCAGCAGCAGCAACCGCTGCTAGGGCCCCGGGCTGCAACGCAGTGGAGTGGGTGGGCCTGCGTTCCCCCCCTGCCACCCTCCGCTCACGGGTGGCAGGCTTCCCCCTCAGCCAACGTTCGGCTACAGCAGCCTAGGCATATCCTGTGCTTCTGAACTATTTGCTCGCTCAGCCCTGCAAACAAGGGCCTGAGCTAAACTGTGTTTGCTCTGAACTGTCTGCTCGCTCAGCCCCTGCAAACAAGGGCCTGAGCTAAACTGTTTGCCCCGCCCTGATCCAGGGCCTGGGCTCTGAACTGTTTGACCGCTCCGCCCCTGCAGTCAAGGGCCTGAGCTTTAACTGTGGTTGCTCCAGCCCTGCACCAAAGAGCCGGAGTTTTGGGACTAACTGACTGCTTGTTCCCACAGTAATGAGTCGGTGTGGCTCCCCTCCTGCCCGGAGGGGTCGAGCCCCGGCTAGGACCTATTACATGCCCGAAGGCTGAAACTACCCTGTATATAAACTAACATACATTTTAACCAGATATAGTCTCACTTAAAAAAAAATTAGGGAGCACTGCAAGCAAACACTGTGCTTTACAAAGTGCACAGACCTAATGCACATTAAAGGGGCTGTACGGGAAGGAAACAAATCGAAAGACTGGCACTGCTTCTTTGAATCCAGCTTTCTGAAAGTCGGGCTGGAGTCCATTAGGCAACTCTGATGTTTTTATGTGCTCAGATTCGTAACAGACAAGCTCCCTCCACGAAAGACACTTTCCAAGGTCCCACCAGTGGTAATAATACTTACACATTTAATTGGATGTGGTATATGTGCGTGCACCTGAGGTACTATTGTGGCAATTGGGGGTGGGGGGGGGAAAGAGGAGAGCTTAGAGTAGACAAACCTGCTTGCCCAAAGTCAGCCCTTGTACACAATTGGATATCTGTCACCACAAAACAGTCACCATAGAAATTCAAGAAGCTTGGTTCAAGGTGGATTGGACCACTGTAAAGCATTCAACTCCAGCTGAATTTTGGCCTCCGCTTTCTTGGGGTTAGAATAACACGGCTCCCTTAACAACTAGACTGATCTCTCTCCTTCCTCCTCCTCTCCCCTGCCCCCCAAATCTTGGAAGTTTTTGAATCACCGCTCAAACATCTTGTAGCTTCTTAATCCATTCAGCATAGGCTCAACTGGCCACCGTCATATTTCTTGAGGAATTGCTAGCAAGTTGGAAAGGGGGAAAGTCAGCTGTGTGAAAGCTTCAGTTTTGTTCTGAAGGCTGTTCCCTTCCAAACAAGGTCGTAACTTGGTGATTCTTGCCCTGAAATTAGAGGTTCAAGTCTTTTAGAGGTGATGCCTTCTCCATGTGCCCCCTCACGGCCACATGTTCCTCTGCCACATCTCCCTCTTCAGGGTCCCTTACAGTCTCTCTCATGAGCACCATCGCCCTCCACTTGGGGCTGAATAATGATCACACACAGTTCCAAAGGGTCCCTCGTGTCCACAGAATAAAGTCCATTTCTGCAACCTGAAGGTTTTCACTTATCTCTGGCTCTCCACTTCTCTCTTATCTTCTGGCTTTATGACCATTACAACATAAATTGTCTATGTCACATATCAAACTATACAAAGCAAATATCCTTAAATCAAACTAGTCAGCTCTCACGCAGTATTTTTCTTACTTTGCCAATCTGTAAATTTCAATCAGCAATGGAAATATTTTTCTCTGGTTTGGGTGTACAGTGAAAACAACATTCACTGACATTTACCTATAAAAATCTAATCCTTTCAAGCCTAGTTGTAAGTATTTTACAGACATGAGTAGTATGCTATAAGCACATTGATAGATGGTCATAAATCAAGATTACAAGCAACCAGTTAGACTAACAACCTATGACAACTGTTGGACTCTAAAACAATTGATTAATCAGTTATTAAAACATCTTCTGTTTATAAGAGTTCCCTTATTATAAAAAGCATGACAGTGCGGGGGGAGGGGAGGGGGCGGGCGGAGGGGGGAAATAGCCACATTGCAAAACTTTTCAAAAAGGCAAAAATCCACAGAACTCTTCATAACCATTTACAAAAACTTTAAGAGACCAAGAAAACAGAAACTGGATAGTTCTAAATATAATAAAGTATCTCCAAGAAAACTGCAAATACTGGGAAAATATATCCAAAGGCTTCTTGCCCTGGAGAAGAAGTGTTACAAATGATTAAAAAAAAAAAAAGTACAGGCAAGGTTGGCAGTAGCCCTAGACTTTTGGAAATAAAGCATCAGCCGTTTTTAGAGATGAGAATGTTGAATCCCAGGTCCACCCACACGTATTCAAGACAGGATTGCTGAGGACGGTAGTAAAAAAGTTGCCTTTGTTCTGCTCACCCTCTTTCTATAGGCTGGCCTGTATAGACAGGAAATAATTGGATACTGGTATAAACCAGTGACAAATTTAGTCACAATGCCTTCTCCTGTACTGCTTCTAAGGCAGTACAAACACCCCCGCTTAACTATGGGCAACATGTAAACTCACAGTTGAGATTAGCTGCAGCAGCAAAATGTATGCCCCAATGCTCATTTTTTGATGAGTTTTGCTTTTAGGTTTTGATTTATTTCTACCCACATTCAAAGCAAAACAACCTCCTTCCACTCACAAGTTAATTTGTATTAAATTTAAACTCCCCTCCCCCACCCCCCAAAAAAGCTTTGCATGAACCTCCACAAACCAAAACACTGCACCATAGAGCTGTACACGGCTCTTACCATGTGTCCCTTATTTTATTTGTCTGGATGTTGTTACATATCTAAGATGCTGTTTGAGATGTAAACTTCTATAACATCAGACTGCGTCCAATCCTGCAATTAATTGCTGGGCACTCAAATCTCATACAATAGTCAGGCTGTCTTCAGTGCGTGCCATGACTGCAAAGTTATAATACATTTATTATTGTGGTAACACCTACAGGGAGGGGCCCTACTGTGCCAGGTACTGTACAAACATAACAAAGATACATATGATCCCTGACCTGATGAGCTAACAATTTAAGCACAGGACTATAGATAATGCTGTATGTGGATACAGACAGGGAACCCTAGGAAACAACAAAATTGTTGGGACATATAAAACTTTATTCCGGTACTAGTCACAATGAAAGGCAAATATGAGGTGGCAACTGGATAGTAATGAGCAAAATTGGATACGCCCTTACACCAGCGCAACCCATTCTCTTCAGTCTCAAGACAACAGCTGCCCCGGTTTTACTCCATGTGGCTCATTACGACTAGAGACAGCTTACACCTTCAGTACATGCTAAAAGTACAAAGTTAAAACACCACCACCACACAGCATTATGAAATGGCTATTGCTCCCCTCATTACAAACATGTTAATACAGCAGATGCAGAGTCCAAGTCACCCCTCAGTTACACCAATCTAACTCACTAATTTCACTTCAGTTACTTCTGATATACACGGATGTAGATGTAAGGAGAATCAAACCCACAAAGATTGAGTAGTATATTTAGAATAAGGATCACTGGCTTTCACACTCATAAAATGCTCGTTTTTGATCTTCGTTTGTTAAACATTCAGAAACAAAAACACTCCGCATTGCTTTGCAAGTTACACAATCATCCGAACGAGATGAGTGCAATACATCTGCAACTAGATACACATGAAACAGATTGAGAAACAGCTCAATTTTTTTGCAGCTCTAGCCAGTCATTAATATAATTGAACAGCAACAAAACAAAATTGGGTAAAAAATTACTGTTCTTAAGTCTTATTTCTGACAAATTATATTGTTTCTCTAACACACACACACACACACACCAATTACAATAATTTGGTTCCTCTTGACAACTGCAAACAGGATGTTAAGAGAAAGCAATCTCCACCAGACATTTATTAAAAACAAAACTAAACACATAGCGTGTCCAACATTTTGCTCTGCACACTCAGAACAGCTTCAGAGAAAGCTATCAGTGATTACTGCCAATATGAGGATGCAGTTTAAGGCACTAGGAGGAGACAATTATAAGGAAATGAGAAATAAGCCACCTTTGGCACAACAGATCAAGTAGGAGATCCGGTACAGTAGATGTAGAACAGCATTCTTAGGCTCTGAGGGTACCATGCCCTCCTATCATTAACTAAAGACAACCCAGTATTACAAAGCTAAATTGTCTGCAAGGATCACGTGTTCTGTTTCTACCAGTGGTTCTCAAACTTGTACTGGTGATCCCTTTCACACAGCAAGCCTCTGAGTGCGACCCCCTCTTACAAATTAAAAATACTTTTTTATATATTTAACACCATTATAAATGCTGGAGGCAAAGCGGGATTTGGGTTGGAGGTTGACAGCTCGCGACCCCCCCCCATGTAATAACCTTGCAACCCCCTGGGGTCCCGACCCCCAGTTTGAGATCCCCTGCTCTACAAGACGCCAATTAGAGAGTATGTAAATGATCCAATAATACAGGACTGTAGAAGCACAGTTCTGGCTCTTCTCTGTAAACACCTCCTGCCAAATTGGTGCAAATTTCAGTGTTAAACTGGCCCTCCTGTCCTGGTTGGCCCTGGGGCATCTGCGCAGGTTACTCAAGCTGGGAAGGTCTCAGGAGGCCACCAATGGATCAGGGTAATTAATAAAACACATGGACTATTCTCCTATCCCCAGAATGCCACGCCATAGCTCAGAGGAGGCAAACTTTGCAGATTTGGGGAGTGCCAGCCTTTGCGTCTTGGAGTTCCCCTTCTGCTTGCTTTGCAAACGTTCAGTCTGAAGTTGCCACTTGTTCCCATCCATTCAGTTACAGCAGCATGTGCAGTTCTGTGTTCCAAACTCTCGTCTGCTTCCCATTTTGTTTCACCAGTAAAGAACAAGCTACAGCTGGCGGTGAACTTGTTTAAAGCAGTTTGCTCTTTCAAGAACAGGGACCACCAGCTGGACCTTACGGAGAGCAATCTGATACAGTTTGAATTTTGAAAGCAAACCCTCAAGATTCTTGGGACCAAGTTCCCAGCTGGTGTAACTCCACTCAAGTCAACAGTTACACCAGCAGAGAATTTGGCTTGTGGTACAAAGGCAAAAGTAATGTCACAAGGGCACAGAACCTCAGACTAAGACTTTTAAGGTCAGAAAGGACCATTATGATCTTCTAGTCTGACCTCCTGCAAAACAAAGGCCACAGAATTTCACCCACCCACTCCTGTAACAAACCCCTGACCTATGCCTGAGCTACTGAAGTCCTCAACTTGTGGTTTAAAGACTTCAAGGTGCAGAGAATCCTCCAGCAAGTGACCCGTGCCCCACGCTGCAGAGGAAGGCGAAAAACCTCTGGCAAATGGTTTAATTCAGCACCTCCCTTACCAAGTTAAAGATAAGAAACATCTGATCTCTGGACTGATGAGCAAAACTGAATATTTGCCGTAACATGTTACGCATGAGTGAGCTTTTAGACCAGTTTATTGCATATCGTTACCAATGGCAGCTTTCCATTATGGTTAGTAAGACAGCACATCAATAACATCAGCAGTTAGTGAACACACAGGAAAACAACAAAGACTTGAGAAACCTGAGATTTTCTTCACATCTGATCCACCGGTTTTGTCATTTGACAAAACAGACATTTTTAATTGAAATTTGAAAAAAATAAAAAATAAAAAAACCTCTTAACTTCAGTGAAACGAGATGTCTATGGAGCTCAAGAATGCCTTCTTTGTGGGGCCTGCCTGAATTTTCAATTCACCCTCTATTCCATTCAGAACCAGTTACATGGTTACAGTACTTGTGGCTCTGACATCTCTGGCCCCACCAAAACTCCTGAGGGAGGGCCTAAAAAATCCTCCAAACCCTGTAATCAGGCAGGTGTGACCTAGACACTCATTATTTTGCCTTTAACCAGCCACAAGGATAAGTTCAAGAGGACTTTTAGGACATGTAACCACGTTTCATCCAACCAGATTGTATTTGGAAATCCTAGAACATAAATTACTAGTATTATTATTATGGAATTTGAATGGTGGGAGAGAGATCAGAGTTTAGCACTTGCAGGTATTGCCATAAAAAGTTTTTCCAACCATGAGGGTTCTCACAACAAAGTTTTTGGTGGCCTCAGAGCGTGGCCACAAAGTCTTGCTGGTGGCCAGGCTGACAATTTTTGCCAAAATATTTAATTAACTTTAGGAAAAAAACAAATAAGTATACACATACATATGTCCAAAACATTGTAATTTCTTCATGTAGGTGCTTGTTTTTGCAGACTCAATAATAAAAATAATGTACACTTGTCTCCATTCTTTACTGGACCTAAACAGAATAGAAACACAAATAAGACGCTTTGCACTTTTTTTTATTGTTGTTTCTTTTACTTTTTTGGTTTTGTTTTTTTTAAGATTTACTAGCTAGTAAGTCTGTTGCTGTAAAAAGTGATATTTTGTATATTTGTTAATATCACTTTTCACAGCAGACTTACTAAGCCCCGATATGCCTGGGGGCAAATTAAGCCCTAGATGGGAGGTGGGCAGGGAGGCTGCGGGGGCCAGAAACAATGGGGGAAGAGGGGAGGGGGAAAGAGAGAGTGAGGCCTGTGGCCAAAGCCTGGAAGGAACCCGAAGCCCTTCAGCCAAAGCCTGCCCGCCCACCCCGCCACTTCAGGGCTGAAGCCTAAAGCCCGAGACCCACCCAAGAAAGTGAGGAATTTACCAGCTGCCTGCTCCTCCAGCTTCTGTCTCTCTGGAGGGGGGCAAGGCCCACCCCCTGCTAGCAGCCATGGGGGAGGGGACACTGGTCCCCCATCCCCCCCTCCGCCCCACCCATCACAGTCCAAGAGGCTGTGGCTGCAAAAACAAAACAAAACAAAAAAAACCCTGGTGGTTGCATGCGGCCACGGTGGCTGCATTTGAGAAATGCGGACTTACAGCACAGCCATCATTAATCTGCAGCAGGCTTCATGCCCACGATGCACTTCCCAACAAACTACAGAATGCAAATACTCACCAATGACTTTTACCATTCAAACATCAGTATGTCAATTCTCTAGCCAGAGAAAATAGTATGATATGGATAGCTATTAGGAATCAACACTTACTTTTGCCCCTGAAAAATTAATTTTGCAGATCTCCACCTAGGGGAATTATTCTGACATATAAGAATTTTCTAAACCTGACACAAATGTCCCTTTTCCATGTATTTTATATATTTATATATATATATATATATATATATATATATATATATATATATATAAATAAAAAGCCACACCTATATTTGCAAACCCCAAAAACTTACACTGACATTTCCCCCACCTGTAGAATTTTTAGCAATTGGCTGAACACTTAGTACAGTGGAAATGTTAGGAGACAACACCACATCCGAAATCCTGACAACTGGAAAAATGCATCCAATCTCCCCAAAACTATCCTTGCACGGGACTAAAAGCAGTTTAAGAACAGTACAAGCACCTCAACATCACTACATAAACTGAATGACGATTAGGTCATAGTCACCGCCTGAAAAATCTACTTGCCAATGACAGTAGCAGAAGGGACTTGGGCCCAGATCCTCAAAGGTATTTAGGTGCCCCACCTTTGAGGATCAGAGCCGCAATCCTCCACTGCTGAGGTTGGTGGACAATGGGGAGAAAGAACAGGGCTGCCCTCCACAATTCAATCCCCACCCCGATCTTTTGTTCCAAGACCCCCAGTGAAATTTACAAGCATCTGGTCGGTTCTGCTGCCCTTTAGAATTTGGCAATGAGCAGAAGGGGCACCATGAGCTAATGGCCTGAGCAGAGCCAGGAACTTCTGAGGGCTAATCCCAGCTCTGCCAGTGCTGTGTGTGAGCTTGTGAAAAATCATGAAAACCTTCCGTCTCCTCTTTAGTAAAATGGAGTTAACAATACTGAATTAGCTACTGTTTACACACTGCTTTGGAAAAAAAAAATCTAAATAGGGCCACCAATAAAAGGTGCACTTCTAAAGTACCCAACTTTCTTCTTCAATTTAACACTTTCTTGTGTTTAAAAAAAAAAAAAAAAAAAAAAAAAAAAAAATCTATCTGGCAGAGAAGTTTTCATTACCAGCACCTATGGCAAAATATTCATCAGCTTTTTAGAACTTCGGAATAGTAGCAGCTTCGATGCAAAATGGTTTATATGTTTTAGGTTTGTTTGGGTTATTTGAAACATACCATATACACCTCTACCTCGCTAGAACGCTGTCCTCGGGAGCCAAAAAATCTTACCGCGTTATAGGTGAAACCGCGTTATATCGAACTTGCTTTGATCCACCAGAGTGCACAGCCCCGCCCCCCCGGAGCGCTGCTTTACCGCGTTATATCCAAATTTGTGTTATATTGGGTCGCGCTATATATTGGGGTAGAGGTGTAGTTGAAATACCTTCTGTACAAGAAGTGCAGCATCTGAAGCTTCAGAGAAAATAAGGGACAAACTGAACTTCCAATACAAGAATTAAAAATCAGAGGTAAAGAAAATAAATCAGTACATAGACCTGATTCTCCTCTCTAATCAGATGAACTCCTGATTACATGTTACACAGGTGTAAGTGCAAGGTAAATCAGGTCACATATCTTTAATAAATAATACCACCACCCAATTCCTACATAGTGCTTCATCAGGAGACCTCAAAACACTTTACAAAGACTGTACAAACACGGAGGCAGGCAGAGGTGAAGTGACTTGCCCAAGGTCATACAGCAGGCCAGTGGCAGACCCAGAAATAGAATCCTGGTCTTCTGAGTCTCACTCCAGTGCTCTATCCACCAGAATATTCAGTTTCTAAAAGCAGCTGAATACAGTAAATCAAAAGGATTAAACCTGTAAAGATGCATGCTTTTAAGGACTCAAGTCTGGTACCAGGTCAAGATTAGTAACCAGAGCCACAGTGAACATGCAGACATGCAAAGAGAAGGACTCTTCCGTGGAAGAAAAGCTCCCATGGGGGATTCTGAGCTGCTGAGTTCCACTGAACTAGCATTTCTCAGTTGTGGGAGTAAGTATATTTTTTGTTTCTCATCGCTGCCACTAGCACAAAGTGCACTGGAAACCAGGCAACCGAGGGACACCAGAAGACCCAGCCCTCAAGAACAGGAGGATGACAGGAGAGAAAACAATTATGTGGGAGATTTTCAAAGGCATGTAGAGCAGTTAGGTGCCCAATTGCCATTAATGCCTTTGAAAGTTTATTCTAAAATAAAAAAAAAAAGAAGTGTCTAAACAAAATTAGTGACACTAAAACTCAAAGCATGTTTACAGTTCTGAAATGTATTTTAAAACATTAGATCTTTTTAAAGAGATTGTTTGTACAGTTTGAGTTATTTTAGTAACTAAGAAAAACATTATTAAAATATGCAGGTAAATTGCATTGAAGTGCTAGTTAAAGATGCCAGATTGCCAGCTCCAGAGACCGATGCCAGTTATTTGTTCACGGAACAGATACAGCACATGTACCTGTATGTTTTCTTCTATTGCCTCAACCCAGACCCAGACAACGCTCTTCTAAAAGTGAAAAGATACTTGGATCTTTATGGTCCATTTATCCAATCCAGAGTTCTGGGAACATGTACAAAATATATCATTAAGAAGTATACAATGACAAACTAAAATACCCACTGAGATGATTCCCCTCTAAACCAAGACTTTGCCCAACACTCAAGCCTAGAGAAAGAGCTTAAGATCAATAAATGTGGACTTTGTGAATTCCCAAGTCATAGCCTCTCATAGAAACAGCCCAGTGGCCAGCCCCATCAATGACTTCAGCAGATAATACCGTGGCTGCTGAGATCAAACAAGGAGAGAGAGTCTCTGAGGTAATCAGGACACAACCCATTTAAGGATATACAGGCTAAAACCTGTACCTCAAATAGCATTTGGAACCAATGGTTAATCAGTACAGATCACAGGTGTGACCAACTCTTGTTAAGTGGTGGCTCTCATCCAGAGGGCAGCTGCATTCTGCACAAGCCATAATGGAGTAGTCCCAAAGGAGGATTAAGTTAAAGAGAACTAAGACCCCTTTATTCCTGAATAAAAACATCCACACACAGTTTAATGTGCACTGACTTGACACCTTTAGTTCACTTGCCTTAACTTTGCTGAGTGTAGCCCTGCTGCGTAGGTCATATTTCATCACTGGCCTCTTCAGATACTGCTAGCAAAAGGGACAGTGAGAATGGAAAGGCCACCACCACCAAATCTGGCTCTACTTAGGCATATACACCACACTCGTCAACATAGGATCTGAGCACCTACTTCAAACCAGAGACTTGTCTGCTGCGAGTTGAACTGTGACCACCAATCTCATTTCACCTAGGCCACTGAATCATTAGTAATACCTTTCAGTCCCTTCCAATCTGGGCTGGATTCTTATATACAAAATCTGTCAGCAATTGCCACTTTGACCCAAACCATCCCTACACTTTCACCCTTCCCTATCTCTCAAAAAGCCCTTTTGTAAACCAAAGGCCAGATACATGGATATTTGCAATGGAGACTTAGTTATTAACAACGTGAACTGCAGTAGTACTAGGGGCCATGGACCAGGACTCCATCATACCAAACACAGACCAAAAAGCCAGTTGCTACCCCAAAGTGTTTACAATATTAAACCTACCAGCAAGGCCCCACGTGGATTCACCCCAAAAGAAGAGAGGGCATGTTATTGCAACAACCCCTCTTTCATGGTTCCCACCAGGTGTTAGGAGGTGGATATTGCTTTAATTTGTAAACTCCATGAGCAGGAGCTGCAGCTGGGAGACACTAATATGCATGTCCCACAGCCATCCTGGCCAGACCCCATCCCAGACAGCACTCCTATGTAGGGGCCAGCACTAACCCCACCCTGATACCAGGGAACTCCTAGTGGTTTTGTGGCACCATTTCCCCTCCCGCTGACTTTCCATCTTGAAGGCTTTCACCAGGGTGTCTCCTCCATTAGTAGCTGGAACAGACACAGGAGAGTATCTAGCCCCAGCTACACAGCAGTGCAATCTATACGCCTTCAAATAGCTACAGTGCAATATATTTTTGGAAAGGGCATTTAAGTGACCCAATGGATTTATACTAGCAGAGAAACATTTCATGCAAATGTCTCAGAAAGTGTTTAAAATTAGATCTCGAACACACAAAAGGCAAGAATCTGTAAGAATATATAAAGGCCAAATTAAGATCAGTCTCTTAATGGGGCCTTTCAAACCCCAGCTAAGAGAAAGTTCCCAATTTGGGGTGCAGGGCAATTAAAAGCACCCCCCCCAAAATGTTTAACTCCTATTGGGAAGAGCCAACAGATTAGCTTTGCAGAGTTCTATCCCCAGGCTCCGGAGCAAGGCACAGAACTGTGCGCTACCTTTACAAAGCAGCTGAACAATTTTAAAAACAAATCTAATTGTTAGTAGGGATCCAAAGTAGATCCCCCAAGTCTGGAATAAGGTACTGTGGCTTCTTTCTGAGAGCTAAACTTCTAAAATTTGGTGCCACATACATACATCCCCGAGGTGATTATAAACAAAGCACTGCAATCAACCTAAAGGTTGCAAAAGCCTACAGACTCATCCCCATGACAGTGAAAACATTAGCCAAGCTTGAAAGGGGAAAACTAAAACCACATAGCCTGAGAGATTCTGTACAATTTAAATATGATAAAGGGGTTTAGAAAAAAATCAAAACTCTGTGCCTATGTCAGAGATGCAGCTGTCTGCAACCCCAGGGATACAGACTAACACGGCTACCCCTCTGAAACCCTGGGAAAGGGACATTATAAACTGAAAAGCAATTGTTTAAAATCAGCCTTCCAAAATTCTGCCTGCCTAGGGCAAGTAATTATTATTTTTTAAAGCAGGCAAATAAAGCATCATTAATTTTTTCATCCTTAGGCAAAAAAAATCCATTCCCCCACTTTTACCCTAAGGTGGCAAATTTTCATGAGAATTTTTGCAAAGGCTTCTTTAAACCAGTTGCACGAAATAACCTAAGGTAACATTATCAGTTTATATCATCCCTCTGGGACAGTTTTACATGAAACAACATCAGCAATTCAGTCTTCTTTCAAGAAAATTCTTTCTGTGGGGGGTCCATTCTACTGCGTCAACTGATACAACAAAGCAAGAACTAACAAAAACAAAAACATCCAGGAGAGCTGCTTGCACAAGTTTAGCAGTCAGATCAGAAGAGTCTGAAATAAAGTACAGTTGCCATTTTTTTAAAGCATACGTTTGATACAGAGTAATCGACAATAACCCAAAGCAGCAGACAGAATGATGGACAACTGACCATATGGCCAGAAAACAGGAGCAAAAGTACAAGAGACACTGGATACGCTATTTGCAGGATTACAGGATTGGGAACAAATATTCAAATGGAATTATGCCCCTTTGGACAACAATATTTAGAACATCTAAGGCCCCAAATCCTGAAATGACTTGATCATAGAATATTATGGTTGGAAGGGACCACAGGAGGTCATCTAGTCCAACCCCCTGCTCAAAGCAGGACCAATCCCCAGACAGATTTTTGCCCCAGATCTCTAAATGGCCCCCTTACAGATTGAACTCACAACCCTGGGTTTAGCAGGCCAATGCGCAAACCACTGAGCTATCTGCTCAGATAGCCCCCTGAACTCCTATGGTGCCCTAATGACTTCAATGGAGCACCGTGCAGGTGTGCTCCAAAACAGAGCTTGTTGCAGGACTGGGGACCTACAAATAAAAAGTCCATACAAGGTGCTGGATGTCCTCAGTTTCCCCCAGGAGTTGAGGACTCTCTGAGCATCTTGCAGGAAGGGCCTGATGTTTTGCAGGACTGGGCTAACACATTATTTAGAAATATTACTCTTAAGAACAGAGACTAAAAGTGTGAACACTTGCACGCAAACTGAAATACACCCAGTTAATCTCTTTATTGTATTTGACATGCAATAAAAAAAAATCAAAGTAATGTATATATGGGTATTGCAAAAAACATATCTACATATGCAGCCACTTCCATGTAACCGTTTCCCTATTTTACACATGGAAGTAAACACAAGCTAGATCACTTAAAGTTTAATATATACACACCCGGTGCACAGAGATATACACACATTGCTGCTTTAGATCTGCAAACAATGCTATAGACTGCAGAAGATGTGTATACAAGTATATCAGCATGTATTCTGCAACTCAACCACACACACACACACACACACTCTGCATGTAAACAATAACAATGGCAAACAAACCTATATTTTAGACACCTATAAACACGGAAACCGGGATATGTGCAGCACACTGCACCAAGAATGCGAGTGTATATACAAACGTGCATTCTGATGGACAGATTTTGCATGCAGGGTATGCACGTTATACGCTGCAGACTCCGTCTATACGACTACATCTGTTCGCAGCGGCATGTGTTATTTAGCCAAACCCCATAAACCAGCCGCGATTACTTATCTAGTGCAGCGCTGCATGCAAAGAGGTAGGTGTTTGTGTCCCATCAGCGAGGCGAGCCTAGGATCCCCGGCGCACTACAAGGCAAACGCCTCGTAGGAAGCGCACCCCGCTTTGTTCGCAGCGGCGCGGCAGGCCCCCGCACAAAAGCAGCATGCCCCGCACCCGGCGGGCTTGCCGGGCCGTGCAGACCCCAGCGCATGCCGCGGGCTCGCTGGCTCACCTCCCCCGCGGAGCTGCCGGGTTCCCGGTCGGGGCTGGCCCATCAGAAGCCCATGGCGGCGGAGCGAGGGCGCTGGACGCGGCTAGTTCCCCGCCCGGGCCATGCTAGAGGCGGCGGCGGCTGCGGCGGGCCGCGGGGCTCATGTCGCCATGGCGGGCGGCTCGCGGTGCGGGGGAGCGGGAGGGGAGCCCGGCCCTGCTGCTGCCGCCGCCCCCGGGCTGAGACGCGCTTGGTGCTGGGCGAGAGGCGCAGAGGGAGCCGCGGCCCGGGCCGCAGGGCGGGGAAAGAAGGGCCGGCTGCCGCCGCCGCCTCCCTCGCTGCTCCGCCCCGCGCCTGAGGGCACCGGGGGGTGTAAACACGCAGCCCCTGTCGCCAGCTGTGTCGTGCGGGCCTGTGTCCCCTATAGACACGCCTGCTAGCGTGTATATGTGCCCCGTCGGCACCTAGATCAGGCGCGCGCTTTCGGGGGCTAAACTCATGCCCGTAAATGTCTCTGAGGTGCCACAAGGACTCCTCGTCCTTCTTCCTGATACAGACTAACACGGCTACCCCTCTGGCCCCTATATAATGCGTGTGTCCCTTATGCCGCTGGGTCCCCTGTATACATGGATCTAGTTATGCCCTGTAGACATCTATAGAGTGCATGCATATTTCCCTAACACACTGTGTCCCATAGGTTCTCACCTATTTACCATTGTGGGCCGCAGATGCAGCTCGCCACGTGTTACGTGGGCCACAGCCACACAATATATAGTAGGGCGACCAGATAGCAAGTGTGACAAATAATGACGGGGTGAAAGGTAATAGGCACCTATATAAAACAAGACAAAACCCTATCAGCACTGTCCCTATATAATTGGGACAGTGGTCACCCGAATATATATACTACCTGTGTGGCCCCAAGGATGTCACAGGGGCTGTAGCTGTGTGCTGATTGGGCTGCAGGGTGGGAACCACTAAAATAGGGATACACACATATATACATGCCCACTAGTCATCTATATAATGCATACATATATTCCTCACACTGTGTAGCTCATATATATGTATATATTTATGCCCTACAGACATCTATATAATGCATGCCTGTGACCCTAACATAGTGTATCCCATATATATATATATATATACACCCACACACCTGTGCACCCCTAATTTTTCCCAAAATAAACTGGTGCCCAATTTGAGATACCTTACAGGAGCCATGCTATGAAAATCAGGTCCCATCAGAGTGTCTCACTTTGGGCACCCAAATTCATTAGTCACCTTTGAAAGCGTAGGCTGCTGTACATAATGGAATTGTGTGTTATTTATGTAGATAAAGAGATGCATGTTTTCCTTGTATATTGGGCATACATGTGTCTTGCATGTGCCACATCACACATGGTGGGGAGGGGATTGTAGGTCATACATACAGTGTGTATATGATACATCCACACACCACTGGTTTTGGATGCCCAATATAGCACCTGGTACAATAGGGTCACAGTCCAAAACTGGGAGTCTTAGATGCTACTGCAATACAATTAATAAGGGGGCTTTATTTTCAGAAAGTAACAAGTGCTTGCCCTCTTCAAATCAGGCTCATATAAGGTGTCTCAGGTTGGCATCCAAAATCACTAGTCACTTTTGAAAAACTTAAGCCAGCATGCACATGCCAGCCATACCTATGTATGCAGTGTTGTAGCCGCAACAGGCCACTTCACCTTAAATGATCCCTTGAAATACGTTAGCTACTTATGCTAATCAGTCTGTTCCACCTTGTATTTAGCTGTGACACTGTGAGTACATTGCCCAGATCTGAAGAAGAGCTCTGTGTTAGATCGAAAGTTTTTCTCTCTCACTGACGGATTTTCGTCCAATAAAATATTATCTCACCCACCTCGTCTCTCTAAAACCCTACCTATGGACCTAAGGAATACATGGAATATGGATATATCAATGGATGTCTACCAAGAAGACACATATGCCCAGGGCCGCCCAGAGGATTCAGGGGGCCTGGGGCAAAGCAATTTCGGGGGCCCCTTCCATAAAAAAAAGTTGCAATACTATAGAATACTATATTACCATGGGGGCCTGGGGCAAATTGCCTCACTTGCCCCCCCCACCCCCAGGTGGCCCTGCATTTCCCTATGGGTATAGGGAATAATACACCTTATAAGAGGGCTATATGCCCAGAGAATATATGTTTTTATACAGGAGATAAATAGTGGAGACATACTGATGGATGTGCAGAACATTCTGTATTCAGTGGATATAAATTTACCAGCCCAAACATGAAATCTACTTACTCACCCTTATAATAATGCTGATGATCATTTAAAAACAAAATGATATTTTATCAGTGCCTCAAAAAATATTACTTGACAAAGTTGAGTGGATGATTAAAAGGTAGATTTTAATATTTAAATCCTACCTAACCTTATGGATATAACAGCAATATATATCATGCATACTGTGCGGGGGGGTGAACAAAGTGAGTTACGAGCACTGAGTGTTTTTTCTATTCCAAACTTTCATGGATATGTGGTTTAAAAGGGATTTGGTTTTCCTTTCACTGCTCTGCGGAAGCATCAGACCTCTGTGTTGTGATGTTCCTCATCCTTCCCTCTGCTCCCTCCTCCCATTCTGAAGCGGCCTCACTGCGCATGCACCCCAGTGGCCAGCTGGAGAAGGCAGGGAAAGAAAACAGCAGAGAGCAGGGATGGCAGGAGAGGGGGGAGCAAGTGGCAGATGGGTTAGGAGACAGGGAGGGCCAAGGGAGCAGGAGGAGTGGAAGTGGTGGGACTGGAGCATAAGGGTGAGGGAACATAAGGGAGGAGATGGCGGGGACTCACTAGGGAAGGAGTCCCTTGGCAGTACCTTCCTTGCTTTAGCCAATCTGGTCTCTTTTTTCTGCTTGGGAAATGTGTGACAACAGCCCTCTCTCCACCACCCTCTTTCTTAGTATCACTACCCTCCTACCACGTTTTAAAATCACATGTTTAAGCTTTAGGATTTTTGTCTTTTTTAAAAAAACAACCAGGAATAGCAGAAAGACACCACATTTCTTTCAATGAGACCTACGCAGTGAAAGTCTGACTATGGTTAAAGGAACAATCCAGGGGTGTAGCTAGTGATTTGTATGCACTGGTTAGTTCATTTCTCACCCTCAACCCCCATCCACTCCTTGCCCAGTATTGCAGCCATCTTCCGAGCTAGTCAGTGGACCAAATTCCATCAAAGGCAGCAGAGTTACACAGGATGAATTTGACCTGATGGGTTCACTAATGCAACTCACGCAATTGGACTAGGGTTGCCAACCCTCCAGGATTATCCTGGCGTCAACAGGAATTAAAGATTAATCTTTAATTAAAGACTATGTCATGTGACAACGTCTCCAGGAATATGTCCAACCAAAATTGGCAACCCTAAGTTAGCAAGAGATCTCTTGCAGTGTGTTAATAAAAGGCCTACCTGATGCAGAACAGAAATCACCTGCAGTTACCCAAAGGTTCCCTCTAGGAAATGTTACACGATTGGCATACATAGCATGTGCTTGCCTAGGCTAATAGAAACAGTTCCAGCACGGAGGAAAAATTTAGTTTGCCCCCATCTCTAATATGAGAGTGGGCTTTTTGTAAGGTGCAGATTAAAACAATGCAGGCTCTGGGTGACGAATTTGTGTATTTATTCCTTCTTGTCACTAGATAGGCACACATACGGCAGTGGTAGAAAACAGCCTCTCATAGTCAGCTTTCTTTCTACCACCTACATAGGAGCAAAGACTTTGGGAAGCTCTGTCATGGCTTCACTTCCCGCCCCTACTGTGTGTGAGTGGTAAGCAGGAGTTTTTTCTCATGTGGCTCTGATCCTCCCTACTAGCGCGGAGACCGCTCCTCTTCCTTCTCCACATCCCAGCAGTTACCAGAGAGGTCATGTCCTCCATCCTGTGGTCTCACTCATGAGACTTTCACTAGAGAGAGAGATTCTTAGAGGTAGAAGAGCATCACTATTGGCCAATATCCCATACTAGAGTGGAAACCTAGTTGAGATGATCTCTTGTGGTTTGATTTTCTGTACATACACTACAGTGAAGAACTTGCGGGGCAGGAGGGGAAAGGAGTGTGTCACGGGAAAATGTCACACACTGGAACAGACCTTGAGAGATGCATAGCCTTCAGCAGTCTGTTCTCGTTTGTGTCTGCAACTCTTCTCCTTGTCTTCTCTCCCCCCACTGTCTTTTGCCATGTCTGTGAAGGTTGCCTGTGCAACCTTAATTCTGCTCCCTTGTGTGTATGTATTATGATATGCTCATTAATTACATGATGTGAGGGAGACACATATTATTATGCCTCTTATACAGATAGGGAAATGGATAGAGATCAAATTGCAGCTGGACAACTGTTCAGGGCTAGATTTCACCTGCAATAAGGGCACATCTGCCTACACCCTTCCTGCATGCTCTATTCTTGTGAGCAAACAGGGCATTGACATTTGCAAGATGCTTACACTTACATATCTTGTTTGCTCTCAAAACTAAGCAATCATCTAAGCATAAATGTGGCATAACATGCTCATGAACCGAAAAGAAAGGTGGTAGAGCTGCCAGATTTGACAGTGTTTCTTTAGCACAAACAACTTTATAACATTGTAAGGATCTGAGATTAACTGACAAAATGCATGTAAGTTCAGAGTGAAGGCAGACCCTTTTCTTTAAACTCTCTTCACTACCCGTAGGGATTAGAGCAAATACTCTCAGCTACATAGTTCATTCAATAGGGTAAATTCTCTATGGATACTGAATACCAGTAGGTCAAGAATGGAGGGAACCTTAACTCAGAATTTCTTCCACTGATTGGCTGAAGTACAATATCTTATATTATCATATGAACAGGACTGAGGTTCTGTCTCTGTAGGACTGTAAGTAAACTCTTAATCAGAAAGGGTAACTGTGCAGTTTCAGACTTTCATGATCGGGAATCTCAATTCGTCACCCGCTCTCTGCAAGATGAATTCTGATCACTGCACTTCACTCTCATTCTGTCTTCACTCCTATGACTTCAAAGGGACCCTGGCTCTACAGCAAACCAGTAGCAAAGCCAGACTTGTTCTTGAACAGTTTTTTGTTTCCCCTTTTTAAAATGGAAATTTAATTTTTAGAAAGGGGGGTGAGGGGAAACGTCAGTGGCCCTAATGGAAATTTCAGTAGACTCTATTGGAATCGTACTTTCGGTCTCTCTTGTTCCTACTGATCACTTTTGGCTCCTGTTGGAGGATCAGCATCACAGGAACCTGTAGAACAGTAAATCCAGTGCGCTTTCCCAAAATCTATTTTTCCAACTAGAACCAGCAGGAATCAGATGTAAATTAAACTTCTATATCCAGTTGGGAAGCCAAAATAGAAGCGTTCACTAAAATTTCTGAAGAAGTGGCTGGGATTCAGGAAGAAACATCACAATATATGGTTTTCTGAGCATACATGGCCAAAAACAGCAGGAAGATGTAAAAGTAGACAAACTAATTTAAGCAAGAAAAAGAGCATAGACATAGTGACTCCAGGAGAACTATGCCATAAAGAACAAAGAGGACAAAAAGAGTGCTAGGAAAGACAAAGACTTTATAGACTAAATGGCAGCAGATGCCTAGATCACAGCAGCACAAAATGACATGAAGGCACTGTATGGAAAGGAAAAACTAAAGCAAATACCAACTGACCTGTTCAAGATACCAAAGGCAATTTAATAATGAAGATATCAAAACACCCAAGAAAATGAAAATCAACACAAAACAAAAAAACACTAGTAACACTTTCTGGGAGTGACATAGAAGAGGCCCAATATTTCACATATTTTGACAGCATTGTAAGTACAACAGGTGGAACAGATGAAGACATGAAAGCCAGAATAGCAAAAGCCAGACATGCCTTTGTACTCTAAAGCCAATTTGCAGAAACAGAAATCTTGCCCTCCAAACTAAACATGGAATATTTAACACCATTGTAAAGTTGGTTTTCCTATAGGGTGCTGAAACTTGGAGACTTATTAACTAACCTTACCAGCTAAACTCCAAATTTTCATAAACAGCTGCCTTAGACAAATCTTCAAAATCAAATGGCCAGGGGTGGGGGCAGAGGGCGGGAGGAGAAGAATCACAAAGAACTCTGGATGATGACAAAACAGAAACTGACAGGACAGGAAATTACAGAATGAAAATGGAGATGGCTAGGATATACATGGAGGAAAGACCTGAACAACATAAGACTGGAACCACCTCCCACGACAAGAGCCAATGTGGTTAAACCAAGGATAACATGGAAAGCAGCTAATTGAAAGTTATCAAAATAACATGGGAAGAAGCTAAGACTGCTGCAGGAGACCAGCAAGGATGGAAAGCAATGTGAAGGTCCCTATGTTCTGAGGGCATGACAGAGAGATTGAGAGAGAGAGAGAGATGTAGTGTGTGCCCAGAGCAGCTCGGCTGGCAACGCTCCCATAAACAAGTGACTGCCAGAGAGCACGAGATTAAGAAATCACTGAGAAAGGGGCAGAGAAGACCAGAAGCAAACTAACCGGTAGAGGCTTGCAGCCCAGGGAGGAAGCACAAGAAGCAACATGGAGCCACCAAGGGCCTGGAGATGAGAAGCCCAGCAATTGTAGTGGAGAGGGCTGTAATGGCCTCCCTCCAGACCATGCCTTCAGCACATAGGGAACCAGCTTGGGAAAGAATTGATGTGTCAAATCCGTTCTGTAGGACAAAGGGGGCTCCTTTCTCAAAGAGTAGGAACCAAAAAAGGCTGATTGCCCTGAAAGAGGATAAAGGCCTTTCAGGACCATGTCAGCTGAGGAACTGTAGAGCTAGAAACAAACCAACGGTGATAGCTGTGGGGAACAAGGTTGCGGGAAGACATGCACACAGGAATGTCACTACCAGCAGTGGGGAGAAGTTGTAGTCTGTCACCAACAGGAACAAGACACTAAGGCCAGGTCTACACTCTAAACTTACATTGGTATAACTACATTACTAAGGGGTGTGAAAAATCCACATCCCTGAGCGACGCCGTTCTACCGTCCTAACCCCCGGTGTAGACAGTGCTATGTTGACAGGAAGGCTTCTCCTGTTGACATCACTTCAACCTCTCGTGGAGGTGGATTAACTACTCTGATGGGAGAAGCTCATGTTAGTGTATTCACTGAAGCATTAAAGTGGTGCAGCTGCACTGCGTCACTGCAGTGTTTTAAGTGCAGACCTGCACTAAGTGCAGGACATCGGGCTATTGGTGCAGCTAGGTAACAGGGAGACAACATAGAACCCCACCGGTCCAGAGGCAGAGATTGAGTCAGAGTCAAAATGCTTAGCCTTCCCTGAGAGGGACAGACTGAGGCCCTGTATATTTTTAAAAGATTCACAGTGGTATCACTGCATCTGTTTAGTTACCACATAACGGAGACACGGTGACTTACACTGATGCAGATTAATCTGGTAAAATACCAACGTATTGCCCCAGCATTGTCCCAGTGCAGCAGGTCTGCTGAATCTGGATGGGTGTACCCATGCTGATGTAGTCAGTCACACTGGTGACAATTTCCTTAATGTAGACAGGGCCCTAGAGTGACAACGTAGGTAGTTGAGCCTATAAGACAAAGCATCTGAAGCACCTGTGGTGCTTACCTTCTTGCTCTTGGAATACCTGACCCTCCACCAGTGTCCAGAGAGTATGAAGGTGCACTACTACACTCAATTATCTTTTACCTGATTTGTTCACTAAATTGCCAACCCCAGAGAACATAATTTTCCCCTCCAAAACAATTTTCCTGTGGTTTGCCTTATCGTTAGCATAGTATTTTTCAACACCCTTTTTAACTTGGTCTGTAAGCGCTGATACTTTTACCAGGCTTCCCTCATCCTAGGAATTCCACCAGTAAATCATTGATTCTCTTTCGAAAACAGAGAGTCAGAAATGCACGTTGTAACACCTGAGGAAGGCAAACAGCAGATGAGACTGTGTCTTTTTCTCCACAATATTTTTCATTTTCATTTTATAGTCTTAGTGCTGTTACAATGAATTATATATTGGAGCTGCTAGTTGACATTAATATTTTATAGACATTTCTATCTAATTACATCTCATGCACATGCTCTAGATCAGTAATTCTCAACCAGGGGTACATGTACCCCTGGCGGTATGCAGAGGTTTTCTGCGGGGTACATCAACTCATCTAGATATTTGCCTAGTTTTATAAGAGGCTACATAAAAAGAACTAGCTAAGTCCGTATAACTAACATTTCCTACAGACGATGACTTGTTTATACTGCTCTATATATTATACACAGAAATGTAAGTACAATATTTATATTCCAAATGATTTATTTTATAATTATATGGTAAGAATGAGAAAATAAGCAATTTTTCAGTCACAGTGTGCTGTGACACTTTTGTATTTTTATGTCTGATTTTGTAAGCAAGTAGTTTTTAAGTGAGGTGAAACTTGGGGCACACAAGACAAATCAGACTCCTGAAAGGGGTATAGTAGTCTGGAAAGCTCTACATACCTAGATCTAAATAGTTTTGGAAGACTTCAACATTAGTTTGATGATCAGCATCCAAAAATATTTTAGACTAATTTCTCTGATTATTGAAAAGAGTGCATAGCTGACATGTCAACACAAAATAATCAGATCATTTATGAATATGTTGAACAGCACAGGTCCCAGTACAGACCCTTGGGAGACACCACTATTTACCTCTCTCCATTTTGAAAACTGACCATTTATTCCTACCGTTTGTTTTGTATCTTTTAACCAGTTACTGATCTATGAGAGGACTTTCCCTCTTATCCCATTACTACTTACTTTGTTAAAGACCTTTTGGTGAGGGACCTTGTCAAAGGCTTTCTGAAAATATAAGTACACTATATCCACTGGATCACCTTTTTCCACATGCTTGTTGACCCCCTCAAAGAACCCTAGTAGATTGGTAAGGAATGATTTCCCCTTATAATAACCACTTTTAATCTTTCCCTACAAATCATGTTCATCTAGGTGTCTGATAATTCTGTTCTTTACTATAGTTTCAACCAATTTGCCTGGTACTGAAGTTAGGCTTACTGGCCTGTAATTGCCAGGATTGCCTCTGGAGCTTTTTTAAAAAATGTAAACGTATACAGCAGTCTGGTAGTATTGTACCAAATCTTAGTTACAGAACATTGGGAATCATTTTACTAGATGCCCCAAAAGCCACAATCCCACAACTGAGGAAGAAGGCAGTGTTGGTTAAAAAACTGACTTGGTTGAGAGTGGAAGTGAAGGCAACTATAAAAATAACAAAAATGGAAGAAAGGGGAAGTTGATAGTAATAAATATAAATCAGGAGTTAGGAATTGTAGAAAGTTGACAAGGGAAGCAAAAGGACACAAGAAGAAATCTATGGCAGCAGAGTTAAGGACAATAAGAAGTTGGTTTAAAAAAAAAAGTTTATTAGGAACTAACAGAATCCTGAAAATGATATTGGTCCATTACTAGATAGAAATGGTAGAATTATCAATAATAATGCAGAAAAGGCAGAATTGTTCAATAATTATTCATGTTCTGTATTGGGGGGGGGGTGATATAGTCTCATCATATGTTGACGATAACACTCTTTCCATTCCACTAATATTTCTGGAGAATATTAAACAGGAACTATTAAAGTCAGACATTTTCAAATCAGCAGGGTCCAGATAACTTGCATCCAAGAGTTTTAAAAAGAGCTTGCGGAGGAGCTCGCTGGACTGTTAATGATTATTTTCAGTAAGTCTTAGACCACTTGAGACATTCCAGAAAACTGGAAGAAAGCGAATGTGCTATTTTTAAAAAGGGTAAATGGGGTGACCTGGGTAATAATAGGCCTGGCAGCCTAACATCAATCCAGAGCAAGATGATGGATTGGCTGATATGGGACTCAATCAATAAAGTATTAAAAGGAGGGAAACATAATTAATGCCAATCAAATGGGTTTATGGAAAATAGATCCTGTGAAACTAACTTGATATCTTTTGTTAATGAAATTACAGGTTTGGTCAATAAAGGTAATAGTGTTGATGTAATTTACTTAGACTTCTTTAAGAAGTTTGACTTGGTACTGCACGACATTTTGATTAAAAAATTTTAATGATATAAAATTAACACAGCACATATTAAATGGATTAAAATGGCTAATAGATAGGTCTGAAAATGTAATTGTAAATGGCATTTGTCATTGAGCAGGTGTGTTTTCCAGAGGGATCCTTCACGGAACTGTTCTTACATTATTTAATATTATTACAATGACCTGGAAGAAAATATAAAATCATCACTGGTACAGTTTGTAGATGATACAAAGTTGAGGGAGTGGTAAATAATGAAGAGGACAGGACACTGATTCAGAGCAATACGGCTAAATGTAAACACATTCATCTAGGAACAAAGCATGTAGGCCATACGTACATGATGGGGGATTCTAACCTGAGAAGCACCGACTCTGTAAAAGATTTGGGAGTCATGGTGGATAATCAGCTGAACATGAGCTCCTAATGTGACGCTGTAGCCAAAAGAGCTAATGCGATCCTGGGATGCATAAGCGGGGGAATCTTGAGTAGGAGTAGAGAGGTGCTGGAATACTGTATTCAGTTCAGGTGCCCACAATTCAAGAAGGATGTTGAAAATTGGAGACGGTTCAGAGGAGATCCATGAGAATGACTGAAATATTAGAAAACATGTCTTATAATGATGAGCTCTTTGAGTGTAATCTATTTAGCTTGAACAAAGAAAAGGTTAATCAAGTCATCCATTTAAGTCTATAAGTATCTACATATGGAACAAATATTTAATAATGGGCTCTTCAGTCTAGGAGTGAAAGGTATAACATGATCCAATGGCTGGAAGTTGAAACTAAACCAATTCAGAAATAAGGCATAATTTTTTAACTGTGAGAGTAATTAACCATTGGAACAATTTACCAAGGGTCATGGTGGAGTCTCCATCACTGACAATTTTAAATCAAAACTGGATGTTTTTCTAAAAAATCTGCTCTAGGGATTATTTGGGGGGAAGTTCTATCATCTGTGTTATACGGGAAGTCAAACCAAACGGTCACAGTGGTCGCTTCTCGTCTTGGAATCTATGAATATGAAATCAAAGAATACTATGATCTGCCTTAGAGCACAGTTAAAACTCTCAGCTCCTTAGGCAGCAAAAGCTGCCTCTTTCTGACAACATCTGCCCTGAAGGAGTCTGTAGTTAAGTAGTAGCATGATGGTTTTAGGTGCCAATCTTTTTTTTTTTTTTTTTCATTTTCCTGTGGGGGGAAGAAAAGGGTGAGAGATAATACCTCCAAACTGCATACTTGTATTGAAGTTTCACTTGATGCAGCCTTTCTTGATTATATTATTTCCTTCCCAAGACACCTCAAAAATCCCTTTCCTTCTTCTATTTTCATACTGAGGAGGAGGAGTTCAAATTAATTACCAATGTCTTGGTTTCCCCATTCCCCTGCACTGGTTTTACCAGAAACCATTATCTGTAATGTCTGACTTGACTTTCTTGATAGCTTTGCTTAGACAATTATCAGTCTCATGAAGTTTATTGTATTTCTGCAACACCTGGCTACTGTGTATGTCTGGTCAAACAGGACTTTAGAAGGGGTAATTTGCTTTCAAATAGGCCAGGGATTTCTACACTTGTTTGTTACAGGACTTTTCCAGGTTCATGGATGGACCAGATGTTTTAGTACTTGACAGAGCAACAGTTTTAATACTGCAAATACAATTAAACACCATAGGCAACATTTTCAAAAGAACTCAGCACCCAGAAGTTCCCATTGTTCTCAACAGGAATTTCTGTGTGCCAAGCACATTTGAAAATCTGTCACCAATTGTAGGTGATGTGCTCTTTTGAAAATCTGACCTCATAAGTGCAAATGGAAGTTGTTTGGACAATTTCCACAATCAGAAAATGCTTTTCAATTTGATAGCTATACACCTCTATCTCGATATAATGCTGTCCTCAGGAGCCAAAAAATCTTACAGGTGAAACCACGTTATATCGAACTTCCTTTGATCCACCAGAGTGCGCCTCCCTGTCCCCCCGGAGCACTGCTTTACCGCGTTATATCCGCATTCGTGTTATATCGGGTAGCGTTATATCGAGGTAGAGGTGTACTATCACTGAAATGCAGACAACTCTGGGGCATAGGGCATCAACTCTAGGGTGGGGATGGGAGGAGTTTTATCCTAATAAGCCATTGAGGCAAACCCATTCTTAAGTACCATGGATTCTTTAATGGCATTCAAAGCATATAGGACATAGATAAACTGCATGGACCTCAGGTTCCTAACTCAGAAGAGTGAAGAGATGAGTTGAGCTTTCATGGATTTGAACTTGATGTTCATTTCTTTTCAAACTGTTCAACTTTGTTATTGTTTCTTTACATTCAATTAGATAGTGTATAAAAAAAACAGGCAGTAAATGGAAGCAAAAGTGACAAAACAGTTTAGCATTACTTCCAACCACAGGGTGAGACGTGTCCACGTCTCACACACGCTATTCTTAATTCACTGCAGTTACACATGTGTAATGACAGGGTCTATAAAACATGCATCAAAGTGCAAAACATAGGATTATACTCCCACACCTAGCTTGGGAATGTCTGGTATTCCATGTTAAGAGAGAGAGAAAGTATCATAATGCCACTATATAAATCCATGATTCAGTCACACCTTGAATACTATGTGCAGTTATGGTTCCCCCAACTCAAAAAAAGATATATTAGAACTGAAAAAAGTACAGAGAAGGGCAACAAAAATGATTAGGGATATGGAACAGCTTCCATATGAGGAGAGATTAAATAGACTGGGACTGTTCAGCTTGGAAAAGAAAGAGATGACTGGGCCGGGAGGAAATATGATAAAGGTCCATAAAATCACAAATCGTATAGAGAAAGTGAATAACAACACACAGTCAACCTTTGGAATTTATTTCCAGGAGTTGCTGTAAAGGCCAGAAGTATAACTGGGTTTTAAAAATAATTAGATACGTTTATGGTGGATAGGTCAATCAATGGCTACTAGCCAAGATGGTCAGGGACATAACCCCATACTCCAGGTATCCCTAAACCTCTGATGGCTGGAAACTGGGATTGGATGACAGGGGATGGATCACCCAATAAATTGCCTTGTTCTGTTCACTCCCGCTGAAGAATCTGGTACTGGCCACTGTTGGAAGGCAGGATACTGGGCTAGATGGACCATTGGTTTGATCCAGTAAAGCCATTCTTATGTTCTTCATTATAGTTCCCCAAAACAAGTTCTTTGAATTAGAGTTAGTTACAGAAGTCAGAACGTTGTCGTTCACTTTCATACCAAATGCCTTGGGGGCTTTTTACAGCAAAGTTGATTATAATGCTTAATTGTGTATGACCTGCAGTCGCCACACACAAAATAAAACAAAATCAGTGAATTCCATGCTAGACTAAATGGAATGTAGTAAAAGCTACATGAATCTATGAAATGGAGAAGCACATGTATAATAATAGGTCTTGGGTTCAGTACAATGTATGCAATGTAAGGCCCTGATTCTGTAAAGACTTTCCCATATGCTTAACTGTACAAGTGGCGTAGATCCATTGGTAAGTCTTTCAGGTGAGAATGTCAAATAGAGATTTTGATCACTTTAGTGAAGTACTGTGGTGTACTATGGGATGATTTACATAACTGAATGCATGTTTCAGAGTAGCAGCCGTGTTAGTCTGTATCCGCAAAAAGAACAGGAGTACTTGTGGCACCCTAGAGACTAACAAATTTATTAGAGCATAAGCTTTCGTGGACTACAGCCCGCTTCTTCGGATGCATATAGAGTGGAATAAATATTGAGGAGATATATATACACACATACAGAGAGCATAAAAAGGTAGGAGTTGTCTTACCAACTCTGAGAGGCCAATTAAGTAAGAGAAAAAAAACTTTTGAAGTGATAATCAAGATAGCCCAGTACAGACAGTTTGATAAGAAGTGTGAGAATACTTACAAGGGGAGATAGATAACTGAATGCATGTAATCTCCCTGCAATACTTTTGTGCCATACAGTTTAGCTGTACAATAATGCCTGTATTCTCCTATAAGTTTAATCAATTTGTTTTCTGGTGACTGTCTTACGGCTTGATCCAAAGGCTATTGAAGTCAATGAGGGTCATAAAGGGGAGGTGTCTTTCCATTGACCTCAGTTCACTTTGGATTAGGCTCTTGACGCTTTTAGTTTTTGACATGAGAGTTGTATGTAATGGACTGAAATTGTAGATGGGTTGTTAAATCTACACAAATAAAAAATCTCCTAATTTATGTTCTCTACAGTTGAATGTCTTCCAGAACGTCATTTTACTCAGCAGCGGCCTAGCTGTACAGTCAGAAAGGTGACTGGTTCCTCTTTTGTCTTCAGACTTATTTAACTGCTTAATGACTATAATTTAAATTCCATTTTATTCTGATTCCATATGATTTTGAAAGTGGCTTTGAAAGTATGCACAGAGGTTTTTCCCCCTTAAACATACTTTAAAAAACCACAAGTACAGCACTGCCTAGAATTATCTTGTCAATTAAATGAGCAAATCATTTTGAAATAACGTGTCAAAAATGCACAGTGGATGAAAGACACCTTCAAGTGACAAGCCGTTATTAAAAGAGAAACTGAGAACTTTATGCAAACTGCTACTTACATGGTTATGATCAGACAAGCATACGGCCATTGAAACATACAGCTCGGTCTCAGACAATTTAACTTGCACCGAAGGGAAATCATTGTCAGAAAAGCACTGAGGCTGATTGTGCTCCCTTTTACACTGGCGTAATTCTATTCATTTTCTAGGGTTAGTCCTGTTTCACACCAGTGTGAATGACAGCAGAATCAGACCTCATTATCTTTAATTGCTAATAGTATAAACTGCAAAAAAGACAATCAACTCAGCACAATTCCCTGCAACACATTCCAAGAGATTTTCAAACGATACACAGAACATGGTTAGAGAGGTGTTTACTTTGTCAATGTAAAGGAGGAAAGGAAGCAGATTTGCAAAAAGGCTGTAGATGCAAAATAGATTTCTGATACTAGGACAGAAAATATCATGTTGCCTCAATCTAAATCCATGGTACACCCACATCTTGAATACTGAGTGCACATGTGGTCACCCTATCTCAGAAAAGATACTTTGGAATTGGAAAAGGTTCAGAAAAGGGCAAAAAAAATTATTAGGGGGTTGGAACGGCTTCTGTATGAGGAAAGATTACTAAGACTGGGGCTGTTCAGCTTGGAAAAGAGATGGCTAAGGGGAGATATGATTGATGTCTATAAAATCATGACTGGTATAGATAAGGAAGTGTTGTTTATTACTTCTCATAACACAAGAACTAGGGGTCACCAAATGAAATTAATAGGCAGCAGGTTTCAAACAAATAAAAGGAAGTATTTCTTCACACAATGACAGTCAACCTGTGGAACTCCGTGCCAGAGGATGTTGTGAAGGCCAAGACCATAACAGGGTTAAAAAAAGAACTAGATAAATTCATGGAGAATAGGTCCATCAATGGCTATTAGCCAGGATGGGCAGGAATTGGTGTCCCTAGCCTCTGTTTGCCAGAAGCTGGGAATGAGCGACAGGGGATGGATCACTTGATGATTACCCATTCTGTTCATTCCCTCTGGGGCACCTGGCACTGGCCACTGTCAGAAGACAGGATACTGGGCTAGATGGACCCTTGGTCTGGCCCAGTAGTGCCGTTCTTATGTTCTTATACAGTAGCTATATCAACATCAGTGGAGTTGAGCCCACTAGGGTGACCAGATGAGAGGAAGAAAATATCGGGAAAACATGGGGGGGTCGCTGGTGGAGCAAAAAAAAAACCTGGAGTGCCACGGGCGGAGCAAAACAAAAAACAAAAAAATCCAGGATGCGAAATATCGGGACAAATGCCTAAATATTGGGACAGTCCCTAGAGCCCATTCACACCTTAGCTGAAATTGGACTACAGAATTCTAGTACAAAGAGCACATAAAATCCTCAAACAAAAGCAATAAATCACAAACAACAGCCATACTCAATATGCCGCATATTAAGACCAGCATGTATCAGTTTCCTGGTCTCCTTATCTTTCTTAGTACATAATAAGCAAGTAGAACTTGAGTAAGCTATTTGCCCTGCCTGCAAGCTTACTCAATAAAAACAGTAGGGTCAGCCTTACAAACGATGTGACTTCCAGGAAAGAGAAAGAGTTTTTGTTTGTCGGGGGGGCGGGGAGGAGGGAGAAGGGGCATGAGAGGAAATCAGGCCATAAATTGCCTCCACTTCCAGTCCTGTTGGGGAGATGACGTAAGTAGACTGGTGCTGGATTTTTTCTTCCTCTTCCAGAGCCATTGCTGGAGAAGGAAACAGGGCTCAACCATGAGCTGCAGAGCTTTCATGGCCTCCAAAAACCTCAGTCCAACTGATCACTAGGGCCCTGCATTCATTAGTGTGACAGTCTGTATCCTTATGTTCACCATTTTTACAATACTGTGATAACTTTTGTACAAAGCATGCCTTGTGAGGTATCATTTAAAAACTCAAAATCTGCTGAACATTATTGTCACGGTAAAATATGTGTGGAAACATTGTATGAAAAGTTATAAAATTCTACTGTTTAAGACATATTCAAAGTCTGGGAAAACAACTTCAAACCAGTTCCCACAGAGAAAAAAAGGCTAGCCAGCACCTCATCTGGGTGTCAGCAAAATCAAATGGACTATCGCTTGGTTAGGTGGCCATTCTTTGGCAGAAAGAAGGGTCTGAGCAAGAAATTTACATCTTGGCAGACAGACTTGCTGTCACCTGAATGCCAGCTGGAGATGATTCTCAAATGAGAGAAACGCTGTAAGAAGGGAGAACAGAGTACACAAATCACCTCTCTCCCCTCATCTCTATTCACAGCATCAACAATATTTGAAAAACAAAAAAAGCATCTTTGAACTGGGAGAGGGGTCCTGGCTAAGAGATCCAGCCATACTGCTTTAAGTTCACTTAGCTTGTTAAGTTAGGTATTAGTTTGCATTTTACCTTTTATTTCTTTGTAACCAATTCTGACTTTTATGACTCATTACTTGTAATCACTTAAAATCTATCTTTCTGTAGTTAATAAACTTGTTTTATCTAAACCAGTGTGTGTTTGGATCGAAGAGTTTGGAACCTTCATTTGAGAGAAGAGGGTTTGTGCATATAAATTTCTATTAATAAATGGACAGACTTTCTATTAGCTTGTATTGTCCAGAAGGAAAGAACTGGGTAGTGCAAGAAGCACATTTCCGAGGACAAATCTGGGACTGGGAATTTGCTGGTTTCACTCTGCAATATAATTCAGGACTGGCTGTCTTACAGTACTAGTATAACTAAGCTGGGAGTAATTTACAAGCTAGAGGCTGTGTGTGAACAGGCCAGGAGTGGTTGTTCTCAGAGCAAAGCAGTGTAAAAGGCACCCAAGGTTGGAGAATTGAGGGGACACCACTTTTCAGCAGTCCGGATTGTACCCTGGGGAATGTCACAATTAGGAAAGTGGGTTTTGTTTAAAAACATGCTTGCCCGGATTGACCTCGACCAGCTAACACTTTTTTAAAGGTGTTAAGTCCTTTCTAGCAGTAGTGGTTAAAGATATGTCGTTAAAATGCATGCATAGGGGATGCTCTGAATCATACAGCTTGTCTATGTGACAAATATGGCCCTTTCCTGCAATATACTGGACAAACCTTATTGAATTAAAAGTATCTTAGGAGTTCATTGTATCAAAAAGGCAAATGTTTATGTATTCTTGTGGAATTTTATGTAATGTTTCCAGGGGGAGACATGGCAAATGTAAACCCTGGAAAGTGTTAGGAGCTTCAAAAGACTATTGCAAACAGCATGCCAGACAAGAATGCACTTTAAAGCTGAATAGATTTCATCAGTAGGTGTATGCAAATGTACCCCCACCACTTATGCAACAACTCAGCCTTTTGAAGCTTCACCCTGAGGTAGGGACCTTTGTCTGCTGATCACCTGGTACATGAAGAGGCGATTAGAGGCCCAATGAACAATTCAGGGTGTGCTGGGTCTGACCCAAGGTGGTTATGAACTTTGTAACCCCACAGAAAATCCTTGGTGAAGTTTGAAGGACTGACTCCTAGCCAAGCCCTTGTTGGAGTTGGGGTGATTACTGATAAGCTTTTTAGTATGCACGGAGGTTCTTTTATTTTTTCTCTGTAATGCCTTAACCTTAAGAATAAGTGGGCTTGCTTAAGAAAAGCTGTGTGGTACCTTATAATTGTGAGCAATTATGCTGTTTGTAGCCTCTGAAGGGAATGCAAAGCTGGCCTGTTTAGGCAGTCTGACTTGCTGGGGAATTCACAGCATAGGCAGAGAACCATGCAGCCTGGAAGGACCCCCCTCAGCAGGGAAAGAGACACAGATCTCCACTCAAGAGAGGTGATGACTGAGGAGCCTGGAGCGTAGAGTGGACACCCTTCCTGGACCACAATGGGGAAATACAGGTGCATTTGCCCTGAGATGTGACAGTCTACATTAGCACTTTTCAGGAACTCTCCCACTGGTAGGAGTGCTAGATAAGTCAGGAGTGTTTTTCCATCATGTTGTCTAGGCACATTCTGAGTCACAAAATGATAACTATGGGTCTAAGCCTGAAGTCTTTATTCAAGCAAAAGCCCATCGTATCAATGGAAACTCCCATTAAAGACAATGAGATGGACGTCTGCCTGAGTCAGGACTTTGGGACTAGGTCTTTGGCCCAGGCAACTTGGCTCTTAGCTGTGGTCTTCATTGGCTTCTCGTGTAGTCCTAGACAGTGCTGGCAAGAAGTAGTTCTTGTCTTTGGACAGAGGAGCCCAAGCAGGTGTAGATGTAAAGAGCTCTCTTCTTCCAGCTATCTCTTCTTAAAGGACAACGGTTAGTTTACCTATCCTGGAACAGACTGTGTGACTTTCACAAAAAACAGTCTTGCACAATAAGGATCTTCGTTAAAGTCAGCTTGATGAAGAAAAAGGGACAATTGTATTAAAACAATATAATATGGAAGCAGATTTAGCCTTAATTCAAATATTACTCTAGACAGCTACAGAGTTACTGGTATGAAAATAGAAGTTAGAAATAGCATGTTGGATCAGCATGTCATGAGCTACCAAAGCTTGGCCATAACTTCCTTGCTGATAAGCTGCGGTTCTGCATATCAGTCTCAAAGCATATCTATACTAAAAAGCTTCACTGCTTTAACTATACTGGTATATTTCAAGTGGCAAATCCCCCTCCTCTAATGTGGATGCAATTACACCTCTACCCCGATATAACGCTGTCCTCGGGAGCCAAAAAATCTTACTGCGTTATAGGTGAAACCGTGTTATATCGAACTTGCTTTGATCCGCCTGAGTGCGCAGCCCCGCCCCCCTGGAGCACTGCTTTACTGCGTTATATCTGAAATGGTGTTATATCAGGTCGCATTATATCGGGGTAGAGCTGTATATCAATATAAAAATAGTATACTGGTATAGCTTACTCCAGTCTGGGAAGCAAAATAAGCTATACGGTATAAGGCACGTAATGTCAGGATGGGGTGCCTTTGTCTGTCAGTGCTGCCTTGCAGCAGAATGGGGACCTACACCAATCTAAATCCATGCCACCACACCCAATTCTGCATTTGTCAAGGCCTTGTTATGACCCAGCCCTCTAGCTGGGTCATTAATGATCTCTGCCCCCTTCAAGGTGATGGAGAGTCAGAAGTCCTATGACTGTAGTGGGGGCTAGTCAGCCCCAGGTCTCCTGGGTTCAGAGCTGCCTTCTCCAGAGTCCTTGGCTAGAGTAGATAGGGGAGCCCAGTCCCATTCTCTCCGCTGGGTTCCAGCTCAGGGCCCTTGTTGGGAACTGCCAGAACTAATCCTTCTCAGCCCCTTTCTGCTCCCTGAGCTACTTCCTACCTTTCCTCCTCTGTAGGCCTCCCTCTTTGGAGTTTTGGCTTGTCCCTCAGCTTCTCCTCACTCAGCTGGAGGGACTCCTCGCTGACAGCTTCCATTCTCCCCAAGAATCCCCCTCTAACAGAGGTCCTTAGCCTTTTATCAGATAAAGGTGCTTTCCTGCCTAATTAATTGCCTCCTAGTGACTCAGTGAGTTAACAACTCCCAGGAGAACCTGAACTACCCCATTCCCCCTTTTGGAGCCTGTCAGAGGTAGGCTGGGCCCCTGACCCCTTCAGAGAGCCCTCTGATGGACCATTATACGAGTATAATTGCACCCACACTAGGGCCTGTATCGGTATTATCGATACAGTTAAAAACACACATACCTTACTGACCTAGCCAGACCAGTATCACTTTTCTAGTGTCAACCAGGCCTGCGTCCCACTACTGTAGAAAGTGCCAATAGCTTTGTTTTGTCAGAGAGACTTCCCTGGTATATCAACAAGTATTTTAAAATATTAGTTTTATTACAGTAGCACTTAGAGGCCCACACCCCTTGTGCTAGGCACTGTGCAAACATAACAAAAAGACAATCTCTGCCCCAAAGATCTTACAGCCTGTGCTAGCCTGCCTTTTCATTCTGATTATGACATTATTAGGTTGTGCATATATGATCCAAACACAGTTTACTTCCCCAAGATAAGTACCATATATCTTGGTTCCCTTCTCCTCTACCCTCCCATTTTAATTTCAAAAGCTACTTTGAACTCAGACTGGAGTCACTGAGCCACATATGCCTGGTCATTGCTTAATCCTGGCTCAGAGGAAAGGCCACCTCTAGATCTATTCTTGTCCGGCCAAAACTAAACCCCTTTTCTACTCCCACCCCAGATATACATGTCCTTCCTGGAAGAGAACCTTTAGAATGCCAATTAGGCTTTCATGGACTTGTCTCAGGGTATTACTTGAAGCAATTTAGCATACATCCTCTGTCGATCCTGAATTTACAGAGACGGGCACATACTTTTCAGTAACACCCTGTCCTCAGAACAATCATTTCCATTCTCTGTTGTATTGAATTCTTGACAGACCAACCTTGTTCTGTCCCAGTTATGTGAGAAGAATGTCATAAACTTGAATAATCTAATTTATTTGTGAATTCTGAGCTTGATTCACCTCCACTAGCACAAGGGAGTGCACGTAACAGACCTCTGTGATAGATGCACCAGCAGTGACATTTAACCCAAAGGAGAGGACACCGGATTCACTGACACCCTCCTTTGCGAGTTCTGCTGAGGGAGAGAGCTTTATATGCCAGCAGGAATCTGAATCAGTGCATTTTCCGGGTGCCCCTGCCATGATCCCACCCCACCAAATGGCCTAAAGCCCACTGAAGTTATGCAAAAATTCCCATTGAATTCAGTGGGTTTGGATCATGTCCTTTGCTGGCAGCACTGCCAGGTCCTGGCCCTCTCCTTTTACAAGTTGCAAATACTGCAGTAGAGTTCTCCAGTCAAAACACATTGTATTTTATTTGTAAATGTGTTTAATGAAAACATTTTTATTTACATCAGGTTTAGAACAAAATCTTATTTTAACAAACTGAAACATGGAGCCTAACCTACACAGGCAAGGTATCTCTTTAAATGGTGCCTGCTAGAAACACTTTTTGTAGGAGGTCTGTTTACTGATTATAAAAAGAGGAAGAAGACGTTTTCTGCATATTACACAAACACAGGAAATGGAAATTCAGCCAGGGGCTCTTATCATACAACAGACAGACTCTCTTTGTATTGGATACTTTACCCACATTTTTCAGCTCAACATGAATTACATTTGGAAAAAATACTGATTAACAGATGAGCTGTTCTCTGCTTGATTATCAGAGAAATAAAGGATGTTATCAAACTAATGCACAGTTTTTCCAAAACCAGGCATTAGCTTCCTAAACGTCAAAGGGAAGCAGCGTGGTATCATGGACAGAGAGAAGACGTCAGGATTTCACTGTGCCACTGTCATGGACTCACAGGTTGTGCTCACTCTTGGCCCCGTGCAGTCCGTGGGGGGAACCCCCTTTAGTGAGACAGCCCTTCTCGGGGGTCCACTCTCTCTCGGGGGTTAAGCCCCTCCACCTCCTGGAGCCGCACCTCTCTGAGCCTTAGCACGCCTGTCTCTTGCCATGGGCCCCCTCAGGGAGTCCACTTGCTCTAGACCCCCAGGGCCTCCACTCCCAAAGGGAATAATGCCACCCTGTTCTCGAGACTGGAGTGACACTCAGCCAGCGTAGAACAGGAGGGTTTACTGAGCGTTTGAACACCGCATAGGAAACTCGCAGGGCCCTCAGGCCTGGCCTCCTTCAGCACAGCACATCCAAGTCTCCCCTGCATTCAGGTGGGCTCTGCCTGCTCCCTCTCTCCAGTCCCGAACCCCCCTGCTTCCCAGCTGGGCATCTATCACCTCCCCCAAGCCCCGCCTCTGTCCATTGTCTTCTCTCCAGGTAAACAGGATCGCCTGGGCCTCCTCTCCTCTCTTGTGTCCTCTGGCCCCCTCTGGCTGGAACCGATTGATCAGATCACTGGGGTCCTCTCTTCGCAGCCCATTGTTCTCCCACTGGCCAGAACCGGCTGCAACTCCTGAGCTGGGCCTCTGGGTCACCAGGTCACCAGTCGCTAGGGTATCCATTCTCCAGGCCATTGGCTGGGGTCCCAAGTTTCTTCGCTGGTCCTCTGTAACAACAAACTCCCTCTCCCATCACCCCATTAAACCAGTAACACCCAGGGAAACTGAGTCCCACCCCCTCTGCATGCAAACCATTGGAAAAACAAGGAAAAAACAAGAAAATCCCCCACTTCGTCACAGCCACCATTTAGTAAAGCCTCCCACTATCCTTGTGAAGGGTTAATTAATGTTCATAAAGTGTCTAGAGATCCTTGGATAAGAGTTACATATGTATAAAGATTTCATACTGGACAACTTCTCTTATTATGCAAGAACCCTCTTTGGTGATCAAAGGGCAATACTGATGTAGCTAAATTGGTAACCAGCAATGTAGCGCTCAGCCAACACCTTTCAAAGTACACAACATGGAGCAATAAAATATGGCAAAGCATAGAATTATGGAACCTGTGCTTGATGGCTGCTGTAATTGGACAAAGTTGAGAATACTTTATAATCACAATATGCCAAATAAATACTGTACTGCTTTGTGCAAACACAGTTTGTTTACACCAAAAACACGAGGGAGCCTGGGAGAACCTGTTAAAGCTAATGCTGATAAGCCATTTCTGTCTTCCTCATAACTTTCCACATTTATCTTTGAGACTGAAATTTTCCATCCTTGGTCTCTGCACAAAAGTGAATCTCCCATCTTTTAAAAGTTATGGGAGAGTGGTAAAATATATCCAGACTTCAAAAGTGATTATAATAATAAAAGCAATTGGAGTTTGAAACTTGGCAAGGACATAGTACTCAGTGAGGTCTACTACCGTTCTAGTCTTTTAAGAAAGATAACAAGCATTGAAAGTTTCTGCACAAGCTGAGACTCATAAAGCCTAATGAAGCTCCATCCTTTTTTGACATAAGGGACTAGTCTACTCGCAAGCTTAAAGATAAGCATATACTAGAGCGCTTCCTCAAACTGGACCCTCCTGGCAGGATGAGGGCATATCATGATTCCCCTGAGTGTGCCCTTGCAGAGGGTAGACTTATTGTCTCCATTTCTCCTCAAAGACTCCACCACAAGTTCTCTTCCATCCAAAATTACCTCAACCTGGAGTTGGTTGGTTATCCCACATAGTGCAAGTAATCCTTGAAAGCCCAAGACACAGTCTGTTTCTCCCACACATTGCACATAGTGTATGTAGCTAAGAAACTGTTACAACTTTGTTTTCACTGTACTGAGCCTTTACATTTCCTAGGAATGTCCATCTCCAGGAGCAGCTGCTGTTCTGTGAGGCACAGCATGTTATAGAGGAGATAAACTATGGTTTCCTACAGGATCTTTACTATGTTACATTCTTTTTTGTTGCATCCTTTAATCTAAAATAAGTCACTCAGAGTAAAAGTGCAGCAGTTGCTCTTTGAAAAAACTAACTGTTGTTACTGAACTTTGTTACTGTATAAGTGCACTGAGAGCTCCTGTCAGCCTGCGGGGCTAACCAAGATTTTGAGTTTTCCCTCATTACAATTCCAAAGTTGACGAGTGGATCCTTTATGTTGCTGAGGAGCACTTGCTCTTGCAACCTTGCTCCACCATTTGCAGGGTCTCAGCCAATTAGGGAGGAGCAAAGATGAGACAGTTCTCCCCCACTCATGAGAAGGAGCCCTTCTCATGCAACGTTGCATAGGAGAAACACAAGTGGTCCATGCTCTTTTAATGGGTTTTCTTCTTGAAATTATTTAGTTAGTTACATATATATGAATGGTATTTTTGGAGTTTTTAATTAGGTTTAAATCAAAACAAAAGCAATTTCTATGTTCGGGTGGAAAGTCAAACCCATATTTTTAAAAATGAAATGTTTGTGTTTAATCATTCTTTTAAAAATGAATTACTGCAATTACTTAGATTTATTACTGGAAGAAGCTGATATGCATGACCTGTTATGCTATTTCATTCAGGGCCTGAAAGAGTGTTTACATCTGTATTGTATGTTGACATTGCAAGATGCACTTCACCAAGTAAAGAGCATGATGCCATTAAGAATTTGAATAGAAACTGGAGTCAAGAGCCTTATTCTGCAAAAATTCACTAGTGTAAGCAGTGTTTGGTACTGTGAGTAGTCCATTTGAAGTCAGTGTAGCTGACAGTAAGCACTGCCCTTAGAAGAGGCTGATCATTAGAGGTGAGATCACGTTAGAGGCTGAAATTGGGTTTAATCCTTAAAGTACTGGCCCTAGTTATAATATAGTCAGTAGTCATTCCACATATCCCACTTTGCAGGACTGCTGTGAGGATAATGCTTGGGAGATGTTCAGATACCACAGTGATAAGGACTATATAAGTACCTAGATAGACATATTGGCAGAGCAATATGGGGAAGTTTGCAGTGCAGCTGACTGTCTTGTGGAGTAGAAGGCTTTGTTTTCTGAACCTGGCAAACTTCATAAACACTAGCATAATTTTAGCTATTGGTTAAAACCATTTCCTTTCTGCTTGCTAATCTTGTCTCCACCCTATCACCTCCGCCCCAAAATGTTATATATGAAAGCTGTACACTGAGGTGTTTGGCAGTGCCTGTAAATAACATGCTATGGAAAGATGCATAGGTACAGTGATGCCAATGCTCATGATATTAGGTTTGTCTTAAAGCCCCAGCTCCTGAATTCATGTGACCAGGACATCTCAACTTTCATTTAATTTTTTTTTCCAGCCCTTGTGGTGGCACAGAAAAGCTTGAAAACACAAACCCCAATGGCTCCAGCACTGGAAGACAAACAAAAATGTTATTTTTAAACCAAACTCATGATTTTTTGGGGCCTGACTCATGATATTTTAACATGTGGCATTGGTGTTACTGAACCACATAGAATAACAACACAGGGAGGCGGGGGGGTGGATAAGTCATAAGTGTCCTGCAACCGTGTTGTGGGAGAGATGGGGGTGCTGGAATAATTTGTATGGGGGGGTGCTGAGAGCCATTGAACCAAACTGTAAACCCTATATATGGTGGAAACCACTTCAAGTCAGGGGGTGCTGCAGCACCCCTAGTTCAAGCACCTGTGGGGAGAGATGTTTTGGAGGGAGGAGGAGGTAAGTTTCCCCCAAAGGATTGTGGGTTAATAGTGCTGGCCTGCAGTGTTATTTGGGGGGAAATGTGGGTGCTGTCTCTGATTTTACCCTGATAGGTGTGCATGTAGGGATGGGTGACAGTGAATCCTGTGACACTCAGGCCTTGTCTACACTACAAATGCTCTACCAGTATAGCTATATGGGCAGATTCCCCCCTAGTGTAGACACAGCTTATGCTAACATACGGAGTTTTTCCTGCTGGTAGAGTAACAGCATCTCCCCGAACAAGATTAGCTTTGCGATGGGGGCACCCTCCTGTTGGCACGGCAGTGCCTACGTTAGGGATGTTGCTGGCATAGCTGCTTCTACACTGGGCATGTTGCCACTGTGGGTGTTGCTGGCACAGCTCTGTCTACACTGGGGGTGTGCTCGGCACAGCTCTGTCTATGCCATGGGGCAATGGATGCGGCAGGGCCATGGCTGTCCCCGGGGTGTGTACGTGTGATGCGGCAGGGCTGTGTCGTGTAGCGTAGCCTGGTCTCAGTGGTTTGGGTCATGGCTGTGGTGCCAGGCTGGAGCTGCCTGATTGCCATTGTGGGCTCCCTGTCCCTCAGCTGCACCAGGGACCAGCCCAGGACTCAGCAGGGACCTGCCCAATGGGGCCTGATTCTGCAAAGGCTAGGGTTACCATATTTAGTGCCTCCGAAAGGAGGACACTCCACGGGGCCCCGGCCCCGCCCCAAAGTCTCCGCCCCCTCCCCAAAGTCTCCGCCCCCTCCCCTGCTTCCCACGAACATTTGAGTCGCGGGAAGCCTGAAGCAGATAAGGGGGGCTGTGGGGGAGGAGGCGCAGCCCAGGCTGGCCCTCCCCGGCGTTTCCAGCCTGGGTCGGCTCGGGCCCTGGGGTGCCGGCCCCGGGCCAGGCCGAGCGGCCCCAGCCCGCCCAGCACTGCCGGTCCCCGGGCCGGCCCCCGGGCCGAGCACCCCCGGCACCGCACCGCCGGTCCCCAGCCCGGCTCCCGGCACCGCCGGCCGAGCCCCCGTCCCGGCCCCCGAGTCCGGCCCTCGAGCCCCCGGCACTGCACCACCGGCCCGGCCCGGCCCCGCCAGCCCGGCCCCACATGTCCCGATTTTCCCGGACATGTCCGTCTTTTTGAGATTTCCCCCCGGACGGGGATTTGGAGCCCAAAAAGCCGGACATGTCCGGGAAAATCCGGGCGTATGGTAACCCTAGCAAAGGCGGGAGCTGGGGTCACCCAGTGGGGTTCCCGGCAGCAGTTCAGTGGGAGCTGGGCCCCGTGCAGGATCGGGCCCATGGAAGCCAACGGCACAACAGCCAGTGCCCTCGTAGGACGCAGGATCGGGCCCTGCAGTGACAGCGAGGCGGGGGCGACGCCAGCGGGCATCATTCCCTCCCTCGCCGCAGCGCGCCCCCGCCTCGCGGCCGCGCGCAGCAGTTGCTAAGGCCTGGAACCGGAGGTGTGTTCGTGTGTGTCCCCGGCTGGCCAATCGCAGGCAGCTGTCGTCACCGCCGACCAATCTCAGACTCGGAACAACAACAACATCAAGAAGGAAGGAGGGGGACGACTCTATCCAATCAGCGAGCAGGACTCACGAACCAATCAGCGCGCCGGACGATTTGGGCGGACTTTTCAAAATGGAAAAAATCTCGGGTCCCTTTAAAAGTGTGATTCGACTTGGTTTCCGTCTCCTTCCGCGTCTCCACTTTGGTAACTACCCGGAGAAAGCTCGCTGCCAGAGAGCGAGTGGTGTGCACCCAGGCGCTGCCTAGGGACAGCTGATGGCCTAATTGAGCGCGGTGGTTGCCCTCTCGGCCTCTTTGTCTACGACTCCTCGGGGACTCTTTAACCGCCCCCTCCCCTGCCTGACATTTCACCGGCCGGACTTGTCCGAGATCATTCCGCCCGGGAACATCTGCGGCTCCGGAGAAACAAAAACAAGGGGGTGTGGGCGCGGCGGGTCACGTGACGGGGCTGAGCGGAGGGGACGGAGAGCGAGCCAGCCCAGCCGCCTCCATTTTGCTGTGGCCTCAGCTGCCCCTCGCTCGGCGCCCGCGGGGAAGGCGGCGGCGATGGTGCTGCTGCCCGTGCAGTGAGTGCGGGGCGGGGGGGCCGGGGCCGCTCGCGGGTGACGGCGCCGCTTGAATGCGGGGCTGGGATCGGGGCCGCTGCGCGATTCTGCGGTGACAAGAGGCTGGAATCGCCCGCGCCCCGATCTCCGCTTCACCCCCCGCCCCCGGACCCGCTTCTCCGGCGGGGGGCAGCGCTGCTGAGAGGTAGGGGCCGCCCCGAGAGCGCCGGGGGGGGTGAGGGGGAAGGGCTGGTGGGGGGAGCCGTTGGGCCGGGGGGCTGGTGGGGGGGGGAGTAACAGAGGGGGCTGGGAGCCGTTGGTCTTGCTGAGGCTGCGAAGAGAGGGAGTTGGGGGAGCCGTTGGGCTTTGGGGGGGAGTTGGGGGTAGTCGGTGGGGAGGAAGGGGGGAGCCGTTGGGCTTGGGGGGGGCTGGGGAGGAAGGGGGGAGCCGTTGGGCTTGGGGGGGCTGGGGAGGAAGGGGGGAGCCGTTGGGCTTGGGGGGGGGCTGGGGAGGACGGGGGGAGCCGTTGGGCTTGGGGGGGGGGGGGCTGGGGAGGAAGGGGGGAGCCGTTGGGCTTGGGGGGGCTGGGGAGGAAGGGGGGAGCCGTTGGGCTTGGGGGGGCTGGGGAGGAAGGGGGGAGCCGTTGGGCTTGGGGGGGGGCTGGGGAGGACGGGGGGAGCCGTTGGGCTTGGGGGGGGGGGCTGGGGAGGACGGGGGGAGCCGTTGGGCTTGGGGGGGGCTGGGGAGGACGGGGGGAGCCGTTGGGCTTGGGGGGGGCTGGGGAGGACGGGGGGAGCCGTTGGGCTTGGGGGGGGGCTGGGGAGGACGGGGGGAGCCGTTGGGCTTGGGGGGGGGCTGGGGAGGAAGGGGGGAGCCGTTGGGCTTGGGGGGGGCTGGGGAGGACGGGGGGAGCCGTTGGGCTTGGGGGGGGGAGCTGGGGGGGACGGGGGGAGCCGTTGGGCTTGGGGGGGGGAGCTGGGGAGGACGGGGGGAGCCGTTGGGCTTGGGGGGGGGGGCTGGGGAGGAAGGGGGGAGCCGTTGGGCTTGGGGGGGGAGCCGTTGGGCTTGGGGGGGGAGCCGTTGGGCTTGGGGGGGGAGCTGGGGAGGACGGGGGGAGCCGTTGGGCTTGGGGGGGGAGCCGTTGGGCTTGGGGGGGGGAGCTGAGGAGGAGGGGGGGGCTGCTCTCTCTGCTGGCCCCGGAGCTTTGTGTTGTGCCCCCTCCCTACTTACATGATGTGTCTGAACTGGTGGCCCCCTAGTCGGGACCCCCGTCAGGTTCGGGACCCCTTTGTGCGGGGCACTGTGCAAAGCAGAGCTGTCTGCCCCACAGCTGGGTCTCGCTTTTTTAGGGCTGCTGCCCAACCTCCCTTTGTTTTGTTTCTCTTTCTCTCTCTCTCCCCCTCCCCCGCTCGCCTTGTGATAAGTTTCAGTTATTGAACAAAGACCGCACCCCCCCACACACACACCCCAACCAGGGATGATGGTGGGTGACTGGTGATTGAAATATAAAGAACCTGATCGCTTCTATGCACGGATTCAGTGACTTCTAAAACATACCTAGATTAGATGGGGAGGGTCTGGCAAAAATTAAACCTTCAGATGTTTTGGGTAGAGAGTGGCCAGAAGCCATTTCTCCAACCACCTAACCGAAACCCAGTGTGATTAATTTCTGTAAGGCATTGAACTGTTGCTGCTGAACCTCCCTCTCCAGTATTATTGTTTTCTTTAATAACAAATCAGGCCAGAGCTCTCCCTGGGTCTGTGTAGGACACAACACCCCACACCCAGCAGCAATTGCCAAACCCACCCACACTGTCACAGGAGAGGACTCCTGTCTCTTCTCTCCCCTCCCTCTTCAGGGTGGGAAGCATATATCCCCATCTTCTCCCAATTCATCCCAGTCTCCTTTCCCCATAGAAGGGTAGGACTAAGTACACCACCCTAAGCTTTTTCTGGCGTAAAGAAAGAAGGTTTCATTGTTAAGACAAGGGGGAATAAGTGTTGCTAAAGTTGGACTCAGAATGTTTCACACTGATATTTGGGTCTGTAGTTCCTGTCCGACTCCCATTGTCTAATTTTCATTCAATGGCATGCTACCAAATACTGAGATTTGTTTTCCTATTAAGATGAAGGATTTGGGGGCTGAAGAACAAATGAGCAATGAAGCTTTCTGGCTGTTCAAGCAGTTAAATCTACATTTGGAGCAAGAATGGAAGTTTCAGCCTCGGGAGAAGGGGCTGAGCCTGATTGAGCGCACTGCTGAGGTGAGGAGCAGGAAGAGAGCTTTGGCTCTAGGGGTGGAAGAGTTAATTATTCATGAGATTGATGCATTGCATTAAGAACTAGCTGTGTAAATATCAAAAGCTTTCCTGTAGTTTTACGCTAGGGAATTGCAGTACATGAAACTAAATAGTAAAGGGGTGCTGTTAGTTCAAATTTAATACACAATTTAGGTTTTATAGAAACTTGTAGGAAACTGAATACCAGTAGAAACACTTGTCTTTTAAAAGTCCCATTATCATTTTTTTCTATATAAACATCCTTTTTATGTTTTTGTGGATGTATTTTAATTAAAATAAATGTATATATTATGTGCCATGAACTGTCTTTAAATTTCAACGCTTAAATTACTAGATATTTTAATTAATAGAAGAACTAGTTAAAAAATAAGGTGTGTTTTGTATCCGCATCTGATCTGTGATCTGCAAAAATGGTCCGCAGATATCAAGTGGATATCTGTAGATTTTCAGGGCTCTAATATATAAAATTTGGATCCGCATCCATCTGCAGTCCACAAAAATGGATTTGCAGGCTCTAGGGATGCCTTCCTGAGTTCGAGTTTAATGCCCTAATCAAACAGCTCTGTCTGGGCAGACTCCCACTGAAGTCAGTCAGGCTCTGTGTCTGCTCCCCTTAGCAGGTATAGAGCCCCACTGACTTCAATATGAAGTTAATAGCTTAGGTAAAGAAACTTATTTTAATGTATTAATGTTTCTATCTTGATTGTGTGCCTTCAAGTATAGAAAATATTGTTGATTCTTGTAGATTTTAATTATATATGCTGAAGTCATAGTGCTTTGTCTTCAAAACACTGTACAAACAACTAAAACAATTCTTGGGGTTGTAAACTACTTGGGGTATCTTGACAAATTAGACAGTGGAGACAGATCATTAAGGGAAATGGGCTTCTATACATTTAACCAAAGACATGTGAAATGTCATCCTGTGTAATTTAATACTTTAATGATCTCTGTAAAACTGACCCAATGAGCTTTTCTGAATTTCAGCTGAATATGGAATATTTTAACTGGACACTATAAAGAAGAATTTTGATGAGTAATCTGTATTATCCCACAGGTAGCTCCAGGGGCACCCCTATCTACATGCCTACAAATTAAATGTCTGCCGTGGTCCCTCAATATAAGCAGGGCTCATAATGGGTTTAATGTTTGCATTCTGGTGGAGAGTAGAGGGAACTCATTTAATACAGGAATTTTTCTGTGGCCTTTGCCCACACCCTGAGGTCAGGGTTTGTTCTGGTTATATACATTTTGGTAACAATTGTCTTTTAAAAACAAATGTATATTATAAATGTGGTTATACTTGATTTTGCACTAAGTTGACTTAGAAGGTCTGGCCTTCAGTCCAAACACTGTGGGTTTGTTGTGAGGCTTGGTAGGATAACTTACCACTTGTTTGGTAAATTAAAAAATCCACTGTTTTCACCACATACTTCTTTTAAGATAATATTTGCCATCTGCTTGCCTACTTCTAAGACAGATGACATTGCATAATATAGTGTTGTTAAATGCTGATTTTACTCATTTCATTGCAGAATGAAAACACTTTATGTCCAAGACTAAGGAATGCCAAGGTTGAAGATCTATGGAGTCTGACCAGTTTTTTTGGATTTACAATTGAAACTTTTGTCCTGGCGGTCAACATTATGGACAGATTCTTGGCTCTTATGAAGGTATCTTGAGTGGGGAAGAAGTATTACTATGGCAAAGATCCTTGTGTTGAATATGCACGTTTCCACTTTAGTTTTACATTCATGAGGTTTGCTTTGAACTAAAGTAAAAAACAATCAAGATTCTATAATAATAAACAACTGTAATTCGTGTCTCCTGGTTAGCAACATCCTGTGATAGCTCCTACTTCCTAGTTCAGAACTGGGTAGGGCACTTCATGACAGATAAGATTCTCAGAGTGACTATCAAATATTTATAGGGTATCATAACTGCACGTATCTCTACATAGGTAAACAAACAATATGGTTCAGGTTCTTGCCCTTAAAAGCCTATAATGTTAATCAAATAAGATGAGTCACAATATTTTTGCAAACTAATAGAGTATTGAGAAACGTGTATAACTATGGCTAATCTATGTGTAGTATTGTTAATATATAGTCCAGTGGAACTGCTTCAAGAGTACATTGCTGGGGTATTCTAGGTAGAGGGTGCTCAGCTTTGGAATTGTTCCCCCCTGGAAGTTGTGCATTTCAAGATTGCACTTTGTCATGGTAGTTTCACTAGAAAGGTACCAGCAAAGTGCTGTCAGTATAACAAGAATATAAAGTGTTAGTGAACTTTTTTTTTTTTTTCTCCCCTAACACTTTATATTTTTGTTATACTGACAGCATTTTGCTGGTACCTTTCTAGTGAAACTACCATGACAAAGTGCAATCTTGAAATGCACAACTTCCAGAGGCCACAGGTGGGAACAATTCCATAGTTGAGCACCCTCTACCTAGAATACCCCAGCAATGTACTCTTGAAGCAGTTCCACTGGACTATACATCAACAATACTACACATAGATTGGCCATAGTTATACACATTTCTCAATACTCTATTAGTTTGCAAAATAGAGAGGTGGTGGGTGGGGGGGGGGGGGGGGGGAGGAAAAATATGAATGAGATTAGAGTATTTGGCTTAGACAGGCATCATGTACCAGTAAATGCAGTCTAAACCTTTTACTTAATGTTTATATTGTAGTAGTGCCTAGACGTCTCAACCAGGCTAAATCCCTGTTTATCTGGGTGTTCTACGAACATACATGACAGTCCTGCCCAAAAGAATTTGCAGCCTAGAACATGAAATGCTTCATGTTTAACTGTAAAGGTTGTGAGGCTTTTATACATGGTACTTCCATAGTAACATCATGTGGGTCAAGGTCATCACAGGTATAACAATTGATAAACGTTTGTTTGTTTGTTTTTTCTTTCAGGTGAAACCTAAGCATTTATCTTGCATTGGAGTCTGTTGTTTTCAACTGGCTGCCCAAGTCATTGAAGAGGAATGCAATATTCCGTCCACTCATGATGTCATCCGGATTAGCCAATGTAAATGCACTGTTTCCGACCTGAAACGGATGGAAAAAATAATTTCGGAAAAACTGCACTTTGAATTTAAAGCTACTACTGCCTTAACCTTTTTGCACTTGTACCATACTATTGTACTCTATCATACCTCAGAAAGGTAAGTGTAGTTATATCATATACCATATCTGCAATGATCTGTCATGGTTATAAGACCCTTTCCCCCTTTTAGAAATCTCATTAAATCGAATTCTGACATTAGCTTAAAAATAGCCATACTTTAATCTTACATTTTACCTGAGTATAAATGTTGTTGTTATATTATTTGTAGGAAAGAAGTACTAAACCTCGACAAATTGGAAGCACAGCTGAAAGCTTGCAACTGCCGATTAGTCTTCTCTAGAGCAAAAGTATGTACATTTCAATTGTTTTGCTTAGTAATTCATAATCGGATTTTGATTTGTGTATGCTGAGTGTGTTTTGTACTTCCAGCCTTCCATATTGGCCTTGTGTCTTCTCACTCTGGAAGTTCAGACTTTAAAATCCATTGAGCTGTTTGAAATTGTTCTGCGTGTTCAAAAGCATTCAAAGGTAAACTATTTTAAATGGTTTGTTGACCTGTTGGCTTTAGCACGGAATAATGAAGTACCACTTTCCTAACCATGGGCATCCTGAACACAACCATAAGATGTTGGTTAATACCAGCACCCTTCCCCTTGGCATCTTGAGGTGTAAAACATACCATACCACTAAGACAAAATTACATGGGTACATTTTGCGCTCTTCTTTACCAAGAAGCAATCTGATATCAGGGTCTTATTGGATGCTTATATGATTAAGAACCTGTTAAGTTCTTCATCTTATCCAGTCTACTTAAAGGAAGCGCCCCAGTCATCCTGCTTCTTACATAGGAAGGGGCTTAAACATGACTCTTTTAAAATGTGGTCTATGTAAATGTACCTTTTTGGTTTTTCTTCTTACACTAAAGATGTTTAATATAGAAAAAGTGAAAAGTACTGTCTTAAAAGCATTAATGAAACTAGTATAGCTGAGTGCTTTTGTCTTAACTTTAAGTGTACAATAAAACCAAGACTTTACAACAAGCAAATCTACCCAGATTTATTTAACCTGAAATGTGTTCCCAGCCCTGAAGGAATTATTTCATATTTCCTAGCTCTGGATAGTTTTGTCTGACGTCCTTCATAAAATCATCGATATTATACAATTTTAATTTTCTTAATACACCTTAAATAGTATAACTGATAATTGTTTTGTTTGTGAAAATCCTAAGATTCAGGGTCCTGAGTCATAACACCCAATGAATGCCAGTATGAGGCAGGGACTAACTGGCTCATTTGCTTAAACTTGTCTTTAACTTAAAGGCAACGTGAATTTTATTTGAACTGTCAGCTTCACACTATGTTGCACAAGATTGTCTTAGGCCATGCTAAAAGAGCTGAACTTGAAAAGCGAAAAAGACTGACTTTTTAGTCCATTACTTCAGCAGCATATCACTTGAATTACATGCCAACATGTTCGTAAAGGTGAGGAGGCCTCATTCTAGACTGTCTGCAGTATAACTAATTAGATGTTTTTCTCACTTTTTTTTCTTTTTAAGATAAGTGACAGTGACTTACTCTACTGGCGAGAGTTGGTTTCAAAATGCCTGGCAGATTATTCTTCTCCTGAATGTTGCAAACCAGATCATAAGAAGTTAGTTTGGATTGTTTCAAGACGTACAGCCCAGAATCTACAAAATAGTTACTGCAGTGTTCCTGAGTTGCCAACTATACCAGAGGTTGGATGTTTCAATGAAAGTGAGAGGTAAGTAACATTCCTAGGGTGGTGGTTTTCGCTGATTTCAATAATTTCTACAAGCATTGTGGTGACACTTAGTCATAAAAATAGATTTGATTCAGTAGTTCTTATTTGCATCAACAGTTTCTTAAAGAAGCATAGTCTTTCTGGTTGCAAACTGACTTAAATCTCCAAAGCTATATATTGCTTGGGTAACTAGAAAATCACCTCAGTTTTCCCAAGCAGTTGAAGTCACGTGGCATGATCTGACCTAGCAGCTCCCAGGAATTTAATTTTAAGGACTGCAAGCCAGATGTTCAATGTTTCATTGTTGGCTTTTTTTTTTCTTTGTCACTTTAGTCCATGTTAATTTTTGTTTCAACAGTTTCTTAAAGGACTGTAGCTAAGAAGTTAGCATGTTTGGGAACCAAGTTTGAAATTTAAGGGCAGGTGAGGGGGGAAAGCAGATTTGAGATGGCAGGTTGGTATCTCCGAAAAAAATCAGAAGAAAATAGCGGAGGTGAGAAGTAGCTTTATCACAAGGAAGCTTAAACATGTTTGCAAGTAGTTTGTCTATTAAAACTACCTTTGATGTAACTCTTCCTTCTCAAAATTATCAAACAATGTGTAACCTTCCTTCATGAGAAGACAACGTTTGTTTCATGTTTAATCGTGTTTGCAGTAGTGCCTAAGAAGCATCATTGTGCAAACACAATAGCATGCAGTCTCTGCTCTGAAGAACTTACAATCTCAATCGACAAGACAGCTACAGCATGGGGGGAAAGGTATAACACAGGGAACCAATAATGCTGAGCTCTTGTTGGAAACATAGTTGCCGTATGTCATGTTTGTTTCACAATTTTGGGGCGGGGTGCCTACTTAAAAAGGGCTAAGCAAAATGGAAAGAAAAGGGGAGAGGGACATTCAGGGGAGCAGCGTAAGAAGCTAGGAAAGGCAGATGTGGAGTGAAACTGAGGTGAAGAGACTGAGGGAGAGGAAGGGACAGGGTTGGAGCAATCAGCACAGGGCAAAGGAAGTCCAGTCAAAATTGTAGAAAAAGGTGTCTGAATGTGTGCCGGTCCCCGTTTGGCTGCTTCTGCAACAGCTCCCACTGACTGAAGCCCCTGGAGCAGTTTGACTCCAAGGCCACATGCTGGGGAGGCACCCCCTGTGTCCTAATGCCCCCAGAGTTTGTGTGGTTCCCCCTTCACGGTTTTGGGTCCATGTACTTGCTTGTGGAAGTGATGGCCACCGCTGCCCCCCATTTTACCAGCTCCGCTGCCCCCCATTTTACCAGCTCCGCTGCCCCCCATTTTACCAGCTCCGCTGCCCCCCATTTTACCAGCTCCGCTGCCCCCCATTTTACCAGCTCAGTTGCCCCCCAGTGCAACAGTCCCTAATTAGGTGAGTTCTTTGCACAGCAGTCTGATCCTGCATCTGTTTACTTAAATGGCAGTCGTATTAAACCTTTAGTAATCTGGATGGTTGTCAATACTAAACATTTTAAAGAAACTAGTAGCTGTGCCATTTCACACAACAGTATAAACATAGTGATAAGACGTACAGTGCCTGTTTGTGTTAGTTAATAAGTGGTAGCATAATCATGCTAGTGGATTAAAAACTAGGTCCAACCCTTGCTAATATGCTGTGATTTGAGCATTGGGAGCACAGTAACTGATAATACAAGCTTTTTCTAATATTTTTGAAGTCTCTTTGCCAGTGGAATGAAATTCTGTAGAACTAGAAGTATGAAGAGCTTTTGAATTTCATTGGCATCTGACATTCCACAGCAACTCAATATCTTTATAGGAACAAAATATTTCATAAAATGTGGGATCCCAAAAAAAACCCAACAAAACCTTCATGGCTGCTTGTGTAGTCATCCATGATTTGAGTAAATTACAAATAATTCTTCCTTCTCTTTCAGTGAAGACTCCTGTGAAGACATGAGCTGTGGAGAAGAAAGTCTTAGCAGTTCTCCTAGTGATCTAGAAGGCAACTTCTTCTTTGACCTCAAACCTAAATCTAAGTGGAAAGCTCTCAACTGTCAGTCTTAGCAATTTGATTGCACTAGAGTACAATTTTTAAATGTACCATAGGTTTTCTTGGCAATAACAAATGAGTAGGTAGTATCCAGGCAAGAGTTGCTATGGAATACCTAAGTGCTTATAATGCCTGCTTTTTTTTAGAATTCTGATTTAAGCAGCCATTTAGGTGCCCATTCAGCAAAATACTTACACAGCCATAGTCCTGTTGAAGTGGACTATTCTTGTGAGTAACATGATGCATGTGGACAAGTACCTTGCTGAATTCGGTCTAACAGCATAATGGGCTAGTATTTCAAATGGTAAAACCGCTTTAGAGCGCGCACGCAATCTTCAAGAAAAGAGGTTGTATGTGTTCTATTGTACTCATTTCTTTTGGGGCAGGAACTATTTTAACCAAAATTATATATTTTGATGGTGTACTCTAAGGATTTTAAAATCTTTGCTTTTTAAACTTCAGGAATCCTTGTTTGATTAGGAGTATGCATGATCTATTTTGAGAGGAATATAGACTTAAATACCTTTAAACCCATTCATACGAATGATAGTCTAGTATGTATGTGCTGGGGTTTATTTTAGTATTTTCATTTTAAACTAATGCAGAATAAGCTTATGCTGAATTTTATAATATGAACTTCAATGTTTAAATTTTAGTGTGAACAAGTCAATTCATACTATTAGACTAGAAGTATTAACATGTTCAATTTTATAAGTCTACATTCCTTGAAATATTTAACCCTTGTAGTTGATTTCAGTATTCTTCCACTGTCAAATGACTAAATCCATAATCAGACTGGTTTGCATGCTTATGTGAAAGCTGTTAGTGCAAGAAGAGTTGGTATTATGCAGAAATGTCAGGTAAATGTGAAGTTGATAAAGTGGTTGATATAATGGCAGAAACTTGGTAATTTTTTTGCATTTTTGTTAAAGCACACAGATTAGTATGATTGCATTTCACTCGAGTATGGACAGCTAGCAAATGAGGAAATTCACTCTATAGAATAACGGTAAATGTGTGGTAGTGCCAACATAAAAATGAAGGGGCAAAAAAAGACAAGCTAAAGTTTAACGTTTGTAGAAGTAAACATCTTTCTAGGATGATGTGCGGATGTGAATGGTGATGTAAGTTCCTAAATGTTATATGCTTTCAGTTTTATAAACTTATACAAACGTTTACAAAATGTATAAAAAAATGTAAATTTTAAAAATGTACAGAAAAATCTTAACTTTAAATGAACAAAAAAGTACTGTATTTTTTTACATTGTGTATGTAACTCTGTAGGTAGCTTGCATGTGAATATTAATTTATTGTGTATTCTGTATGATACAAATACTGTCTATTGAGGTTTTGCTTTTTCTACAGCAGGCCTCAACATCCAAGATATTTTCTGAACCCAATCTCTGTTAAAGGTTATTAAACCTACTGTTTTGCTTCAGTTCAGAATAAAAATAAAGCAGTTGTATTTCTGTTTGTGTAAATCTACTGCAATCTAAGACTTCTCAGTAAAGTTATATCAGCTGCTCTATATACTGAAACGCTGGCTTGGTCTGAAACTTTTCTACATGGACTATTTAAGGCTTTTCAGAACAGCCTTAAAGGAACATAGTATCCTTTATATCCTAGATTTTTATAGATTGGGTCTCCAGTAAGAACCTAGCTAACTAGACTTTGATACCTGTTTTGATTCATGAATTGTAACATACTAGAGAATTATTTAAAAGACTTCTAAAATGGCTCTACATAGTTAAGCAAAATCACTAAGTTCTGATTTAATCACGGGGGGGGAAACCCAACCTATGTAGGCAAAATTTTGTTACCCCCAACTAAGAAAATTCCTATCACATATAGCTGATCTTGTGTGTTGGTTTTTTGTTTTTTTGGCAAAGGGGAAGCTAAATTACTCTTTGCTCAGTCTTTTCTTAATGTTTTTGTACTTTGAACACCATTACATAAGAACAGTCATATGGGGTCAGACCAATGATCTATCTAGGCCAGTAGCCTGTCTTCTGACAGTGGCCGGTGCCATGTTTTTCAGAGGGAATGAATTAGAACAGGGCAATTATTGAGTGATCCCTCCGTCTGTTGACCAGTCCCAGCTTCTGTCAGTCAGAGGCTTAGGGATGCTCGAGCATGGGGTTGCATCCATGGCCATTTTGGCTAATAGTCAGTGATGGACCTATCCTCCATGAATGTATCTAATTCTAGTGGCTGTCAGCCTACTATTAACACCACTGCATCTCAGAGTCCTGGAACTGACACTACTACATGTTCTAGAACAGTGGTTCTCATACTGGGGGTGGGATCCCTCAGGGGATCGCAAGGTTATTACATGGGGGCGGGGGTTGCAAGCTGTCAGCCTCCACCTCAAACCCTGCTTTGCCTCCAGCATTTACAATGGTGTTAAATGTATAAAAACGTGTTTTTAATTGATATGGGGGGGGTCATGCTCAGAGGCTTGCTACGTGAAAGGGGTCACCAATACAAAAGTTTGAGAACCGCTCTTCTAGAAGGAGTTGGGCATTCTTTCCTAGCACTGTAACAATATCAACTTTACTATAGTTTCTGCCAGTTAACAGTATTAGGTTGTGATTACTGCTCTGTGCTAAGCTACTGGGTGACTTGACTGTTAGAGGGCTTATTCCTTCACCCTTCCATTTCCCTGGTCCTTCTCATGTGAAGAGACAGCAACAATACCCAAAGTCCAAAGGTGTAAACAATTCAATGTTCATTGGGGTGAACTTCCACCAAGCTTAAATCAAAGTTCCTTTTTCTTTATTTTCAAATCCCAATTTACTTCCTCTTTGCCCCTAATTTATATAGTAATATTCTCAGTTATACCTTAACCTAATCATTTTACTAAAATTTACCTAACAATCCTAACATTGTAACATGATTATCTAACCAATTATATCCCACCACCTTAATTAGTTTACATCCAGCAAAAGTAATTGTTTCTGTCTGCTGTATAATCACAAAACCAGACAGAGACCATGCAAATAAACAATAGCAAAGTGGGAACTCTAATGCCAAAACAATACAGAAGTGAGGATTTCACAACTACATCTATAGACAGAAGGGTTTCCCAACTATGTCTACTGATAAGTGAGTTCTTACCAAACAGAAAACTATCAAACTAAATTTCCTTTTACATCTTCTAGGCTCTTCCCTTTATCTGGAGGGGATAAAGCGGATCACCTTTCTAGCGGCGCCAGGTTGCCTTATTTCAATATGACTGGTTTGAAATGTGTGAGGACGTGACCGTACGCTTTCCAGCCTATGGCTGTTCCTACTACTTAGCCAAAGGTTAAGCTTAAGACCAGGGCCTCAGAATGTCACAGGGAGAGAAGGCCTTTACAGACAGTAATTTTGATTCTTTTATACCTCTATAACTAGCTAAATGATAAACATATACCTACATTCTTAAAGTATAGGCCTTTACAGACAGGCCTGAATATCTATATCCTAACATTGACTGCTACAATAAGTTCCCTTTTCTCCATCAGTGTGTGTATATTCACATCACATGTCACTTAGCCTGTCTTCTGAACAGTGTTTTTAGATGGCTCTAGCATGAAATGCATGAGATGTCTGCTAGCCTATGTGCCTAAACCAAATTATTCAGACTATGGTGGCATTATTGCATATGACTGGCTCTCATTTTCTACATTAAACAAATTAAGATCGTAGTTTTCAATAACCTTCAACTCTTATCTTCAATAGCTATCCTAAAGCTCAAGGTAAGTTTAGCTCACACTCAAGGCTTTGGCATTGATGACAACTAGGCCACTGGCCTTCAACCAGAGGCAGCTAGACTTACTGTCTTTGAACAGAAATCCATAGACCAACCTGTGAAGTAAGTCTATTAGTTCATTCATGTAAGCTGTGAAAAAAACACCCCCAAGTGGCTATATTCTGTAAGCCTCAAGTTCTTGGAATTTCAACAAAAATGGATTTTAAGTTTGCTGTGCCCTCATTCTATAATGTTCTGAGTATATGTGCGGGCAAAAAGGAATAGTTAAATAGCTAAACATTACAGCATGAGCAGTGATTATGCTTACTGATGTCACAGGAGTGAAGTGTAGTGGTAAATAACTGTTTTGAGATGCTCAAATCCATAGTTGCATCTGTTTGCAAGACTTATCCAGTGTTGAAAAGGCTGGGTCTACTGCTGTTTCTACCACCCAAGGGAGAGAGCTTTGTACTGAAGAAATGACTTTTTTAGGATTTTTTTGAGAAATATGTCAAAGGGGAACATGCTTGCACATGTTGTGGTTGTGTTCAGGAGTTAAACAGTTTTGGGAAGAAGTTAGAGGTTCATTTTATGACAAAATGGCAACTTTCTCAAGATCCCCTGACCTCCTTACTTAATGCTGCAGTGAAGGATCTACATTTTAATTAGAATGACTAATTTCATTGTTAGCAGCAAGACTTTCACATTGGAAAAATGTGACTTCTCTTATGGAATTGTGGTATAATAATATATGGACTATCGGTGTAATGGAAAAGCTTTCACACCAAGTACTATGGCAATGCACCTCATTGGCATCAGCATTTCTCCCTTTGGTGGTGGGGGCATGGAGTAAATCAGTCTGACTCTGGAGAGGGTTGTTGGTTGTTGTTTTTTTATTATTCCTCTCTGGTTTATTTTTCAGTATTTACAAAGTGGGCCTTACCGTAGGCCCAAGTTGTTTCTTTTGTTTGGCTGAAACATACTAACTCAAAGAGGGAATACGTTTCCCTGCCCATTCTCTGTGGTGTTGCCTTATGCTGGCTTCTGGGTGCCAGTCCTTCCCCAAATAGCAGTTAGCTTGGTTGCTTCCCCTATAGGAAAGAGACCAGCCTTTTCTCCCTGCTACAGCTTCTTTCTCCTTCTCCCCCCCTCTCACCAGAAGAGGGGTTTGTAAAGGTCAGAGACAACCCTTAAGTGGACTCAGGTGGGCCTCGTTAACATGAGGTAACCTTTTCAGCTCATGGGAAAAGGGCCTTTACTATGGTAAGGCTGATATATCTGCATTCCACCACCCTTATAGGGGTCAAGTGTGAGTTTGTCACAGTATGGACACAGAAGTGCCAAAAAAGAAGATAGGTATTTAGAAATTGTTACTCTTTTAGTGAACTCAGAGGAGGCAGCCTTCTTCCCAGCCTGCAAGCTAGAAGCTTTAGTCAGGTTTGTTTAATATTAAACTGATTCTGAATAAGTAAGGTATGATGCATGTTAATGTTTTATTGTAGTTTTGCCTTACTGAGAAACTCATGGAAAGCGAAGGCACTTTTCTTAAACATAGGGTAGTGGCAGGGCCGGTGCTACCATTAAGGCGAACTAGGCAATTGCCTAGGGTGCCAAGATTTGGGGGCGCCAAAAAGCAGTGCCCCCAATTTTTTTTATTTGTTTATTTATTTATTTATTTTTACAGCGTTCCTCCCCGAGTGCGCGGTCGCCGCTCCACTTCTCCCGCCTCCCAGGCTTGCAGCGCCAATCAGCTGTTTGGCGCTGCAAGCCTGGGAGGAGAATTAGAGGGGGGTGGCGTGCTCGGGGAGGAGGCGGAGCAGAGGTGAGCTGGGGTGGGGAGCTGCTGCACGGTTCCCCGGGGAGGAGCTGCCACAGGGGCGGGGAGGAGCAAGGTGAAGTTTTGCCTAGGGTGCGAAACTTCCTTGCACCTGCTCTGGGTAGTGGTAGTTCTGGAAAGTTTAGTTCTATTTGTCAAAAAATGTCTGAGGGTGCTGCTTTAAACAATCTGCTTTAACCCCTTTTGTAGTAAGCATTTCTAAGGATTAAGAGTAGGCAGTGTACAGTCCCCATGCCCATTCAACCTCTGGCCTCCTGGCAGAGACACTTTATTATGATTGTATTAGGAACAGAACAGCTATTTTCTAGGCCCCGGCCAGAAACACAGCCTGTAGTTTCCTACTTCCTTTCTCCTAGCCCTGCTCTCGTCAGTTCAGATGAAAAGTTGTTTTGGGCTAAGACCATCATTTCTGGGTGTATGTACAATGCCTAGCCCAATAGGGTCCTGATCTCAGTTAGGGCTTGTAGCTTTTGTTGTTATACAAACAATGCTAATAATTTACTTGTATTGTGAAAATAGCTAGTGACCCCAGTCAGGGATCAGAGCCATGTTGTGGTAGTCACGGTGTAACCACATAGGAAATGCTGGCCAGCCCCAAAGATCTTACAATCTAGGCCAAGGTATGACAAAAAAGGCCAAGTCTCCCAAGGTGATGTACAGCCTAGAGGGGAGCACTGATATTTGACCACTTTCTGAGGCAGTTGTATACGATCTTAGCCAGTAATCAGGGTTATGAAGTGAACTGAGTGCATTAGAGGTAAGACCTGAATTTAAGGTCCCTGGTTCCAAGTTCAGTGGACATTCCCCAGAATATTTGGAGGGGGAATCTCCCTTGCCACTCCTGAACAGTTCCAGATTCACCACAGATATGTAACATTCCATAAAATCCTGTGCCCTTGAGAGCTGAATGTAATAGATTTTAAGCAACCACTCACGAAAATATGGCTGTCTAGGACAGGTGACATTTAAGTGAAATAAGGGAAGGATCGGTTTGGCTTGTAACCTCTGAGTTTATGCCTTGTGTGTTTTATAAGCATGTAATGCAAGAGACTAGGCAATCTAGGTGGAACATTCAGCAAATTAAAAGCAAACCCTACTGAGCATGCACAAATGGTATTTTCAGTGTCTTATATTTAGCCAAATCTGAATAAGTTTAGAGAAACCGCAAAGGGCATCTCTTGGACCTCAATCTCTTCCCTACTAAATTTCAAGTGGCAACTCCAAGCCCCTAATGAAAAAAATGCTATTCAAGAAGCATATACAGTATCTATGACTCCCATAGTGCCTCACTTATACAGTTGTATTTATTTAAAACACACTTGTAAGATTACCATAACTAACTTCATTCTCAAACATGATTGCCCCCCCAAAAAAAACCCCATTTAGTCTTAAAAGAAAATCACAAAAGACCCAAACTCTGACCTAACCTAGAGACAAAGCATATAAATCATGAGTTTGATCAGTTAAAGTTTGTCAGCAAATGAAAATAGAGCCTTGTAATTCTAACCTTGATGTGTGTGTTCCCAATTAATCGTTTGAAGATAAGGAACAGAACCTAACTGAACTCTTTAAGGTTGGAGCCTCCAGAGTAGTTAGAAACAATTTAATTTAGTGGAGGACTGTGAATTACACGAATGTGAGAATTAAAGACTTTATTTTAAATAAAATAATAAGTTAAAGCAAACACACATTACAATATAACCATACGCTGCATTGATACTCACATTCAGGGGTATTCTGTCCCTGGGTGAGAAGAATGGGCATATAATCCTTTCTCTAACAGTAGGTTGATCATGGATGAGTGCCCTAATCTAAAATTAGCATATTACCCTTTGTATAATCACTTATAACACCCCTTAATTATTTAGCTTTTAGCCTACCTTGTACCATCTCTATATTTCCACTACCACTATTTTCTCCTTGGCTATTTAACATTAAATGTCTTCTTAATTAACATCTGCGTACATGTTATTCAAATAACTATCAGTACCGATAACATTTACAGTTTGTCTAAAACCCTGGTTAAAACCAAAAACATGGCCTGGGGTTATGTCCTAACTTATCTCTAACTTGCCTCTGAATTGTCTCACTTCACTGGTATCTTAGCCCCAAAACCTCTTCTCTACTTACATTTCAGCAAATTTCTATTTTACATAAGCAAGCATCATCTCTGTAGGCTACATAATGGAAAATGGTAGGCAGCCTTAACCAATGTGTCACTATTACTTCACCTATCACACACACACAGAGTGTAATATGTCTAGTGTTATATATTGTACGCCTGGTATGTCACATTGCCTCATTTTGTGAGCCCATAAGATCCTATTACAATGCATGTACTGAAAAGAGCAGGTTACCATAGTAACTGAATGAAATCAATTAAAATAAGCAATTAAAATTCTCATTTCACGGCAACTGAATTAAATCTATTAAAGTTATAAGCAATTAAAATCTCATCCTTAGTGTTGCATAAGTGCAGCATTTTGCTTAAGTTATGTGTAGTTTTGCCCTAGACATGTATGTCCTGTTCATGATTTGAAATCTCTAACAGTTTTTTAAACTAATTACATTTTAAACAGCATGTCAGCTCTCCTTTGAAGAGAGGTGTTGTGTTGTTTTGCTTCACTGCTATTAGCATGTCTTCATCAGGGAGACATTAAATGCATTACAAAAGAGGCCACATGGAGAAAATACTAGATGGGCTTTTCAAGAGCGCTCAGCATTGGCTTTATTGTCCAGCGACTGGGGGCCCGAAGAGCAGGTTCAATTCCGTGCTTTGTCATGCGCTTCTTGGGTAACCTTTGGCATGTCACTTAGTCTCACTCTGCCTCAGTTTCACATCAGTAAAGTGAGGATCACGGTAATACTTCCCTGTCTCTCAGAGCTACCAAGGAGAAAGAAATTGAAAATTGTGAGGGGCTCTGATATTATAGGAACAGAGGACACATATACGCAAGGTGCTTAATGCCCAGTTTTGGCTCCACTATGGTCCACAAAATTCCCACCAAACCCTGTAGGTGCCTCAACTCAATCGGTGCCTATGTTTTCAGAGCAAAAATTCCTTTGGTGCCTATGTTTCTGCCTTTGGGCATGCATGCTGCTTTCTCCTTTCAGGCATTCAGATGCCTCTCTCTTGCCTAAGTCTCCGAGCGATTCTAAACTGCGGGGAGACAGGTGTTCGGCCACCCAGGTTACATGCAGGGCCAATCCAGAGGCCATCTACTGGATTGGATCCATTCCCTATGGATAAATACTTATCTAGTCATTGGGCTCGGGGCAGCGGTAAATGACTCCATAGTCCAGTGTTTTGGTGAGGTGAGAGACCCAACGTCCAGTCCCCCAGCTCCAATCACTCTTCCTATTTATCCACAATGGAACAGCTTCAGCAGGAGAGATGGACGAGGCCCCACATCAGAATATCCCATCGCTCAGTGGTTAGAGCCCTCTGAGTGGTGGGAGACTCCTGTTCAAATCCTTTCTCACCCACTTGCAGAAAGGGGGGGGGGTTGAATCTGGGTCTCCCACAGTCCAGGCAAGTGCTCTAACTAGTCTAAAAGTTGTAAGTTTGGCAGCAGCAGCTTCCGTCACCTCCAGGTGTCTTTGTGTAGAGCAAGGCAGACACCCAACTCATTCCCACCAGAGGTGCCTAAGCTGCCTCACCCCATGCCGCTGGTTGCTGTTTGCGGATCACTAAGCAGAGCTAGGACTTAAGCCCATTCCCCCACTGTGAAAGGGGCACCTGCAACACACCTTTCCAGTCAGCATCTCCCCACCTAGGCAGCTGCCTTCTGTGGACCACAGTCTAAGGCGCTGCCCCATTCATTTCACAGGAGCTTAGGCACTTAAATTGGCTTCGGTGCATTGCACGGTTGTTACTGTGAGTAAAAGCTAAGTCCTGTGACCATCAGTGTTGCCATGCCAATGAAAGCCCCTTTGTGGATCCCACCCTAAATGCCTAAGAGAAGATTGTTTCACTCAACGTTAGGGCAATGCTCAGAGTTTTTGCAGTCCAGCGTTGCAGTGAAGCGCTCAAATGTCAGGAAATTCCAGTTTAAGAATGCAGGTGTAACGTAAATGCTGTCCCTTTGTGTCTACATTATATACCCCATCTCTGGTGGCTCATCACAAGTCCCAGGGTTTTCCCTGAGCTCTGCAAGTGCTCAGCGGTTCTCTGGAGCAGATTGGCATGTAACAGGAACAGGCAGGAGATTACAATGTTCAAGGGCACAGCCACATGCTGTTCCTCACACCGATACAATGTAATGTTAATGCTTTTTTCCCTGCAACCCTTTATGCACATGCAGAATCTTCTACTCCCCTGTGATACATTTTGTACCCTGGTCAAAGATTACAAATGTAGAGGCGAATCAAATGGAGCTCTGTAGCCTCATTCACTGTTCATCTTGCAGCGTTGCAGGGGCAAAAAGAATGTTTGTCATATCTGAGCAGTACGTAATCATGTATATAGGACTGCATCATAATCCATACCCGGCGGCAGAGTGCACACTTAACATTGACATTTCTCACTTGAATGCTTACCCATGTAGTCTCGGTGTCGATTTGTTAATGACATTTCCTAGGTTTCTTCATAAGAAAAAGATGCCATAACCTAGAGCAATTTGCCTAGAGACCACCCCAGTCTTATCTCCGACACAAGGTCTGCACTCGGTGAATGCCGACATGGTGCTACTGAAACCTCCAGGTGCTGGGCCTGAAAAGTTATCATGGAACACTTTGTGCTAAGCACACCGAGTTTTCTACTTTCCAAGGCAATGTACAGCGAATGAGGTAGGGCTGTATTAAGGCATCAAGCCAGCAATGCTGGAAGCATATGGTTAACTTTAACCACGGTATGTTAGTGGTTCCACTGCCTTCAAGCTTAAGGGTAAGATTTTCAGAAGTGGACCAGTGATCACCAGCGCTGGAACAATTTGTATAGTGGAGGTACTGAGAGCCATTGCACCAAACTGCAAGCCCGCTATATGATGGAAACCATTTCAAGCCGGGGGTATGGCAGCACCCCTAATTCCAGCACCTATGCAAGTGACTTAGGATTTTAAATCCCCTGGCTGCTTTTGAAAAATGCAGGATTGGGGCCTGTGTGTGCACTTTAGTAGGCAGTGACTGAGCCCACAGCCCCTGCCCCCATCCCTGCTCAGGTTATGACTGGCTGTAGTGGGAAAGGCAAAAGCTACTCATCCAATACTGCCTGCTGTAGGCTAGTGAGTGAACAAAGGTGGAGGGGTGTGTGCAACTCCCCCCCCCCCCCCGGCCCACTCATTGGGCAGAGTAGCTGGCAGGCTGCGCGGTGAAGTGACCGGCTCCAGGATAAGAGGAGTACGGGGCTTCACCAATGGGGCCATGCAGCTGCCCACTGCCCCTTTGACAAGGTAGATTGTAAAGTTACAGCCTCATCTGACGCTCGCCTTAGAGAGATGGCTCAGGAACCCAGTAGCTGAAGTGATCCCCTCCACCCCCAAATCCCCCTTTAACGTTCAGCGGTCACTCTGCTAATGAAGTGCCACCCATAAGAACGTGCATGTGGGGCGTTGGTGCCTGCTGCATGAAAAGAAAGGCTTGAAGAGGTAAAGATGGATATACTGCAGTAAGAAAACACAGTCCTCCTCACCGACTGCAGTCCACCCCGCTAAGAAGCACAGCCGGTGAAAATGAAGAGCAACATTGGGCTCCAGCAGCTCCAACCGCCATGTTCTAGGGATTGGTTTATTCTAAGGAAGACCGAGCACTCTCGCTGTAGCACATTTCCCCTCAAAGGACAATATGCTCTGGTCACAATACACTTAAAACCCACAATCTTAATCTCCCCCATGCTTTTATTACACCATGAAATGTAATCCTGCAGTGTGTCCTATGTTCTGCATCAGCAGCATCCTCTCAAGTCTTGAGTTACAGCATTAGGCACCTATTAACAGTGTTTAGGAAACCAAATGTGTCTATCTTAGGGTGAGTTGCTATTCGTTCTATTCATAACACTTTGATGTGATGCCAGCCTGTTACTACCATTACCCTCCCATACACACATCCTGCTGTTGTGATTTAAGGAGTACATGACTATTACAGTTTGACCTGTAAGATCATCATTTTAGTTAGCTAAAAAATTGCTTTTATAAGATGTAGAGCAGTGGCTCTCAATTTTTCCAGACCACTGTCCCCCTTTCAGAAGTCTGATTTGTCTTGTGTACCCCCACATTTTAACGGACTTGAAAAGTGCTTGCTTCCAAAATCAACACACATACAAACATGTCACAGCACACTATTACTGAAAAATTGCTTACTTTCTCATTTTTACCATGGAATATAAATCTTGTACTTACAGTTCAGTGTGTTGTATATCGAGCAGTATAAACAAGGCATTGTCAGTATGAAATTTTAGTTTGCACCGACTTCGCTAGTGCTTTTTATGTAGCCTGTTGTAAAACTAGGCAAATATCTAGATGAGCTGAAGTACACGTACCCCTGTATGAAAACCACTGATGTTGAAGCCTGAGTTTTACCCTGGCCTGCTGCTGCTAACCATTACAATCAGAAGAGTCCATGATGCAAAGTATTGGAGAGTGAGGTCATAGTCAGACAACTAGGTTTATATACCAGTGACACAGGTGAACAGTGGCGGATTAGCCACTGGGCCAATGGGGCCCATGCCCAGGGTCCCTGGCCAATTGGGGGGCCCTGGAAAATGGGTGCCCCCATGCCCAAACCCGCTCCACCCAGTGCTCCTGCTGGGGAGCAGGGGAAGCACCCCGAGACAGCTCCCCGACAGGATTGGGCAAGCCCCTGCACCCTGACCCCATTTCCCTGGCAGGAGCACCATGGGGGAGGGGTGCGGGGGGGACTGCAGGCAGAAGGAGTGGGGAAGGTCCCCCACTTGCTCTGGCCCAGGGCCCCACAAACCCCTAATCCACCTCTGCATGTGAACTACCTGCAGCCTCCTGAGGCGGTGGTCTTCCATTTTAAGAGGGACTGAGCAGCTTTACCTTGACGTGAACAGGCATGAAAGGTATTTAGCAGCTTCCAGCAGAGGGAAAAAAGGTGACTTTGTGATTAAGGCAACACATTGGTATTCTGGTCATGGGGATTCAAGTCCCTGCTCTGCCACAGACTTCCCATATAACCTCAGGCAAGTGCCTGTTTGGGATAAATCCAAGTAATCGGTAAAATAAGGAAAATACCTCTTCTCTCCCTTTGTCTTGTCTATTTAGAGTGTGATTTAGTCAGGGAAAGGACTCCTACTACAGCCGTGTATAACCACTGGCACAATAGGACCCTCCCTGGTTTCAGCTGGCATTTTAGGTTCTGCTGTAATATCAAAATAGCTGTTTTTAATACAACCCCCTTTTTGCTAGTAGCTCAGCTATCTTCTCCTCCGCCCCAAATCAGAAGTGGCGAGTGAATACCACTCTGTCCTGGTGATTTATAGAGAGACAAGGCGGGTGGGGTAATCTCTTTTATTGGCCCAACTTCTGTTGGTGTGAGAGGCGAGCATTCAAGCCACACAGAGCTCTTCAGGTGATTGATAGCCATTTCATTTCAAAAGTTGTTCCATTGCCTCTTTGGATATCTATGCCTCCCATAGTGCCTCACTTATACTGCCTCTAACCTGGCAGCCACTGTTTACTCACCATCCTCAGAGGTAAAGCCTGATGCAAAGAAATTACTTAGCTTTGTGCTGCCATCTTCTCTGCAGCATCACTCAGGTGATCAAGCCCTGGTCACAACTCAAGGTGCTTAGCACACGTCTGCCTACCTCACGGTTCCCCTCTGATTTTAACAGACTACTGTCCCATTCACTTCCTGAAGTACAGTGTATTATTGGTGGCTGAGGTTTCACCAATATATCTATTGAGAGATGACACAGATTACTGGCCTAGGTCCTCCAGTTTAGCCCAGCTGCACTGGGTCGGGCTGCTCAATTTTCTATCTAGTTTCTTTTGTGCCTAAGGGGCCACAGTCCATACTCCCAGGACGCTGGAGCCCTGGGGAAGGGACTGTAGAATCCTCCACTGACCAGTCCAATTAACTTTAAGGCAGCTTTGCGTCACTGCAGTGGCATTAGGTAGCCTCAATGGACTGAAGAATGTGGCTCAGTATATTGTGATGTGCTTTGAGATCTTTCGGGGTGAAGAGGTCCTAAATAGAAATAATTACATCTTACATGTATTGAAAAAAACAGAGTCAGTTTTATTAGTAACCTGCCAAATAGCAGAGAGTGGTACTAGGGAAAGCCGTGACTCCTTTATAACCCCCACCATTTGTCAGTCAGGCCCATATGAAATTGGGAACTCAAATATGCACAGCTATTTGCAGGTGGAGTTAAGCAGACAAAGGACCAGTTAGATATCAACCGGTCATTTGTGTGTGCAACTACTGCATTTCACGCACAGCTTTAATCCCTGCCTCATACATTTTACAGTCTGTCATTTACCAAGTGCCTACCAAAATGGAGACGCCAACTAGGTTGGCTTCTAGGAGTAGCGCCCACAAGCCATTGCATACATGCTCTTTAAAAGATTAAACCTCAGGGTGTCTATTGTTAAAAATAAATGGCCATATCCACTGTACCTGAAGTGAATGGCAGACTGAAAGAGGAGGTAGCTCGAAGCCCATGAAATTGCAGTCTCACTGTCCAGGTTCAGGAGGAGTGGGTGAAGTAACAGGACCAGTAATTTGGCTCAGGACCAGCTCACAGAAATTACAGGGTCAGCGTTTCTGAAAGCCTTTCAGATATTGCCTTGGTAGGCCGATGATCCTGAGGAACTTCAGCGATGATCAGTGCCCAGCATTCCCTTGGAAAGAGAGCCTTGCAAACGTGGATTGGCCATAGGAAGATGAGGGGTCAGTTCTGTTTCTTTCCTACAGAAAATTAGTTGTGCAAAGTTCATTGCTACTCCTTGGACCTATTGCCCTCCGTCACTTACAGGGTATAAGTTTGCTTAACTGATTGTGAGTAACATTCCCTTTCTTGATTACTCTGGCATTCTATGTCTAATATCACTCTTGATCCTTTTAGTCTCTTATATTTCTCTTTTCCAAGTCTGGAATGAGTTGAGTCACCATAGGTTTCATTTTCTGGGATTCATTTTCTGACTACACTGGGTCAAATTTTCAGCATAGCCTCAACCCAGCCTCCCTTTTAGTGCCCACAGTTTTGCAGATAATTGCCGTTCTGACCAGGGGCAGCAGAACCAGGTGGCTAGCACCCCTATAATAGAAATATTCTGGGCAGCTCACATGGCTGGGGGAGGGCTGAGGTGAGAGTGGGACCCAGAGGGAGTGGTGTGGCTGTCATAAAGCCTGGGACTGGGCCAGGGAGAAGGTAGGAAGCCCTGGAACTCTCCTTCCCAGCCTGGAGCCAGTTACTCCCCCACACTGACTCACTACCTTCCCTCCTATCCCTCCACCTCCCGGTCGTGACTCCAGATATTTATGGGCACAGCTGATATAATTGAACATCTACATTGGATTTTCAGAAGTGCTCAGCGTTGAGCAAACTCTGCTGTCACTGAAGTCACTGGGAGCCTTCGGGCCAATGTTGAGCACTTTTGAAAACCCCACCCTTAATTACTGGGCTGCCTAAATACCATAATTTAACTCCTAAATGACATCATTGCACACAAATTGTAGGCATAAAGAGGGCTTTAAAATGTGATAGAAATCTAACCCTTCCAAGCCTATTGGTAAAAATCAATTTCCACCATACACACAAGCTGACCATAAATATTTCCACTGATAACTGAAATTATCAGATAGCATTTTTCTTACTCCACCTGCCTGAGAACTTAGTTTGGTTTAAGGATAGTTACTTTGTGTATTTTGACCCTTGATGTTCTCCATTTGTGTTTTAATGGTTATAAAACGTTTAACTTTTTGAATCTCAACATCTGTCATTTAACTATTGTCTGGCCCCCCCCACATAAGTAGAAAAAAACGCTTAAAACACATTATGCATCAAAATGATATGCATCAAGTTCTGCCAGGCCTATTAGGAGAGCGCACAATAGTTTTTCTATTTTATTTTTAATCAGGCTATAGAAACGGTCATAGATTCTAGCAAGCATCCCCTGCTGGCCACCCACTAGGACTGCTGTGAGTGGAGTCTGTCTGTGCAGCTCTGAATTCCCTCTCCAGCCATCTTTCAAGCTTCTGGAGCCTCCAGTTGCAGCCCTGGCTTCTCTCGTCACATTTCGGTACATTTTGAGCTCTGACTCTCCGTCTGCTTCCCCTTTACAGAAAAGCCATATGAAGCACTGACCCCCAAGCCACTACAGTTACGTAAACACACTCTCTCGCTCCCAGAACTCCACCCTAAAGGTGTGAAGCTTCTGGTTTACAGTTTAAATCTCAGGGGCAGGCAGGAGTCAATTCTCTCTCTCACACTCACACTTTGAGCAGCGTCTAACACCTTTATGCTCTCATACTTAATGAAGTACAGATCATACAAACACAACCATTACACACATCCCTTTCAATCTCATCTTTCCCTTGGAAATCCTTCGGGATCATTGGTATCCAGGAAGGCAGGTAGACTGTCCCCTGCCCAATGCAGGCTGTTACGCACTGGGGTGATCTCTTCCTCCTAGAGCCCCTTACCCAGCTGCTGTGACCTTACTTTCTCCTGCCCCAGGCTGCTTCTTTAGTTTGCTATTTCAACCCCCCTGGCTTCCTTTATTCTGTCATTTGGGCAACTTTCCACTGCTCCCTTCAGGGAGTTCAGTTACAGCTGGTTTGCCGAGGAAGCAGTTCACCCACTGTCCAGGTATTCTCCCCTGAATAGCTTCACTGAGTCCTAAGCATCCCCCTATTGGATCTGCCTGGTGCGTTGATGCTACAGGACCTGTCAGCAATGGTGGATCCATATACATGGAGGCATTTATGACACCGCAGTTTTTTTTTAATACAACTTCACAATATCAACCAGAATTAACAAGTGGTACAGACAAAGCCTCAGTTCATCAGAGAAGCCAGTCCATAAGGATAGAATTCTGTATTCCATTGGGTGCTTTAAAGAATTCTACAGATAGAGGCTCAGGGCCTGATTCTCAGTCCACATTGGTAATGCAAAGGGACTATTTAGTTATTTTAAGGTCCTTTTAAACTACTAGAGTGATGTAAATCGCTAGCAGGAGGGTTCTCTGCAAATTGAAGTCACCAAGACACAGGATTTGGGACTTCATCAGCAGAGTCAAGGGAAGGGTAGGGACGGTTTTGTGGCCTGCAGCATGCAGGGGGTCAGACCAGATGATCATAATGGTCCCTTCTGACCTTAAAGTCTATGAGTCTATGAGTAAAGGGGCCGTACTGTAAATGCCCTCTAGCCCTCATTCTCCATTAAATATAGAATTTTTTTTACAATAATTTCTATAGAATTCTATTTGTTTTCTCAAAACCCCATTGAATTAATCCATTACAAGTCCAACTGCCTGTATCAGGAGGCTGAATCCCCTGTATAGCTTTTACTCCTCAGCGTTTGAGTCATAAGTCAGCTACGATTCAGCGTTGACGTGGCTGGTTTCTTTAGCTCTAACCATTCCCTGGTAAACCATGGAACTCCAGGCTGTGTGGAATTTTTATCCCTGATTAGCAGTGGCTTCATGTTGTGGCTGTCCTGTGATCAGTCTGGGCCCTGGGCAATGTTTCGTCAGCCGTCAACAAGAAAATAACTCCTTTCTGAAGAAATAGTAATAATGATAATTACGTGTATCTGGCATCTAGCCATCAGCAAATGCCTCAGGTGCCTGACATAATATAAAAGGCAAATAAAAAGCTCTGTAAAATATAGCGCATGTCAAAGGCGTTAGAGTGTCAGGCCTAGAGATCAAAGCCTCTTTTTTAACCACAGAACAGCTATGGCGCGCATTTCTCTGCACTTCCTCTGCCGCGTGCCTCAAACCTGGCAAGACTGCTCGTCTGGTCTACACTGTGGACATGTACCACGCTAAGTCAAGTTTGTTCCCCCTCCTGCAATTGTAAAGCACCTCACATCTGCCCAGAGACGTGCTCCAAACAGTTTGCAGGGGGAACGGTAGCATTTGACGCAAATGATGCTTCAACAGGGCTAAAGACCATTTGGACATTGTTTCAGTATCATTTTTAATGAGAATTTGGGTACCGACTAGCTGAAACAATTCAACTAGTTGTCCCACAGTTAACCAGTGGCCTTTCAAAGTGTCCCAGAACATACTGCTTCTAGGAGCGGAGCAATGGATGGGCCAGAGGGCAGGGCAATTGAAATGGTTTAGAACAGCGCTAGTATGGACAACTTACAAGGGCTCTTAACACCGCTCAGCAGGGCTAGCATAGGTACTTCTACTTCAACCACTGGTTCAGCTAGTTCAGTTCATATAAGCCAGGGATTGAGTGCTCAGCAGATGGTCACTTTGGGTCCCAACTGAGGAACTTCTATAGCAGGACATTCAAATTGTATTTTGGAGAGCAAAGCTACATGGTATTGGGAAGGATATTGGTACGTGAGGTCCATAAATATCTCTGAAACAATATGCCCTTGTTTGTAACCTTCCCTTGATGAGAATCTGGTCTATCATTCTTTACATCTTGGCTAAGTTATTGCTAAAGCCTGCTACTGGATTGAAAAATCAGATTTCAACTCATCCAAAATTCAACAGCATGGAACCTGCCATGTAATCAGGCTCACCCTCCAGTGCACATGTGCATAGACGGAAGGAACCATTTTAGGCCAGATCCTCACCTGGTGTAAATCAGCCCAACGCCATTGACTTCTGTGGAGGTATGTTAGTACACACCAGCTGAGTATCCGGCCTTGGATGTCAACTGTGCTCTGGGTGCATGCTCAATTTGTGTGTGTTAATTGTGTTACAATCTTGTTTTCAAACCCACAATCCAGCATATCACATGCACAATTCAACGCGGCTTTACACCTGCTGAAGATCTTGCCCATTATTCCTTACTTTGCAAAGCTACTGTGGCTTTTTTGCGGGGGGGGGAGGGGGCACTCATTTTTTACCTCTGCAAACTCTGCAATGTGCTACTGTAATGTTAATATTCTTTACTTTCATCTCCCTTCCCTTCCACCTTGACTGTTAGTGTCTCCTGCTTGGATCTTGTACTTATTGTTGAAACTGATATAAATATTTCTTCCCCGTCCCATTTTAAATCTGTCCTAAAATCTATTGCTTTTATTGGTCCACATCATCGAAATTCAGTATGGATTTACTGGCAAGTCTCATGTCTAGAGCCATATATAATGAACAGAAAGGCACTAGACATGCAAATCTTGGTTGTAAAATACCATAAATGTGTTCATATGTTTTCTTTTATCAGTGTCCCCATCTAACATAAATGATGTTGGAAACCTTTACAGCTACTGTGGAATTTGTAAGTATCTGAAAAAAATGAATTCCTATGGCTTTGATGGCATTATTGGACTGCTTGATGTCATTTTTACAGCTTTATGGAAATAAACTCACATTACATCTTGTTTTAGTGCCAGCAAGTTTACATCCTCTTGCCTTTGAAAGGACTGGGGACAACAAGATTAGCAAGATTTTCCATATGTTCCTTATTGCACTTATAGTCAAGCATGTGCTAATGAGCTTGCTTTGATGGGTCAGAGCTCCTGCTTTGTTCCGCATCAAAGGAGACTGACAAAGGATGCAATAGCATTTCGAATGAAGTCTAATGTATATTTAAACTGGGTTTCTTTTAAACTCCTGTAAACCAGTCATCCTAAAACGGGCATCTAACAATATAATGCCACTGCTAATCCGCTATCCTTGAATCTGATTCTGATCTCACTAACATCAGTGTAAACCAGGAGTAAAGCCACTGAAGACCACTTACTTACACGGGTGTAAAACAGTGATGTCAAAATCTGGGGGTTTCTTTTGGTTTTTTTTTTTTAAGAAGCTCTCTGTCTTTCTTCTACCATTTCCCAGGAGAGCTAATTAATTATAATTAAACCTATTTTTAAGGGCCCAATTGTGCTTAGCATGCAGTGAATAGCATCTCACTATAGGAGTAGCCCTATTGAAATCAGTGGGACTGGGTGTATAGTGAGGAATGGGCGTAAGGGGTTTTCTGAGTTGTCTTCTATTCTGTTCAGGCTTTTATATTGCCCTCATCACTGTGGCATCTGAGTGCCTTCCAGACATGAAAGAAGCGATGCGACTAACATCTGTTGTATGTGGTTTGAGAGAATGTAGTGGGGCCGAAAGATGTGAAGAGATGACATGAGAGAATGAAGTCCTTCACAGAAAAGGTACAGCATGGGCACTGGTGGTGGAGGCTTCCCCATGCTTCCCCGTCAATGTGCTATGCCCTGAGCTGAATGACCTTGAGGAGTGAGAGATTAGTTCAGTCTTTAGGTCTATTCAGTCAGAACTGCCAACAAGGAGGCCAATTAAGGTCATTTGAGGTGGTTCTGGCAGTATTTCTGATAGACATTTATCCCCTATGAATTAGTCTGGGGGGAACAACTCTTTCACAGCATTTAGACTGAAATTATTTCTGATTACTACCAACCTGGGATAGCGGGAAATGATTCTCTATAATGGGGCATGAGTTGCCCCAGTGACCGCGGATAGATAGTTAATTTTGTGTCTAATACATTAATAAAGAACAACCATCACCTCCAATATGTTGCGCTTTTCTGCTGCAGAACCAGCTACCCGTTAATGAACACACCCAGTTCCCAAAGCAGTGCTGCTGACTTCATTCATGATGCTAGTAGACTAACAAGAATTATAAATACAGCACGTCGGTGTGAGCTTGTGCGCGATAAAAAATTAGGAAGTGAAAGTGATTCTTGCCAAATGAAACAAGACAAAAACACTAAGGAAACTGGAAAGAAATATCATTTTTCCTCCTCCCAAAAGAGTTTTGAAAATCATGGAGAACAAATGCCTGCGCCGTCGATAACTAACCGTCAAAAAGCATCCTATTAAAAGAGTTTCACTATTTCCTTTGACTTGTCTTATGTAATTTACATGGTCATTATTCTATATTACATTGGCTGGCAAAAGAGTAAGGGTTATGGTTCTGCAGGAGTATATATAGGACCATCAGAGAGGAGCTATTGTATGGATTTTCAGAATTGTTCTATTGGAAAGATTTCATACCAGTTAATATACAAAAATGCAAAAGAACATAAGGTGAAGTGTAAAGTTAACGAACAAAATAACTAATCACAGTCTCACTTGCTACTGATTGTGTGAGCTGGCGCACTTCCGGGGGCACATGCAAACCACACAGGACATTGCTATTCTATTGCCAAGAGGATATTGCAACAAGCTGTTATTCAATCAGGGCATAGTCCTGCGCCACGGAAATCAGTGGGATATTTGCCATTGACTGCTGCGGGAGCAGGACTGTGCTGAATGCAGCAAGGGATGGCTATAGCTTCAGAAAAATGACCAAGCACCTTGATCAGGAAAAGTTGAGACCATCTGGGCATGAGTGTGATATACAGGCCTGGCTTGGTGTAGAGGGGGGAATTGGAGGTGCCAAATTGTGGTGGGAGCCCGCAGGAATCATTCTGAATGACTTGGCTAGAATTCCTCCAAGAAGCAAATGCTGCATCAGAAACTCTCCCATCCTGGCAGTGCCTTCTCCCCTACATACCAGGCCAATCCCAATGGCTGGTGGGGACGGCAGACTATGGGTCCACCTTTACCCCACACTTTCAGAGACACCAATGGCACTAGCCACAAACGGGCATTGTCCTCCCAGCTGGAGTGTGGCTGTCCTTGTAGCTTCTCCCCAGTCTTTCACCAGTGGCAATGTCGCTTTTCAGAACTATCTTACTGTATTATTTACTGTGTCCCACATTGTAAGTAGCATCTTTGATAATGGAAACTGTACACAAACCTCTCCATCCGCCCAGGAGTCACAGCCCATATCTAATGGCCACATTACCACCCTTATCCAACAATCCCCATAACCTCCCATATTCAGTGTTCCCCATAATCTCCCCTATCCAGTGACAACAATTTGGGCAAGAAATTTACTTTTTTTACCCTAATACACCTCTACCCTGATATAACGCTGTCCTCAGGAGTCAAAAAATCTTACCGCATTATAGGTGAAACCACGTTATATCGAACTTGCTTTGATCCACTGGAGTGCGCAGCCCCCCCCCCCCCCCCGGAGCACTGCTTTACCGCATTATATCCAAATTCATGTTATATTGGGTCGCGTTATATCGGGGTAGAGGTGTAATAGAGTCTTGCCTGGGCAAAGGGATTATGTAAGAAAAAAACTGGCTTTCAGACATTGGCAAAGAGAATTTGCCAAGAGGAAATTTCAGGGATCACATCTGGAATTTCTGATACCAGGACAATGTACATGTTTCTAACAAGACTTTCTGCCCCCCAAATATCACCGGTGCTCAACTTTTCAGCCCATGCATGTTGTTTATGAAGAGGAGATTTTGAGTCAATCTAAAAATAATTCTATATTAAAAAACGACACACATAACATGATTAAGGTGGCAATGTTACACACTCAGCACTTAGGAAATGCCAGTATGAAGGCTGCCCGTGCAATCTTAATTCTGCCCCTTGTGTGCATGCATCTGAAGAAGTGAGGTTTTTACCCACGAAAGCTTATGCCCAAATAAATCTGTTAGTCTTTAAGGTGCCACCAGACTCCTTGTTGTTTTTGTAGATACAGACTAACACGGCTACTCCCTGATGCATAATTGATACAGTCTTTAACTACATGATCACAAACTATTTTTTTCCACAGAAGCCCTGCTTTATTGAGGGCACAGAAAGGCATGCACATGTATGTATTTACTGGAATTGTACAGTATTGAAACCACAGTTTTTGCACCCACAAATGATCATGTCGATGTCTAAATGGCCCTTTGCCTGCATAATTACCATAGTTACCCCCATAATCACAGTAAATGTGTGAGCAAATTATGTGCACGTATTTTTCTGTGTACAATGGCATGTGCACGTGTTTGTTTTCAGCACTGTGTTGACTAGATTTGCTCTGATCAGGTCTAATGGACATGGTGCTAAAAGTGGCTGTTAGAGGTGGAGAGCTGGCTCCCAGTGTTGGAGATGAACCAATGTAGACATATATATTGGAGAGAGAGTTTGCTCATTATGTAGAGAAATCCCAGTGCAACACCAATGATAATGTTGGAGTACAACATCAGGAGGAAAGTCATGCCTTTGGACTGAAGTGTGATTTGAAATAACATCTGAAGAACTTGTTTGAGTTTAAGGTCAAGAGCAACATAAGGTCAAGAGAAATATAATCTAAAATAAGGTAGTAGAGTATGTAGAGTATATTGTCCTGCACCCCCACTAGTCAATTTAGGATGCATGTAATTACAAGAGATGGCTTCTGGCAATGTCATACTAGCAAAGGCACCATTACTCAGAGGAATGCTCTAAGGACAGTCTGTTTTGGAAGGAAGTTATCATAAAAATTAACCTAGCCCTGCAGCAAGATTTCCAGTATCACCTTGAGGCAGCCGTACTTGGAGACACCAGCCACTTCAATTTAAACAAACAAACAACAAACAAACACGGAAAGTTCCTTAGCATCAGGATGTAAAGTGTTGGCTGCAAAGAAGCTCCTTCTGCCCACTTGGCAAAATGCAGCAAGCCCATGTATGTCATGCTGGGGCAACACATTTTTAGAAATGATCATGTTCCAAGTGAGTACGATTTGTAAGGCTGGCAGACTTCACATCTGTCATTTACTAAGATGTATACAGACTAAACACAGAGGACAATAATTCCTGAAGGAAGAAGAATTCAGATTTCCCTGATTCCAGAAAAATTTTCATCCAGCCTTGTTCCCTTTTCGGTCATTTGCAAGATTCCCATTGTCTGCAGTGGAAATACGATTAGGCCATTTTGACTTCATTCTCAGCCTCTGTGCTGACTGCTTTCCGGATGGAGCAGACTGCCCTAAAGGGGCAGCTATTCAAAATGGGTTTTCATTAGGGTTGTCAAACGATTAAAATAAATTGCAATTGCGAGATTAAAAAAAAAAGTCGCAATTAATTTCAGTTTTAATCGCACTGTTATAATACCAATTTAAATGTATTATCAATATTTTTGAATGTTTTTCAAATCTATTGATTTCAATTACAACACAGAACAAAAAGTGTACAGTTCTCACTTTATATTATTTTATTTGCACTGTAAAAAATCTACACGTCGAAGCACGAAGGGGCAGGCAAATGTTTAGCATATCTGGCACATAAACACCTTGCAACACCAGCTACCCCAGTGCCATGCGAACGCCTGTTCTCACTTTCTGGTGACACTGTAAATAAGAAGCGGGCAGCACTATCTCCTGTAAATATAAACAAACTTGTTTGTCTTAGCAATTGGCTGAACAAGAAGTAGGACTGAGAGGACTTGTAGGCTCATTGTTTTGTTGTTGAGTGCAGTTATGTTAGGGTTACCATACGTCCGGTTTTTCCCGGACATGTCCGGCCTTTCAGCAATCAAACCCCGTCCGGGGGGAATTGCCAAAAAGCCGAACGTGTCCGGGAAAATGCCATCCGGGCACTTCCCCTCCCGCGGCTGCTCTGCTCCTCCCCTGACTCTTCGGCTCTGTTTAAGAGCCGAGCTGCCCGAGCGCTATGGGCTTCAGGCAGCCCCCTTGCCTCCGGACCCCAGCCGCTGGCCGGGCACTTCCCCTCCCGGGCTCCGGCGGTGCAGGGTCCGGAGGCATGGGGGCTGCCTGAAGCTGGTAGCGCTCGGGCAGCTCGGCTCTTAAACAGAGCCGAAGAGTCAGGGGAGGAGCAGAGCATCCGGCCACGGCGGCTCTGCTCCTCCCCGACTCTTCGGCTCTGTTTAAGAGCCGAGCGCTACGGGCTTTGGGCAGCCCCCATGCCTCCGGACCCTGCGCCGCCGGAGCGCGGGAGGGGAAGTGCCCGGCCGGGGGCGCAGGGTCCGGAGGCATAGGGGCTGCCCGAAGCCCAAGAGCTATCGGCTTCACGGTTTGCCGGGCAGCCTTCAGACCCTGCGCCCCCGGCTGGGCGCTTCCCCTCCTGGGCTCCAGCTGCGCTGGGGAAGTGCCGGCCGGGGGCGCAGGGTCTGGGGGCTGCCCGGCAAACTGTGAAGCCGGTAGCAGTCGGGCAGCCCTTTTCGCGTGGCTGGGAGTGGGAGGGAGGAGGGGGCGGGGTTGGGGCGGGGAAGGGGCAGAGTTGGGGCGGGACTGGGGGTGGGAAATGGGCGGGGCCAGGGCCCTGTGGAGGGTCCTCTTTTTTTATTTGTTAAATATGGTAACCCTAGTTATGTAAAAAAAAATTCTACATTTGTAAGTTGCACTTTCACTCTAAAGAGATCGCACGACAGTACTTGTATGAGATGCATTGAAAAATACTATTTCTTTTGTTGATCTTTTTTACAGTGCAAATATTTGTAATAAAAAATAATAATACAAAGTGAGCACTGGACACTTTGTATTCTGTGTTGTAACTGAAATCAATACATTTGAAATGTAGAAAAACATCCAAAAATATTTATAATAAAATTGGCATTCTATTATTGTTTAACAGTTTGATTAAAACTGCGATTAATTGCGACTATTTTTTAAAATCTAATTAATTTGTTTAGCATTAATGACTTGAGTTAACTGTGACTAATTGACTGCCTTGGTTCTTATATCACCTTCACCACCAGGGTATCTATGCTGCCTGGGGATAGAGCCAGTATCGCAGGCTCTATGCCCTACTCTCCTCACCCCTCTCTGTTGGGTAGCGAGGGGGCATGGCAGGGCTGGAGCACACAGCCTGTATTTCTACGTATTCATTCCTTAGTTGTATAAACTAACACTAACAAGAGGCGCCTATCTGAACACTCTAGCGACTACCTCGGACACATACTTAAAATCGCAACAAATCACAGAAAGGAAGAGACACCTCCCCCCCCCCCCCGGCACATACCAGCACTGAAAAAGCAGCAGCGTAATAATAAGCCAAATGGCTCATTTGTCTTTAAACACCTCCCAACCCAACAATATTCACTTCCTCCACCACCCTCGGAACAAGATGTACCTTTTAACACGCAGATTTGGGCTATTTCAAACCGGGGGAGGGGACAGCACAAGTCAAAGGTGTGGGGCCCTCCAAGAGAACATCTTGCCAGCACCCCCTTTTACAGTGAGGCGGATCCCTCGGCAGACCTCTCAGGTAGGAAGGATCTGAGCCATCTAGGCTTTATATGTCAAAAGCAACACCTTAAACGCTTCCCCTGGGGTGCTGGGACAATGTTTATAGTGAGGGTGTGCGTGCTGATGGAAACCAGGTATTTGGTGTGTGTTATTACTACTTCAAGCCAGGGGGTCGTGGCAGCACCCTGAGATCCGGCACCACTGCCCCAAAATCCACAGGCAGCCACTGAAGTCATAGAGCAGTGGATGAATATGTTCACACTGAGCACTCAATTAACTAAGCAGATGGTTGTATTCTGCTCCAGCTTTAGCTTCCATGTGGATTTAAGGTGTAGCCCCATGTAGAGCGGGCTACAGCCGTCTAGTCTCAAGGTGACAAAGGCATGGATCACAGGGACTGTTCTAAATTACTTTGGGGGCTGTTTCTGCTCCCACCAACCTGCTGGGGGGGCAAAAGCTGGCTTAGATCCAGTTTGTCCCCCCTCTCCTTTGCAGCATTGAGGGTTTTAATTATTTCCATTCAATTCACATACCGTGCTCTGAGCATAAAGGTCTCCTTGCCCGTCCTGTAAATTTCCCCCCTGGGGTTATCGGGCCAGGTCGTGATCTCAGTTACATCAGAGCCCAAGTACCTCATGTGAAATCTGGATTAATGTGGGTGTAACTGAGATCAGAATCTGGATCATTATTTAGAGCAGGGGTCTCAAACTCCTGGCCCGCAAGCCATCTGCAGCCCGTGAGCCTCTCCAATGTGGCCCGTGGGGCTCCAGCAGTTTTGGGGCCGGGTATCTCCCTTGGCCACACCTACCACCCCCGGGTGCTCCCGCCCCAGGGGCCCTTGCAGCGCTGCAGAGTTGAGCAGTGTCTGCCTGCTCGCTCCAGTGGCTGCCGGCCCCTCCCTGCGGCCCCAGGGCGGGGCGGGGCTGTGCCACCGTGTGCTGCCCCCTCCCCGAGCGCCCCTGCGTCCAATGGGACACTGCAAGGGCAGTGCCTGGGGCAGCAGCGCGTGGAGGCCCCCCGGCCCGCCCCGCCTTGGAGCCCCAGGTAAGCACCGCACCCCCGACCTCCTCCCAGAGCCTGCACCCTCACACCCTCCTCACATACCCCCTCCCAGATCCTGCACCCCCTCCCCACACTCCCCCAGCCCCCAAACTCCCTCCCAGCGCCTGCACCCCCTTCCCACACACCCCCTCCCACCCCCAAACTCCCTCCCAGAGCCTGCACCCCTTCCCACACACACTCTCCCACCCCCAAACTCCCTCCCAGAGCCTGCACCCCTTCCCACAAACCCCCTCCCATCTCCAAACTCCCTCTCAGAGCCTGCACCCCTTCCCACACACCCCCTCCCACCTCCAAACTCCCTCCTCACACATTCCCAGCCCCCAAACTCCCTCCCAGAGCCTACACTCCCTCCCCACACCCCCCAGCCCCCAAACTCCCTCCCGGAGCCTGCACCCCCTCCCCGTCCCACGCACCCCCTCCCACCCCCAAACTCCCTCCCAGAGCCTGCGTCCCATCCCCACACACAGCCCAGCCCCCAAACTCCCTCACAGAGCCTGCACCCCAACCTCCTTCCCCACCCAAACTCCCTCCCAGAGCCTTAGGCAGGTGTGGGGGCAGGTTCTGGGCAGCATGAGTGACATTGGCCCACTGGGAGGATTTGAGGACTGGCACTGGCCTTAGGGTAAATTGAGTTTGAGACCCTTGATTTAGGGATTCTGTGCTAGAGGATTAGATTTAGGGGAGGAATTTGCCTTGGCCCTGCACTAGAGAGGAAGGACTGTTGTGGTCTCCGTGGGTGTCTGCTGTGAGTGATGCTTGTAGCACAACATCCTGACTTGTGATCTAGCCGACCTGCCCTGTAGTTGTGGCACATTAATGGGGCAATGTGGGGAAGCATGCACTGTTGTGTAGATAAACAGCGCTCTCTACCCTAGACCTTGCGCTAGAACCAAAGTCACACACAAAACACATTTTTAAAGTGTTTCACCGCAGTTTGTCTCAAACATCTGGTCACCATATTGACAGTGTTCCTTTAACAGTCAGCAGAAAAGGGCGTGCTAAAAAGGGGACAGTATACCTTTAAGCAGCAGAAGCGTGGGTGTGCCGCTTTCAGAGGCCCACCCTTCAGTTATGTACTGAGTGACAGTCACCAAAAACCAATAGGAGGGAGCCTGATGGGACCCTAAGCATTCTCATTAGTTTAGATTCCAAAGGAGGTGGGCCTTAGTGCACAAAAAGGAAAGTGCAGCCACCAGTCCCCCTTAAAGCATTTAGCACCTAAGAGGGGTTTGAGGAGGATAAGGAAGGAAGAAAGTTGTTGCTTCTCTTTAATGCTATACAATTGACAGGAGATTGTGGGGAAACTTTTTAATGTCAGAAACTTCTCAGAAAAGAGGCTGTAGGGAAATAACAGAAAAATTTCAGTAGAGCAATCTCTTAAGTGGGGGCTGCAGGGGCAATAGGGTCTAATGGACCTCTCTCACTACACAGACTAACGTAATTGATTCTAACAGAACTAGAGCTTCCACAAACACTCAGGCTGAGAGAAGAACATGCAAATACATACCAGCAAAGAAGGCCTTAGTCCTTATCTAACAGATAAACAGCTGGTGATCTCAAGAACTTTATGAAAACTTTTTGTCAAGGATAAATGATGTTCCTACTACCAAAAAAACTGAAGCTCCCTAACCATGATCCTGGACTAGGGAGAAAAACACTTGCTTTGAAATTCTACTTTAAATTAAAAGCGATACGGTGTGTGTTTCCTGAGATCTAACAAACATACTTGGCTAGTGGTATCCTAAAGTCACTGAGATTCCTGAATGTGACTTGTGTTAACCAGCTTACTTGGCGTTATTCCTCTGTTGTAAAGCACACAGCAACTCTGCTTGAGTAGCACTTTAAGGAATAGCTGAGGCAGTGTGATTATTCTCTTGCATGTGGTAAATCTACCAGGAGTCTTATTACAGCCTAGTAGATAGCAGCCTAAAGACTGTAATTTAACTATTGTATGCAGAAACTGAAAATTTTTCTGGCTGGTTGCACAGTCCCCTCTAGTTTTCAATTCTAAAGGGGGCTGATTGGAAACACAGCGATAGCTGCTCACAACTTGTCTTGCATCTTAATTCTTCAGCAAACAAGATGGTAAAAGAGATCCATTTTTTAGCTCCTAGAGCTCAAGTTTAATATTAAATGATTTTATCTGCTGGGGGAAGGGCCGCCTAACTTTTAAAAGTTTCTGCAAAAGGGTAACTGCAGGAATAGCACAAAAACTTTAAGTAACACCAATTATTCCAAAAGCTCTAGTGATTTCTGTGAAGGGGATTTTTGTTGTTGCCTGGGTACACTCATTAGGAAAACACTCCCATGGGCATCCCCTTTCGAAAGTGAGTTGGAACAGGTTTTGGCTCTTAGATAAGATAAACAGATCAATTGTGTGTTGGAGAAAAAACATCTCATATCTACATCTAAGGCTCTCCTGCATCATTGAGAGAGGGTTGAGGGCTACAAACTAGATGTTGATCTTTCCCTTCAAATTTAAGGGGAATGTATTAAGACCAAAACAGTTGTGTCCATATTTATGGACACAGACACCCCAGTCCAGAATCATGGATCTGTGTAAAGGATTTTAAAGCAAAACCCACAGGTTTTTCATGCAGACTGGTTAGGCCTCTGCACTTAGAGGGGCTATAAAATCCAGACTTAAAAGCTAATACTGGGGACCCTGGAGGGAAGATGCGACTTCTAGAGTTGACTTCTCCCCAGAGTTAAGTTTAGCATTCTTCTACCTGCTGCCGATCACCCAGATTGCTGAGGCATATAGATAATTGGTCCTATTTGCCACAGCTGTGTTAAGGCTCTTGTCAGCTCACTGGCTCCTGGGCCCAAGTGCAGGCCCTTCCCCACAATGAAGCTCCATACTAATCAAATACAACTGGCAGTTCAAATTCTGAGGAATCTAAAGGGGGAAAGCTGCAAAAGCAGTGTGGTGTCTGGGATAGGGGAAATGGACGCTTCTCTTCACCAGTGTCCTACTGGCAAAGACAAGGCTGCCCAGAGGGGTGGCTTATAGATGGAAAGCAGTAAGGGGTAGTGTCTGGTTTGAATAGGGATTTAGCTTAGTTCATCATAGCTCTGCCTCCATCTGGGATTGTATGTGGAGATTTCCACCTACCTACCCTGTAACCCCTCAACATGCCATTGCAACTGCTTCATGCTTAATGCCATGTGTTAGGATCAGGCAGGCTGTAGCCTACTCTGATAGATGTATTAGACCAGTGGGGGTCAGTGTCACCTACGACCAGTGACATTAAATCTAACTTTTCTGATATCTGTATACAGAATTGGGTAACCCTTCAAGGAAGGTCTCCCAGAGAGGGGGCCCCAGAAGCAGCATCTATAGGAAGCTACAAGGGGCTTGTTAATTAAGTCTCAGGCCCAACAAGAGAGAAGATCTTAATGAGACCCTTGTTCATTGTTACAACATTTAAAAAGTTAAATGTGGTTTGGGGCTTCATGTCAAATTATGGCTGGCTTACAAGGGGAGTAACAACCACCATTCAAATGTTTTAACCTTTTACTAATACAGAAGGAAAAACAGATAAAGCATTTGAAATAAGAATGTACGAAAGCTTTCATTTTAACTTCTTCCCTTTCTCTAGCTGTATGGTCTCTTAAAGGGGAACTTAATGTCAGACATTTTTAGATGGTATTCCTGGCCCTTGGGGGGGGAAAGAGAAAAGGTGCGCTTAGATGGTCTGGAGCTGTTGAAGTCCACTCTATTGTCCTTTCAGACCAATCCAGCTGCGCGCACACAAAGGAAGAAAGAATACAGCTGCTGTCTTTAGAGCTAAGGCTTGCAACTTCGCTGCTGGAGAAACACAGGCCCAGCGTACCCTCCTGGCCAACTTGTGCCAGCATTGGGTAGTTTGAGGGGTTCCTTTCGGCTGCTTCTCTGGTCACAGGCTCACAGCAGTGTTGCAAAGGGTGTCTTGGCAGCGAAGCCAGATGCTCCTTAGAGGCAAAAGCAGAGACCGACTTAGGAAACAGGAGAAATAAGGTGGAAGAAAAGTGACTGATGAGGGAGCGGTTGGGGCCTAAGGCTCACATTCCAGGGGATAGTCAGGCTTTAGCTGAAGCCTGTGGACGTGATGATGTCATCAGTTCCCCCCCCCCCCTGACTACTTGGCCTTCATAGTCCTCTTGAAAGACATCTTGATAATACAATGTCCTGGTGGCAGCCATGTTGGTAACGCTCACTCCGTTCAGTCTCACATTTCACTGTTTAGATGGGAGCAACAGCAAAGAAGGGGGCAACCTAGCCCATTAAAATCCATCAAAATACTTTCATGCGTTCCACTAGAAACATTTCTTCCCATTCCTGGTGTCTTTCTTCCAGACATGCCAACTCATGACCTTACAAGGAGCCTTGAGGACCCCTCATCAGTTTCTTTAACTGAAACATTCCAGTTTGTATCAATCTCTCAGCTCTTGCTGACTTGTATGTAACCGGTTGAGATGGAATTATCTTGGATAACTTGGAGTACCAGCTTCTGCACCACAGGATGCAATACGCTTCCGAAAAACACTGATTATCCCTATCACTTAACGCAGATTGTCCCTGCAAAATGAGAACCAGACCCAGGAAATTCTTCTCTATGGATAAATTCAAATAGAGGTGGAAGTTCTGCTGTAGCTCGGTGGCTGTGCAGATGCAGGTTTCGCCCTTGCAAAGCTCTAGATATGTATTTTTATGTCAGAGCTGGCCATGTATCCCGGAAAGGAAAATGAGGAAGTGAGGAAAGGAACTGAGTTGCATGAGCAGAGTCAGAACTTCATTACTAAAACTGAATGACAGGCGGTGGTTAAAACCCTGTGACGCTTGCTGGACTTCCTTACAGAAGTTTAGAAACCTGAGTGTGGATCTCTGCAATTAGCATGACTAAGTATTCAGCGTTCCCTTTCTAAACGTAGAGGGGTAGAGTCCTTGCTGGAGTAACTTCCAGTAACGGGCACTAGCCAAACCACAGCATGAACCCTGCTCCGAGGCACTTTCAGCCTGCAGACCGTACAGAGGTAGAGGAACCACATTTCCTATTCAAATGTCAGTTTATGGACAGCCTGTTTTCAAATTTGCCAAACTTCTCCTCTTCTACACCCTTTCACTAGACACCCTGACAGAGGTGGGGCTTCAGGATGGACTTTGTGAAGAAGGGGTAGGAGTCTTGTAGCATCAGAGGATTTTTCCTTTCATATTAACAAATTATGCTGAAAGTCAGAGATGATATTCTGCTTTTCCAGTGCCTGTCATGTAGATTTCCCACTTGCCTTTATCTCCAGGTCCTTCCCCACAGAGGAGAGAACCTGTTCAGAACTCCGCATTGGTGTTTGGAGTGAGTCCGTTTGTTTTTCTGAGAGTTGTCAATAAGCAGCTGTTCTCAAACGACAAACGTCATTTTCAGGAACTTCTAAACAAAACTTGCCCTCACTGGGCATGTCTACAGTGTCTAAACACCCGCGGCTGGCCCGTGCCGGCTGACTCAGGCTTGGGGGGTTGGGCTGCGGGCCTGTTTCATTGCCATGCAGACTTCCAAGCTCAGGCAGGATCCTGCAAAGAGGGAGGGTCCTAGAGCTTGTGCTGTAGCCCGAGCCTGGACATCTACACGGCAATGAAACAGGCCCACAGCCCAAGCCCTGTGAGCCTGTGTCAGCTGGAATGGGCCAGCTGTGGGTTTTTAATTGCAGTGTAGACCTGCCCAGTGACACACAGTACAGGAACCCAACTTTCTAACTTTCTCATGCCATCTAGTCACTAGTCACAGGTATCAAAAACAAATTCTGAATACATCATACAAGCTTTGGCTCACAGCTAATACAATATGGATGCTATTGGACTAGATTTCACCTATTGCTCGTAATGGTGCCTAGCTGCATTTTGAGACCATATATAATAGATGTCAGATGGAGACCAGTTAGGTGATCTCTGCCAGTATAGGATTGTTTTATACCTTTTTTTTTATGCTTTCTTCAGTCTATGTACTTCAAATGTATTCCGTGAAAGGGTGGTCAGTTGATATTTCCCCTGAATTCTTATATCTAACTAATACTTCACAATTCTAATATACCTGCCTTTGTAATGAAAATAAACCAAAGGATGACCTTGCAGTATGTTCTGTGGGTGTTCAAACTCCACCTGGGGCCCAAAATGGAAAGAAATGTAGGGGATCCGGAGTCCCCTGCCATGAAACCTTACTCCCTAGTTTACCAACATGTAGCAAGAGTGCTCCAGGTGATCTAAATTGTGTGCATGGATTACAAGGAAGACGTATTATGCAGGCTCTGTAGAGCAAAACTAACCTTTTGCATCTTCTCTCAAAAACATCATAACATTAGCTGCATTAAACATCACGAATTGTTGAGCAGGGTCCCTGTCAGCCAATGCCCCATGCTTCTAGAAATGAGGCCTGCTAGAAACAATCTACTTCGTAAAACTTGTTGAAGGTGGGTTTTATAGGCTGTAGACACTCGCTGCACAACGGTAGGGGCAGACTATATTTTTTTTCTTCTTGCAACTGCAACTCTTTGCAGGGAAGAGTGCCATGGTACAAATCTCAAACAACTTTAGGCTGATATGAAACCTTGCAGACTGACTGATAGTCTGTTAGAGACCCTATGTGCTTATCTTCCAGATTCTATAAAAGTTGTTTCCATAGGCTTCCTGGCTTGTCGGTCCCTCCTCTTGCTAGAAATATCAGTTCTTTCTGTAGGTCAAACTTGTTTTGATTAGTCTGGAAGCAGTCTAAAAACTTGGCTGTCTCCCAGAGAACCATGTAACTAGCTCCGTAGAGTTCTATGGCATAGGTCTGGTACTAGGTGACTCTGGTTAGATTTTGATGAAAGTGAGGCAACTTTTGGCATGTTAAGAATAATGGCTTGTGGCTGAATTTCATGAGTAAGAAGTTTTTAAAGTGGATTTTTGAGGTCTTCATAGCACTTTGGGAGCTTCACCCTGAGGTAATATGTCCTGCATCTTCCTCCAGCAATTGCTTAATGAAGTTAGAACCTTTTTTGAAACTGCATGCTATGAAGTTATGCCCATGAGAACAAGGTTCTCAACAAAGGTCCTAAACTTGGAACAGCGATACAATTAAACTCCAAAAGGTGATCTTGCCTAACTAATCATTGCAAGATGTGACTTGGCACATCTCTCATGCATACGCTTTCAAGGGAGGTTGATGGTAGTGGATACCCACAGCACAACCACCACACTATGAAAAATGTAGCTTTTTTGAGGCTTTATATTCACAATGGGGGCAGCTATTGCACAAGGTTTCAGAGCTGCACTCAGCTTTGACTTGTGATGCCAAATCCTTGTGCCCAAGTACCTACCAAACATTCCCCACAATGGACAAGTGCCTGCCGCTTTTTATGTACTCCGGTTCAGACTGAGCAGAATGGGAACCTGCCTGAAGGTGGATACTTCACCAAGGGTTGTATGCCATGCTGTTATAGCTGTGTTGGGCCCGGGATATTAGAGACAAGGCAGGTGAGGTAACTTGTGAAAAGTGATCTCTCCCCCTTCCCCCCCCACACAGGTGACATGGTGTTAGCTGTGACACTGAGTACGTTTCCCAGACCTGAAGAGCTCTGTGTAAATCCGAAAGCTTGTCTGTCTCTCTCTCTCTCTCTCTCTCTCTCTCTCTCTCCAACAGAAGTTGGTCCAATAAAAGATATTGCCTCCCCCACCTTGTCTCTAATACTTCACGCAGGCATTCTTAGTTTCACTGCTTTTTTGCAAGCAGGCCAAAGCCAATCCACTACCACTTCTTTTCTTTACTGATATCAAAACAGTCCCAAACTCTTTTTTTTGGGGGGGTGTCCTCTATAAACATAAGGAAAACGTCAAATCTCCTCATATAAAGGCTGCCAATAACTGTAGCCCCACCCAATCCCTCTTCCCTCCTGACCCAGTGAGTCATGGTACAGGCACTGTTCTTGCAACTGGTCCAACAAACTGAACAGCCCTATCCAAGACGAAATGGGCTAGAGAAAACATTGTATCCTTTCAACACCCATTTTTTACTTCCAACGCAGGCTTTGTGCTACCTGATAATCCCACAGGAAGACCTTTTCGGAGGATAAAAGTTACCCACAGAACTGTTGACTACTTAATACTGGCATTAGGCTGGCTCGTTCTGCCTATTTAGAAAGGGGGCTTTGAAATTGAAACTTGCTCTTTCAAATATATTGAGTCCAATTTGGGTTGGGCATAAATACTGCTTTTCAAGTAAAAATAACTCCTCTGCATGGCAGCTGAGATGACGCCTTGTTTCTCTGACTGAGGTGACTTCAGTCAGAACTGTCTGCCGGGCTTTGGGAAAATGCCAGATTTGGCTAGCTTTGCCATCTGGTACCCATTCTCTGTGGTTGGACTCTATTCCATTGGGTGCCAAATAGCTGAGTCTCTTGTATATTTGTGTGTGCAATATATATATACCTGTGGCTTGGTTTTCATACAAGGCACAGTGAGAATAATCTCTACACGAACTGGTAGCAGGGGTACCTCTTGGAATACACTGGGAATCTAAAGAGATTTTGGAAGTGATTAAAAAAAAATACCTGGCACCTAGATATTTAGGGAAGTTAACAGCATTTGTTTGTAAAATGAGCGTTTTAAACCCTGTGCAAGGTTACACAGACTGATGCCAGCATTTAATGCCTCGGAAAGTGTTCAGGTACTTTTGACAGATGCATCTGAAGAAGTGGGTTTTTTACCCACGAAAATTTATGCCCAAATAAATCTGTTAGTCTTTAAGGTGCCACCGGACTCCTCATTTTTGACAGATGCTTGTGCTTGCCTACATTTGGAAAGGCTTTCTGATAGGGGGTGTCACAACTCTTTTACAGCTTCCTACAAATAGTGTTTGTCATCTGTCGGTCAAACTTGACTCTGATTCACGTTGTACTAGTCTAGAAATGCCAGGCTTTGAAAAAGCACCCCTCTCCCCCCCCCTGAAACTTTCTGCACCCAATCCTCACCGGCATAAATGTAGGAGAGAGCTACCCAACTATCTATTGAAACAGTGTCTTCATATTCCAACCGACGTACTGGGTATTTGAATGGTGAGCTTAGGCTGGGCAAGACCCATATCCTGAGTCCTAGAACACATTGGTGCGTTGGTGGTACAGTGTGGTGAATGGAAGAGACATCACAGCTTTCCTTGGGGTTTAGTCAATATTCAGTGTACTTGAATACTAGGCAAGTATACCAGAAAACCTCGCGCCTCCTTCAGACTCCTGCTAGTCTGCTCATGAGTCTTTTGCTTGGCAACTGACTTGTATACTAAGCTTTTCTATTTAGTGATCTCATGGAGGGCCCCCTTGGCTTGCTCCAGCAGCAGCTGCCTTTTCTCTCTTTCTCTCTCCACTCTCTAGTCTTTTCTCTCACAGACTGTGGACTCCCCCAGTGTTTACCCTGTCCCTTAATTCTTCTCACTGAGGTTGCTGTTTGGGTGCCAGCTCAGGTCAGGACATGCACTGACATGTCAACGTTTATTGCTTCCAACTCTGTCTGAAAACCTGGCCCTTCCGCGTGCGTGCTGCTGCTGCCCGGTGGATGACCTGCCCCTCTGACTCAAATGTTCACATTGTGCTGGGGGCGTATATCTGGCGAGACAGGTTTATAAATGCATTTGTTTGGAATTTCGCACCGTAGGCTAATCAGCACTGCCAGCCAATCCCTGCCTTGATTGGCTTATCTTAGCTTTCTAAAAATCCCATAGGTAGGTACTTACAAGGCCCCAATGAGGTGAATAGGGAGATCAGTACTTGCACCACCTCAACAGTTCTGAAAACTCTGCTAGGTGCGGGGATGCTTAGAGAATTCAGTCCTGCGATGCTGAGTGGGACAGCACGAAGTACCTTTAAAAATCTGGTCCTAGGTCACTTCCCAAACTCTCTCTCGTATGAATTCCTAGTAAATGTCTCTATCTCAAGTAAGTCCTCCGAATGCGATATACAATTGTCAGCAGTAATGTTGCTTGTAAAGACCCACAGTGAAGACCTAAACTACTTCTGAAGGCTTCTTCCTGTGTGAATGGGGTAGCGTGAGGGACGAGGGTTGCAATGACTAATGGCTCCGCTAGTTTTGTCACTGACTCTAGCAAATAACTGTTCTCCTTTATTCGCCCTGGAAATGCAAATTAATCCCAAGGGGTTAGTTACTTTTAGAACACAGGTGGCCACAGACTTGGAAGAATGTAATGGATTTGTTTTAACTAGCTAGCAAAGTGATCCTGCGGAACACACGTTAATCATGACTAAATTCATTCAGCCCCAAGTGCCACTTTCTTTTATAAGGCTTCAACACACCTTTACAGGCGTGGCTATCTTCCAGCCAGCTGAAATCCTGTTTCTTTTGCTATTTACCAGGCCAGGCTTCGTCCACGTCCTGCTTAAGGCAGTAGCCAATACATGATGCTTCAGAGGAAGGTGAAAACCCTCATAATGCATTTATGCAATGCTGTGTATGGGAGAGAGCTCTTGATACCTGCAGTAGTAGGTTTGGCGCCTCAAATGGGACTTGGCTACCCTCTTCTTACCAGAAGCATAAATGGTAAAGTGAACAGGGCCGGCTCCAGGTTTTCTGCCACCCCAAGTGCGCCCCCCCCCCCCAAAAGCCACGGCTTCGCAATCGCTCTACTCTTTGGTGGCAGGTCCTTCACTCCTAGAAGGACTGAGGGACCCGTCGCCGAAGACCTGGACGGTGCCGCCCCTTGGTACTGGCCGCCCCAAGCACCTGCTTCTTTAGCTGGTGCCTGGAGCCGGCCCTGAAAGTGAAGACAAATTTATAATAATTCTCAGGACATGTAGCTTGAACACTGAGACTCACATTGCTGGCCTATCAGCTCCTGCCTTCAATAGTAGGTTCTACGCTGGAGTGCAGAAGTGCCAGAGGCTCTTTTTTCCAAGATGGCAGAGGCACCTTAAGTAAAAGATCTGGTTAGTCAGAAAAAACTCTTCGGCATATCGAACGTGTAGTCTGAGGCACAAAGTGCCACAATCCTTACAGCTCTACAGTAAGTAGCTCCGCTTGAATTCCTGGAAAAAAGTTTCCAGAATCTCAACCGGTCTTAAGAACATTTGGTAGCTAGCAAGGGTGCCGGAACCTTTGCAGATGTGGGAAGGCCAAGGCCAAAGTGGTGGAGGAATTAAAATACTTCTTAAATATCCCATAGAGTACAACATAAATAACCAGAGTACAATCATTAACCACGTATTTTAAATGTATAATTCTAGTATGAACAAACGAGGTTAAAGACAACTTTAGTTCTAAAATCAGGACTGCATTTTATTTTTGTACTTCATGTACACTTGCATTTATCATTTTACGGTGTATTCTCCACCATTAATACTGCACTATTATTATTGAACTGTAACTTTTCAATCGAATTGTCCTTGTTTCATATAATGCAGTTTAACAATTGTAACCCTAAATTGTAAATCTCCTTGGAAAAAGGGGTCAGCAAAATAAAAAATAACGAACAACTTTTGAAGGGAGGTAAATGTGTCCTCATAAGAGCTAACATATCAAATGATTTTTCTAATGTTTTATAAAAAATAAAATATATTTTTTGAAAATCTAATGAACACCATCAACAGGCTGTACCAGATATCGTATTGCTTCTATTAAGCAAAATTGCATTAAGTTTACATTGTTTATTTTTTAATTCATTGAATCATTTTCATTACCTTTTTCAGATGTTTCTAAAATACTGACTGCATCTATCACCGGCGAAACAAAAGTCATGTAAAACATGTTTGAGATCCATAGAATCCATCAGATGTTTATGAATGTGGAGGAAGAGCAGGTGGATTAGACGCTTTTTAGTCATGGATGATCGTAGATATGTTTTCATCCGTTGGGGAGACACAAAGCTGCGCTCAGAAGTAGCATTACACATTGGGGCTGTAAGATAAATCCTTAAAAGGATATTGACTTGTGAAAACAGCACATCTCAGGTCTTTCTGTCAAGATTTCCATTATGATGGCAGCCAATTTTTGTCGTGTTTTTGATGCATGTCATTGATTGTGAGTTTTCAAGAGACCTGGCAGCATTACAAGCTGTATTAAGTCTGTCAAACACAATGTCACCAAAGTGTGTATCCACAACCTATCTTGGTATTAGACTACATGGCTGACCATCGATAGTGGCTATGAGCATTTTTTTTGATGCTCTTAAGAAGCAACAACGTGGGCCGGTTAATTACAATGGTGAGCAAGTCTATCAGCTCAAAGAACTGGTCAGATGAGTGTGCAACATTTCAACAGTTGGATTAAGTCTGACGTGATACCTATTGTCTGCTGCACCTGAGCCGCCACTTCAGCTGCTGAGAAAATCCTGAAAGATACTTTGACCAAGAAACGGATCAAAGCAGGTCATCAGAACTTGAAGTCCAGGTACTTTCTTTGCTGTGGCAATCAGCTCCTCTAAAGAGCTTCGAAATTGTATGACACTGATTCAGTTGCCTGACTTCTTGCTCTCAGTGCGTGGGACAGAAAGCCGCCAGATTGGGAGGAGTAGGACACCTGGATGTTCTCAAAAAGGGCAAGTCTTTTTGGTGATGAATCAATAATTTCATGAAGTTTGTACAGCAAGTTCAAAGCACTTTGAATCACGGCACACTTCCTACCAGCTTCCTGCAGAATAAAGATTCAAACTGTGGTTCATACAATGAACTGGAACAGATGTTGGATTAATGTCTTTGATTCGTTTAGCTATGCCCAACATCTGGCCCTGGAGGGACTGATGCACCATGGTAAATTTTCCTCTCATGCCATCCATATTCAATCCGCAATGTACTAATATATCCTTTATTGTCAAGAAGATTGATTCTGCATCTGTTTCGGGGCAGTTGTGCATTCCAATAAAATCTTCAGGCACAATGTAATCCCGCAACACCCAACGCACTGAAAAAGATCTCTACACATGTCCAGCTACTTTTTGTGTTGTCAACTGTAATGAAATAGATTTCTGAAGCCTTATTCGATGAGACAAGATTGTCGATACATTTCCTTGAGTAGTTCATTGATAATATCTTATGATGCATACTTCCCATTTGTCATAAGGGTTATGTAATTATGCGACAGTAGCTCGACTAACTTTTGGAAGTTACTTTCTTCATCAGTGTGTCCTCTAACAGTGATACCCTGCCTTACAAGACATTGCAAACAACACAGTTGTTCTAAAAGGTATTGCTGTTCTCTTCCTGATCAGCAGTCTTTTGATGAACATTGATGGGCAGTGCATTTCAAGTAAACACTGCATTTTAGCAAACACTCCCTGTGAAAATGCAATTTTTGTTTTTGTGCAAATCCAGATTTGCAGGACAAATTTTTCCAGTTATTTATATTGACTTTTACAAATCCGTCATCTCCACACTTGGGGGATGTAATGAGCTGTTTTGCTACTGCAAAACCACAAACTTCACAATAAGGTCTCATTCGAGTTTTGCAGAAAAGAGGCCACTCTTGGTTTTTGTACTACTCAAAATTAAAATGTCTCTTCTCCTGTCCTGTATACACTAACAGTATCTTTCTTAGGGGCTATCAGTGGAGTTCCCTTACCAGAGTCGGCAATGACAGAGCACACTTCATTACATTCTATCCTGCTGTCCAGCTTAGGTGCGCCCCCCCCCCCCGAAAATCTCGTGAAGATCTGTCTTGTTATAGTGGACTGATGAGTCCCAGTGGCACCTCCTGAATATGTGGCTAATGTTGAACAGCCTGTGTCAGAGCTTGCGTTGCTTGATGACTGTGATCATAATGTACCAAAATTCAGTTTTGACTGTCAGCTTTTGTTGCTTAGTAGGTGGTCCAACAGCCGCTTCTCTGTTTGCTCATTTTTAAGGTATGTTTGAAAACAAGTTGTACATTTGTATGTTGAACGGACACTTTCAACAGAAAACCACTCGTGTAGCCTGCAGTGCAGTTGCTTTACTTTTCCTGTCACGGAATAGAATCATGTGAGATAGGATCACACGGGCGGGATAGGATCACCCAATTATGCAGTGATTTAGGATTGCAGTGGATATGTAGGATGGCATCTGATCCGATCTCATAGTGCATCTTGGCTTTTAGCAGTACAATCCATGTTTTTCCCACATAGCACATGTTTCTTTTGTTAAAGTGAGGGGGGTGGGGGGAAGGCCATGGCCCTCCCTGGCCCCCCACCCCTGGTTCCAGCGCTGTTGGTTGCTGGCTCTGAGTAGCCATCTGTCTGAGTGGCTCCACCACAGAAGTCTGCACTGTAGCAGAATCCTTGGCTGACCTGCACCTGGTGGATCATAGCTAGGACTTTTTAGCCCACACAGCACAACTTGGGCAGGCCAATTCATTAGCCGTATTGAGGTGTCTTAGGGCATTACTGGCCCAAATAGCAGGCACCCTGCTAAGCTAGAGGCAGGCTCTGGAGCGAGACTCTTGTCTGAGAGTGAGGCCTCAGACGCTTGCCACTCTGCTGTCTTAGTGGAAGATCTCCTAGGTGCCTCATCTACTGTAGCATGGCATTCGAACCTGCCGCTATGGAGCTAGTCAGGAAGGACACACTGCAATAGCATCAGCGCCTCTGCCACAAAGCCTGGAGCTGCCATAGGATGGAATTCCGAACACAGCAGAGCCGGTGTAAGGAGCATAGCTTGTATAACACCAGGCTTTATTAAAGGGTTTGCTTTTGAGCCCTGTATGTTTAAAGCATTATTCCTAATGATGGCTGGGCCACTTGACAGTTGGAGGTAGGATTCACTGAAGTTTGCTATCTTTAAGACTGCTCTTGTCATCTATAGGTTAAAGGCACCTCTTACACTTTTAGCCCAATTTCTTTAGTTGCTAATTGCTCACCTTTTCTCTCCTCTCCCCTCCTTGTCTCCTGAGTTCTTAGTTGTACAATTAAATACTATATTTCCAAACATTTCATATTCAACACGCTTACAGCTGTTGGTGCCTAAGCTTGACTGGAGACTTAGCCACAGCTGACAATTCAACTGTGTACTGGCTCCACTTTAAAATCATACTGGATTCTGGTTGCCAGTAGTCACAGCAATCTAGGCCCTGCCCTCCCCGGTGTCTTGCCTAGACACCTCAGGGGCAATACTGAATGGTTGGAATTGCAGAGAAAGCGAGTGGAGCAGAGGATTAGGTGGTAGAGAGGCACAGTGCTAGCGTTGGGGCATTCATCACCTTATCTCCTACTGCGAGAGGTAGCCATGTGGCTATGGAGGTCCTAGGAAACATGACCAAGTCTCTAAGACAACCAATCTCAGATTTTCTTTTCTGCTGATACCCCTGCTGTAGCCAGCCAAACAGCTGTACTTCCAGATGGTATCAATGATCCCCTCAATCAGTATCTAGTCCTCTGTGTGGAGAGGGGGATGCTGGAAAACAGCTGCTTCTGGGAGAGAAGCAGCAGCCAGTAGGAACAGATGGAGGCCGACTTGGGAGGGGAGTAGGGGTGAAGCGCACCTATTTCTGTCCCTCACCTGTTAAGAATGATAAGTAGACAGGTTCAGTGTTCAACTCTAGCATGCTATCCTCTTCCTTCTGAAGTCTGAAATGGACTTAGTTTTTACCACTAGAATGCAGCAAAAGACGGACGTGTCTAATCTTTGCACATTAGCGGTAAATATGCCCAATGGCTTGTGATGGGATGTTAGATGGGGTGGGATCTGAGTTACTACAGAGAATTCTTTCCTGGGTGTCTGGCTGGTGAGTCTTGCCCACATGCTCAGGGTTTAGCTGATCGCCATATTTGGGGTCAGGAAGGAATTTTCCTCCAGGGCAGATTGGCAGAGGCCCTGGGGGTTTTTCACCTTCCTCTGCAGCGTGGGGCACGGGTCACTTGCTGGAGGATTCTCTGCACCTTGAAGTCTTTAAACCACAAGTTGAGGACTTCAATAGCTCAGGCATAGGTCAGGAGTTTATTACAGGAGTGGGTGGGTGAAATTCTGTGGCCTGCGTTGTGCAGGAGGTCAGACTAGAAGCTCATAATGGTCCCTTCTGACCTTAAAGTCTGAGTCTAACCTGAGCTGTCTCCAACAGCTGTTTGGCATGTACCCACCATGACTGCATTTCACGACTGAAATTACTGGGTTTTCCATAGACTAGAGTATTTATATAATACCAGGTGCTCATTGTGTGTTCACCCCTAACTTTCTCAGTGGTTAAATGCCTCCTTATCAAATGTGGCTTCTCTTGAGAATTGGGGAGGGAGGGAAGGACAAGAATAATGAAAGAGAAACCACATCCATCTTACAAATTGTCTTGCATTCTTACAGCAAACCTCCTAGATTGGGCAGGCTTTATTACATGGACATTGTTCTTGGAATGGGCTCTTGTCCTTCATATAGACTAGAAAATGCAAATACTTATTCAGATAGTTACAAGTAGTACCCAAACAGCTGCTGGGCTATATAAACATGCCCTCTAGAGCTCAACATCTAAGAGAAGACGGAAGAAATGGGAGCCGGAAGTTAACGGCAAGAGTAGGTCTGTATGCTGGCTTTGGGGACACCTTGATTGCTGTTTAAAAGCTGGCTAATAAAATCCATAATCTTAACATACTGGTTAGACAGAGGGTCAGTAAAGAAACTGGGTGTGACAAATTCCTATCTCTTGTAAAACAGGTAGAAATGGTTCTATTATGAAATAGACTGCAATCCTCTGACACACCAGACGGGTATGATACAAATAGGTGTAACCATGAATTATACATAATCTCAACCTCTCCTCTGTCTAAAGATCCATAAAGCAGTTTACTCATGACTGCTAAATCAACTCAGGTTGCTGAATAGTATGGCAGTTCACTTGCTGTCTCTGCTTACTTCCTTATTGAACGGGCTTGTTGTAGGAAACTCCAGGAAGTGACTAACATGATAAGAGTCGTCTTGCCCTCAAGGGCACTCTTCACTACCAACTCCCCTTGTGAGGGAAATGTTCCCCGGTATCTCCTTGTCCTCAGTTCTGCTGCCTTCGTTGCACCAAAACAGGCCTTCAGGAAACACCATCACAACTCTCAAGAGGCAAGACTTTCCCCCACCAATTCTCCATCCCCCAGTGGGTACCAAATGCTTCTGCCACCCAGGCAGAATGATGAGCTTTGCAATGTGCCCTGATGCTCGACAATCCTGAACCATTTTGGACCGTGTGCAGAAGCTGGTTCTTCAGCTGACTCTGACTCTGCCCCAGCCTCTTCTCTTCAAACTGGATCTAGCTGAAGCATCTCCCTGACTAGAGGTTCGGCACTATGCCATGTGGGGAGAGGCAAGTAAGGCTCTTTGTTGAACATGACACTGTCAAGTGATATGTTTTTGCCAATCATCGCTACCCTTTGGATCATACCACTGAGGTATTTTTGTCAAAGACCAATCTGGATAAATACAGATCTATATGGCTAAGCAGATATAAAGGAACATTTTGAATGGTAAACTCCAGGACCAGTTTAGCATAGTGACCTTCCGCGGACACGTCGGCAGGTCTCTTAACTTGCAGTATGGAAAACCCCTTGGGAGAGGCAAGTTTCACAGTGATCCCGGTGTAAGCTAATGTAAACATTAGCAGTGTGACTCGCGCTCTGTCATGATGGCTTTCAACACGTCACTGGTTCTCCCAACCTATACGCTTCGGGCTTAAGGGTTTTGGCCGAAGTTCTAGGCATCACCTGTTTTGAATGACTATAATTACATATGTGGGAGGGTTAAATGGTCCTGTTTACTCACTTATGTAAGATAGAGAAGGTGCTGAAGCTAATAACACTGTGTGGCTTAAACTTAACCTTAGACCTTCATTAAACCACTTGCTCTCAATCACTTTTTATAATTTTTGGAAAATAAAGAGCAAACCTATTGAAGAGATTCCGTACAGTCACTCAGTATCTAACTCCTGGGCAGAGGACTTTTTTCTTAGCCTTACTGAACTGCCAACATTATTAGCCCTATTCATGTGAATGTAATGGGTGCCCTCTGCTGTCTGAACCAGGAGAAAACACCTGCTTGTGCTACCAGCTAGAGATCTTTCCTTTCGCTCAAGCAATAGAGGCTGGTGCTACTGAAATAGAAGAAGGGTTCTTGTCTTGGCTCCCTTTGTGAACAGTCTGTCTGTAACGTGGATTCATTATACTGACTGGTACCTGGATTTAAGGGAGTGTGTATTGAGGGGTTGCTGTACCTGAATTTATGCTACCTCCAGTGTCATGACACTTCTCTTCACAGCTGTCATGTATGTACCTTTATCTACTACACATTCTTAGTAGCCAGGGTAAATCTAGTTCCTATTAAACTTCATATAGCTTTTTTTTTTAAATTTAAATGGTATAGCCTGATACAGAACATCCAAGCAGCACTATAGATACAAATTTCTAGATCTGATCATCTACTTAAACTATTCATTCTGTATCGCCTAAAAGGGACATCTCCCAGTGTGCCTAGTCCAGATACTGGAAGAGGCGGACAGAAGGAAAGGTCTGCTCCCTCAGCCAAGGGGGAGAAACCGCTCAACCCCGGCCATGCAGGAATTCTTGGGACAACAGAGAAATAGGAATGGGAATGAGGGTCAAAGGTTAAATCAGGGAACCAGAAGGGCACGCCCACCAAGAACCCCCAACCTCACCCACTGCTCCTCAAACGCAGCTAAGGAGTTAGTGGATACCGCCCAGAGGAACTCTGCTCAGAGGCACGAATGGGCAAGGGATGGGAAATAGGCCACACGGTTGCAGAACACTCTTTCCTTCCCCCCGTCTGGCTTCCGCCTCCTGGTGTGATGGTTGGTTGTCTTGGCCAGAGCCTGGAGGAGGCGGTCTTATCACCGTGGGGCCATGGAGGGGGTGTATGCGTGTGAAGAGAGGGCAGCCAGACCTCAGTAAGAGGGTCTGGAGGAGGGGCTGCAGCCTGGTGTACACTACAAAAATAGTGCACCAGGCTCTCCCTCTTGCTGCAGAAAGGACAGGTGTTGGGATTCTGTGAACTACGCCAGATACACATCCATGCTCATGGCTCCCTGGAGGAGCCGCCACTTAATACCCGCCCAGCAGGCCATGGGACAAGGTGGAATACGAGCTGGCCCGCTGGGGCTCCCTGCCTTCTGCGGATCCCCCCCACTTGGAGTAAGGGTGGGACACGAGGTCAAGGAAGTGGATGGTATGGAGCACGAGCAGGTTCAGATGTTCTCCGGTGTCGGTGCGGAGGTGGACAAGCTGGATGTCGCTCAGCCGACTCCAGTGGCATGTCAGGCGGCTGGGGAGGTTTATGGGGTAAGGGAGCAAGGACTAGCTCCAGAGGGCGGCCAGGGGTCAGAAGTGAGCAGGGAGCACCCTCCCATGGGCCCTGCCCTCACCTCCTGAAGCACGCAACAGGATGAATAGAGTGGGGCAGCCCTATCCTCTAGCCAAGCTCCACAGGGTCAACCTGGTCCCTCTGGCTGTAATCCTAGAGGTCTCCAATTCTGGTGGCACCAGCCAGAACCATTCTCTGGTGCACTGAGGGGACTCCACTAGCTGCGCGTGGAGTAGCTGGAGTTCTGCTAGGAGATCTTCCCCTCACTAGCTGCTGTTGAGCTGTTGGCTGAGAGTAGCTGCCGGGTCCTGAGGAGGTCCTGGTAGAAGACCAGCAGCTCAGAGGTCTCGGGGAGACAGTGGAGATGGAAGAGCTTCTGGTCATATCACGGGGGCAGAGGAGAGCATGGGCGAACATGCTCCAGGCCACGTGGCACACACACTAAAACAGTCTTTGCAGAGCCTGAAGGTGGAAGGTGTGGGCCTGTCTGTCTTCTCCCACGAGGCGGCTCAGGACACCCCCAGACCCCTAGTTCACCCCGGCCAGAAAATCTCCAAGATCATCTTCTAGTGGTTGGCCAAGATTCCTGGGGGCGAGCACAGGGTGTTGAGCTGGTGCCATTGCACAGACAGGAACACATTATTGAGCACCAGCACCCTCTCCCGAAGGGGGATCCACCCTCTCAAATGCGTTCTCCTGACTGAGGGACAGGAAGGCCTTATTGGAAATCCTGGGAAGTGGGCGGGCACAAGCCGGCCCACGTCTCAAGGCCCCTCCCCCAGCCTTGCAGGTGGGACCACTGGACCCAGGGACCAAATGAGTACGGGGGACAACAAATGATTGTGGAAGGAAGAGGGATGGGAGGGCTCACGGGACAGGGCCCCAATGAAAAGGTCTGGAGGCCCTAGGGTGAGGGGCGGGCGGGCAGCACCCTCTCGCAGGACCCGCTCAAGGAAAACCTGAGAGGTGGGGAACAAGGCTGCCCCCACCTCCGGTAACACGCGCAGGTGGGTGAGGAGGGTGGAGAGCCCCATGTGCTGACTGAATGCTCGGGGATCCACCCAGTCCCCCATGTAGTCCAGGAGGTCTCCAATTCTGGTGACTTCTGCCAGGACCAACCTCCGGCACACCGAGGGGGACTCCGCCACCTGCACACGAAGGTAGGGGTTGTGTAGTAGTGTCTTCATGAGGAGGTCTGCCCCCTCGGTGGCCACAACAGACCTGGTCGCTGAGAACAGCTTCCAGATCTGGAGGCGGTCCTGGTAGAAGACTGGCAGCTCGGAGACATCTTGCGGAAGACCTCTCGCGTGGAGGAAAAAAAGCTGCCAGTTGTATCGGAGCCTTCAGAGGCGGCGGAGGAAGGCGTGTGCCAATGTGCTCCATGCTGGACTACCTGCACCATAAAGGAGTCTCTGCAGGGCCTGGAGGTGGAAGACATGGACCTGGCTGCGGAGGCAGACCAGGCCCTGTCCTCCCTCCTCCAGGGGAAGATTCAGGACCCCTGCAGACACCCAGTGCAGTCCTGGCCAGAAGAACTCCAGAGCTACCCTCAGGAGTTTTGAGCCGGTGCCAGAGCATGGACAGGACTACATTATTGAGCACCAGCGCCCTCCCCCAAAGAGGGATCCACCCTCTCAAATGCATTCTCCTGATTGAGGGACAGGAAGGTGCACAGACCATCCCTATGTGCCAAATGGAGAAAGTCCTGGAGTCCGGACCAAAGATGGTCCAGCATGGGACAGTGTAGGTCTGGTCAGTGTCGATCATATCCACCAGCATGGACTTCAGCTGCAGTGAGATGGCCTTTGCTACAACTTTATAGGCTGCTGAGGAATGATCCTAGGTGCCAGTTCCTTAGGGCACGGAAGTCCCCTTTTTGGGCTGCAGGGCCAGTCCCAGCCTGACTGCATGACAGGAGAAGCACCCCTCTCCCCAAGGACTTGGCCCCGATGGTGGCGAGGCTGAGGACATCCCTGAATGCATGGTAGAACTCCTCAGTCCGCCCATTGGTACCTGGAGGCTTGTTGCTTCCATGGAGCAGGTGCTCTAACTGGTTTCCTCACCCTCATTGATCACAGGCAGTTCATCCCACAGGACCCTGCAGACATCGGCATCAGTCAGGTCTGGGGAGAAGAGGCTGGCATAGCAGGCCCAGGCCTCTTCCTGCATCTCAACCAGATCCATGAGAGGGATGCCAGCCTCCACCAGGAGGCAGGTGATATACATTTTGGTATCCCTCTTTCTCCAGGGCATAGAAGACACAGGAACTGCAATCTATCTCCTGAAGGAGCTAGATGTGGGATCAATTAAAAGTGGCCCCTGCCTGTAAAGCTGTCAGTCATTCTCCATGAACAGTGTCATTATAAACACCAATACTCAAGGATAATTATTAATGATAGCCTTCATCTGCTGCTTGGAGGGACATGGAAAACAGCTTTTCCAGAGAGCTGAATTTGTTCTCTGGTGGCACGTAGGATGTAGGCCACTATAAGACAGCGTTAGTCTCCTGATGCAGCAGGAAAAGACTAAACTATCTTGTAATTAAGAGGTGCTGAGGGTTGGTCTCCTCAGGGATGAGGCTAGTGACTCAGATCACAGTGGTAGGGTTACACTTATTGGCTTTTTAGGACAGGTCTTCAAGACAATTATCTCAACCTAACTTACATCTGCCTATAGCCACCACAGTTATTAATTGCACATGCGTGCACACAGTCAACATAAGCAACACCGCGTCTATACTGACATCGCATCAACTTATTAATTACAGTGACTGTGACTTGACGCCACTCGGTGAGATGGAGTTACTAAATCAGTGCAGAGAGGCACTTACATTGGTGGGAGCCAAATTTAAGTGAAGAGACTTTCATAGTTAGATCCATGCAAAGTAGCTTACAGCAACCTACCATATAGTGTAGGCCAGATTGTAGTCTACCATTGCCCCCATCCCACTAGGATCGTCATCAAGACCTGTTCCTTAGTCTGTTGCCAAACTTCAGTCTGCCCCAGCGTATCTGCTGTTAGCCTTAACAAAAGCTTTTCCCAACACGGTGATGGTTCTCCACATCTGGCATTGCCCTCTTGCATTGCAGTGCAACAGAGTGAAGAGTTGAGATAAGATCCAAAACACTCCCGAGGTGCATCAAGGATGCTGGATGGAAAAAATACAAGAGGTCATACACAGAAGGAGAACACTCTAAAAATTCAGAAATCTAGCAGGTCTTCTTGAAGAATGGGACAAATTGCATCTTTCCACTTACTCCCCCACCCCCAATAGCTATCATAAATAATACTTCAGACTAGTTCCAGTGGTGCACTGTTCTACTTTTTGTACATAATGCATTAAATGTTAGAGATTTAAAAAATAGCTTACATCCAATTTTTGTCTAAAGTAGCAGAACAATACCACTTACCGTAAAAATGAGCTGGGAAAGGAGAGTTAACTGTCAGTCTATAAAAGTGTAAATAAACCCATGTCAGGCACATAAAACGCAACAGGCAGTCTGAAAAAGACTTATGTAGACCTGTGGTGAGACTTCTACAACTTATCAGTCAAAATGCATCTCTTTGTAACCACCAGTTATCACTTTCTTCAAATACACTAAGCACATAAATAACTCAAGGAATAAAAAATTGCACGCTGTCCTCATATACTGTATGAATAGGATTCCTGATCATTTTCTAGAATTTGGTTTAGGAAGGGCCTAGTTTAAAACATCAACAGCAATTGCGTAAGTATTTAAGGTTTTGCTTTTGCAAACCTACTTAGACTTACAAAGAAGAAACTTGTACTTTGATACTAGTTGATAGAACCCCAAAATACAGTTCCTTGGACTCTCACTGGAGAGAGCAAAGCTCTAGCAAGGTGACTTTCAGATACTTTGTGAAATGGAGAAATACAATCTCTGAAATGAACTCACCACTTATTTCTCCTTGTAACTCTTGGGTGAGGGGAAAGGATATCAGCATTAGCTGATCCAAAGCTTCATGGAGGGTCCAGCTGCACTTGGTGGGTTCAGTAAACTGAGGTTCTTCCCTATGACCTAATACCTTTTCAAGGTTTGCTGGAGGGGGCTACCTTCCTATTGGATGCTTGCCCAGGAGGCTTTTTTCTGCTCCTCCAGTTTATGTACTCTTGCTGTCCAGTAGATGGCACTAGTGTCAAATTTCCGTGATTCTTTTCTTGTCCGAGGACTTGAGGTTCATGTGTTTACAAAATTCTTGTAATGTCGGTTAATGAGAATTCCTTCTTTCTAAGCAGTTGCTCTCAATATGCCAAAGCTGTGCAGCTTCGCTACTTGTACCTTTAATATATTGTGCCGTACATTTCATATTGCCAGCATGTAACAACCAGAACATTCTATAAAGAATAGTTCTCAATTTGGTAGACATGTAGTAAAGCGCATACAAAAACTTTGGGCCCATTTCATGGCCTTTGGGGCCTAAATAAACTGACCTCTACGTAGAGGAACAAGACACTCTACCCATGGAAAAATCTAATTCATAAAGGCAGGCTAGAGTAAATTTTCACCCCAAACTAGAAACTCGTGTCACTTTGATTCTTGGGACATCTGTGAGTTTGAATTAAACTTCTGTTTTCTTTGGGTCAAACAGCAAGTCATTTCTAACAAGTTTAAATGAAGTTCTGGTCACATCTTTGCAATTTAGGTCTATCTACTCTAAGCTAGAAAAGACTTGTTATTATAGCTATTGCTAGCTATGCTTTTGTTGGTATATCTTATACCAGTTCTTTGAATGAAATAAACTATACTGGAAAAAAGCACTTTTTTGCTGGTATAACTGCATCTGCACTAGGGTTTTGCTGATACAGAAACAATGGTGGTGGTGGTGGGGAATAATCATTCCATCCCCAAACTGACCCAACAGCAAAAGATTATAGTGTAGATCTGACCTTAGTATAATTGTAATTTGACCCAATCTGGCTTCTGTTCCTGATGCTGCACAGCGTGACTGACTGCCTTTATGGTAGTGTGTAGAACATAGATCCATTACACGCCATTCGTCCACTGACATCACACATCTTGTTAGGACTCTCTGGTACCGAAGAGGTCTTATTTCTGATGCCCCCTCTCTGTTGAAAATACTAACGTATCCAGGTCCGAATGAAGATTTTTCCCACGCTTGGCACGTTGATGTGGTCCTCCAGCAATGAGTGATTTCAGCTTGTGTATTAGTCTTTCTTCAAAGTCAAAGGGAAACATCTAAATAGGAGAAGAATACACTGCAAATAACTCAATTGTTGACCTGTGATCTTGGACAAATTGCATCATACCCAGATGCCTCCGTTTTCCCCCTCTGTAAAGTGGGGCTATTAATACTTGCCCTCCTTTTGTAAAGTGCTTCCAGATCTACAGATGAAACACTACTACAGATATTTCTGCCTCAGAGAAATGCATGGTCTTTCTGTCCTCCTTGGCATCTAATCTGAACTAGTCGGCATAGAAGCTGCCAGCTTGTTCTGAGACAGTTTGCCCTTTAATTAAATGTTGTCACATGGAATTGTCTTCCATTTTGGACACTTTCTTGCAAACCTTGCCCCCTGGGGGTAGGAAAGGCTGTATTGAGTTGGCACAGTCTGTTCAGAAACAGGGTCCTGGGAAGAAGGGAGAAATGCTCTTGCCTACAGCTGAAAAGTGGTTTTTAAAGAGCTTTAAGTGTAGTACACACAAACTGAATCTAAGATTGGGGTTTATGTTACGCAGCAGATTCAAATGCCCTCACATGTTGCTCTCTAGATAATCATGAAAATCTTGAATTTGAAAGAAAAGGGGAAAACCTTCAGTTAAAGATTCATGAGCATGGATCACTGTCCAATAGGCGATAGTCAGCCAGCACTGTCCGATGGTGCTTGTGTGTGTTCAGATTTGTGGGTCATTGGCTGGTTATGAAAAAAATAAACCTCTTGAACAGATTTCGCTCCTGGCTCCAAGTAGCTCCTGTACTTCCCTGGAAATGGCTTTTATTTTCCTTCCCGGGGCAACTCCTCTGAGCAGGAAAGGCCATATAATTATATTGAGTTTGCAAGGAACCCAAGCACTAGTAGTAAACGCTCTAAACCAGAATTCAGTTTGAGCAAGGTCAGATCTTGTATAAATTCTCATTGAAACCATGTGTCATTCCAGGGGCCAACTTGTATATGTGTGAATAAAAGGTTGAATTTAAGCCTTTTAATTCTAAAATAAGGTAAGCATAATACAGATCCCACCTCTGAATTTCCACAGATAACGTATAAATAGGAGCCAAATTCCATGATACGTATAAGAAATCTTACCCTAAACCACACACCAGAAAAATAGCCTCATCCATGCCTTGGACTGAACTGATGTGTTTTTATATTTCCTGAAAGTTGGAATAAAAACAAACACACGAGCTGATACCCCAGGCTCCCAAACCAATTGCTACGTGTGGTGTTACGAACTCAAGGTGTCGGGTGTCAGACCCAGCTGGCTCAGCCAATAGGCTTCCTGCTATAGCCTTTAACTAGTCAAGATGTTCAGGACCCCAGCTGTAGAGGAGAATCTCTAAGCCAAGGCTGTTTGTGATTGGTTTGCATGACAACAGTCTCACTGCAGGTGGTGCCTCCTCCTGGCCATCCTGGGATTAGCTCTGTCTAGGTGTTGCACCCTCCTCCAGCAGTGTCCCTGCTGTCATCTTGCCCTCAGCAACGTCACTCAGCGTCCCGTCCCCCCCCCCGCCTTTTTCAGGGTATACCAAACTTCCTTCAGCAGTCCTAGGCAGTCTTCCCATTCACTGCCACAGGTGCCCCTCCTTCAGTGGTGGGTAGGGAAACCCAGGCCTGCCCTCTATTCCAGGTTCCAGTCCAGGGACCCTCAACCCAGCAGTTCTGGGCTTTACTCTCCCTGCTCCTTCCGTGGGCTGCTTCCTACAACTCCTGGTTTCCCTCTTATGCTGTGTGTACCAGCTCCAAACCCTCCTCCCAGGGAGTAACTGCAGCCAAATGTCTCTGCAGCCTCCAAACACTCCTCCTCCTTCCCAGGGAGTGACTGTTCTTTCCCAACTGCCCAGCCCCGTCTGTTGCCAGCTTCCTGGCTTTGTAGGCCCTGCCTCTTCCTTCCCAGCTAAGCCTGTTTACAGTTGATCCTGGTTCTTCATCTAGGTGCAGGCTGTGAAGCTAATAGGCCTAGTTGGCCACCTTAACCCCTTCCAGTCCTGTGTGGGGTAGACACCCATCCCAGTGATGTACAGACCTTCAGGGCTATATAATGTCCTGTTTGAAGGCATATGACTCCACTTTAAGGTGTCCTCAGAACTACTATAGCTACTTCTGGAAGCACTCTAGAGATCTACTATAGGGGTCACAAGCAAGGGGTAGAAGGGGTAGCTCATGCCTGCTGTAAAAGAGTGAAATTACATAGGTGCTGGTGGCAGTTAACGCCTCTCTGGGAACGGTTTTCCAACCAGTTATGCACCCACCTTATAGTAGCTCCATCTAGGTTGTATTTCCCTAGTTTGAGGTCATGTGAGACCGTATCCAAAGCCCGACTAAAGTCAGATATACCATATTTACTGCTTTCCCCCCACCAACCCCCTCCACAAGGCTTGTTACCCTGTCAAAGAAAGTTATCAGGTTGGTTTGATATGATTTGTTCTTGACAAATCCATGCTGACTGTTACTTATCCCCTTATCTTCTAGGTATTTTCAAATTGATTGCTTGATAATGGAGTAAATAATCTTCCCAGGGACTGAAATTTAAGCTGTAATTCCCTGGTTTGTCCTTATTCCCCTTGTTATAGATTGGCACTATATTTGCCCTCTTCCATTCCTCTGGAATCTCTCCCGTCTTCCATGACTTTTTGAAGATCATTGCTAATAGCTCAGATATCTCTTTAGTCAGCTCCTTGAGTATTCTAGGATGCATTTCCACAGGCCCTGCTGATTTAAGGATATCTAACTTGTCTAAGTCATTTTTAACTTGTTCTTTCCCTATTTTAGCCTCTGATCCTACCTCACTTTCACTGGCATTCACTATGTTAGACGTCCAATTGCTACTAACCTTTTTTGGTGACACACTGGCCAATTCCACATTTTCTGTTGTTCTAGCCCGTATTGAGTAACGTAATCATTAATAACACCTACTTCAGCCAAAATTTGTCTCGTGCTAAGCAAGCGGCTTCCTCCTCGTGGTGCCCTGCTGCTGCCCTGTCACTTTTGAACATGGATCCGTCCAGGGACACCGTGAAGTAGATGATGTTGCTGTGGAGTGCAAGCGCATATAGCTGTTCCCTGGGCCCGGTTTGGAGGTGGATGGCGGGAAATGGCCCAGAATGAACAAAGTTGAGGAGACTCCTGGAACGGGGTGATGTGGAGGTGCAGCTGCCTCTCAAGCTTCCCCTGCAGACTGGGCTGGCTTTGCATGACCTCTGCCTCAGTTTCCCAGGAGAAGTCTACCCCCCCAGCAAAAATCTCTTGAAGAAAGTTATTCTCCCCAGGGATCTCATTTATTTAACATCGTGTCCTTGTAAGTCCTGGCTTCCCAAGTCTACAAGTTTGCCCCTTTAACTCCAGGGTTTTGCAACAGCTCCTGGCTGTTCGCTCCAGCAAGTTCTTCCCCACTCCTTGGTGGGCTTTCCGGCTCTTAGCTTCCTTTAGCAATGTCTGCCTGAGCCCCCTCCGACAAGGGTCTCTCTTCCCCCTTGCAGGTCTCTCCCCAGGAACATCCTGACCTCTTTTTTTCCTCAGCCAGGCCTAGGTGTCTAGGTCCACCCCTCCTGGCTGGGAGGCAATAACTCAATCACCCCCTAGCTGTGAAACATCTCTCTATTTGGGGTGTTTGCCTTCACTATCGGGTGATGGGGGTTCACCCCCATCACAAAAGGTCTGACATGAAGCGCCAGAAGGCCAGGAGATATGGTCACTCCACCCCCTGTACATGAAGATGCACATTGTGCAGCAGGATTTATAGGGAAAAGTCCTCACCTTTGGTGGTCCCAATGGACATGGATGTGGAGACCAACCTCCAGGTCCTGAGGTGATCCTGGTCCTTTTTGACCACCGGGACGTGGGCGAACACTAGCACTAGCTTGCCCACTGCTAAAAGCCCCTCCCCCAGCCTAGGGAGGGGCTATTAAACCCAGAACCCAACCGAGTTCAGGGGGACAACAAATGCAAAAATGGGAATAGGCATGGGGGTCAAAGGGCCAAAACTAAGGAACCAGAGGGGGACACTGCGCAGAGAACCCCGGACAGCGCCCACTGATGCTCAAAGACGTCAAGAGAGCAGGCGGACGCTGCCCAGAGGAACTCTGCCTGGATACATGAATGGATAAAAGAACGAAAGACAGCCCCACAGTCTCAGGGCCCCCCCCCTCTGCCAACCTCCTCTCCCTGGTGTTGCGGATGACCACCTTGGCCCTGGCTAGGAGGAGGTTGACAAGGTGGTCCCGCGAGTTCATGGGGCCTCGGATCGGGTGTGCGTAAATAAACAAGTGCGGGGAGAAGTGCAGCCAGAACCTCAATAAGAGTCTGGAGGAGCCGGAAGAGGGGCTGCAGCCTGGTGCACTGAAGGTACGTGTGCGCCAGCGTCTCCCTCACCACAAAAGGGACAGGTTCAGGGAAAGAGATGAACTGCGCCAAGTACACGCCCGTGCTCATGGCTCCATGCAGGAGCCGCCAGCTAATGTCCCAGGCAGGCCGCGGGACTAAGATGGAATATAAACTGGCCCACCAGGGTTCCCCACCCTCCACTGCTGGTAAAAGGTCCCGCCACTTAGTATCTGGGCGGGACACGAGCGTGGAGTAATGTGTGTGCAGCACGAGCGCGTATAGATGGTCTCTTGGCGCGGGTTGGAAACGAACCAGCTGCAAAGCACGCAGCCAGCTCGAGGTATGAGGAAGGGGAGGCCGGGAAGGCGCAGGGGGCCGATGGAAAGATCCAGAGGGCCTGGAGTGAGGGGCAGGCGAGGCACTCCCTTTCGCAGGACTCGCTTGAGGAAAAACCGAGCCGTGGGAGACAGGGCTGCCTCCACCTTCTGGAGTACGTGCCGGGGAGGGTCGTAAGGTTGGAGAGCCCCATGCGCCGACCGAGCACCTGGGGATCCACCCAACCCCCCAGGTCGCAGTCCAGGAGGTCTCCGATCTTGGGGACTCCCGCCAGGGCCAACCTCCGGCACACCAAGGGGGGCTCTGCCACCTGCACACAAAGATGGGGATTGTGTAGCAGGAGCTCCGCGAGGAGATCTACCCCCTTGGTGGCCACAAGGGACCTGGTAGCTGAAACCAGCCTCCAGGTCTGGAGGAGGTCTGGTAGAAGGCTGGCAGCTCAGAGGGGTCTCTGGGGGATCTCTCAGATGGATGTAGAAGAGCTGCTGGTCATACTGAAGCCCATGGAGGAAGATGTGCACTAGGAATCCCCATGCCAGACTACAAGTGGTAAAAGAAATCTCTGCCAGGCCTGATGGTGCAATTTGTGACAGGCTGGGCCCTGTCTGCCCTCTCCCAGACAGAGGGTCAGGACACTGGGACCACCCAGTGCTTCTTTGGCCAGAGAAAAAAGCTTCCTCTGTGTACCAGCCAGGCTGTGGGGAAGACTTAAGGTGTTGAACCAGTGCCAGAGAATGGACAGGATTGCAAGGTGAGCACGACCTGCCTGCATGAAAGCAAACCCCCCGCTCCCCGGCTCCTCAGGCACTGGGCCCAGACAACAACAGTCTGGGTCCAGTATGTCCCAGAATGCACTGTAGGTTTCCACAATCAGCCTGTCTATGCCTGAGAGTTTAACAGGGGCCATCAGGTGGAGGTCTGCTGAGAATGGGGCTGCCTGGAACTTCCTCTCACTCTGTCTGCAATCAGCTGCCCTGACGGGCAGGAGTTAATCCCCCAGGACTCTGCGAGCAGCAGCATTGGGTGGATCCAGAGAGAGAACGCCAGCGTAAAAGACTTTGCTCTTTCCCCCATTACTGGCTATGCAGGAACGGTGCTGTCCCCCACCAGGAGGCAGGCGTTGTGCCGCTGCTCCAGAGGCTAGGAAGTGGAAGCTAGCTGTGCTGTTGGACAAAGTGCCCCAGGCCAAGGACTCAGAGCGCGCCCCACTTCTTCAGTTCCTTTAAATGGAGGGATGGAATTTCAGGGATGGTTGCTGGGCGCCCCTCCAGCTCCATCACCTCCTGCTTCAGCTGTTCCATCACAGCCTCCCTCTGCTGACTGGCCCTAGGGGTGTTGTATGTGTGGAGTTTCTGCTATGACATCTTCCCCGCCATCTCCACAGGGAGAGGAACTCTCTGTGCTCCCCAGGCCAGGAAGACCTCTTGGAAGGACTCCACAAAGCCCACATTCCCTACAACAGGCCACTGTTGAAATGGCCACGTGCCAGTCTAAGTTGCTCAGATGGTAACATGACCTCTTGTCTGGCATGAAAACAGGGGTGCAGCAGAGCCGGGTCTGGAACCCCTTCGAAGACCAGCTCACCCTGAGACATACGCACCCCAAATCATATGCTGCATCTGTGAAAGTGACGTCTCCTCCCTCCTTTCTTTGGGTTTGGCTGGGAGGTGATATTGAAGATCTACAAATCCTTCACCTAAGTGAAGCCCCTGATCTAACAAACCACTCTGTACTGGGGAACAGGTGCAAGGTATCATGTGAACACCTGGGCCTGTAGCTCTAACCTGAGCCTATCAGCAGTGATAAATATTGGGCAAAGATGGTCTGCAAGAGGTCAAACCTCCCCCCTGTTTTTTTCTACTCTAGGTATAGTTTTCTAACCCGGACTTATGTGATCAGATTTAAGCTAGATTTAATATTGTAACTGTTTTGTTGATTTGGCTCCTCTGTGGCTATTACCTGGCAATAAATACCTTTCATGGTTAAGCTGGTTGCTCCCCCCCCCCCCCGTCACCACCCGTTATGTTTTTGGCTTCCCCATTTGCTCTGCAGCAACGCTCCTCTTAACTAAGCTAAAGATCCCTGTAGTGCCCAAAAAATCCTGAGGGGTTTGCTCATCAGGTGGGTTACTACCAGAACAATTGTAACGTGAAATTGGAGATAGGGACGTGCTGAACCTGTGGCATAGGAGGGTGGTAGCTTGGAGTCCAGGGACATATAAGGGGTCAGCCTGGGAGAGCTGATTTACCCGGTCCCGCTCAGACGCGGGGTGTGTGTGTGTGTGTGTGTGTGTGTTCGTCTGATTCTGGGGCTGGAGGAACCCAGCCCTGGGGAACCTAGGTCCTGCAGGATAGCTCCATTGGGAGGGGACTTGCAGAATGCAGAAGTAGAGATCCGTATGAACACACAAGTGACACAAGCAGTACATTGATAGAATTACAGACACCCTCCCCCCCCCCCCCCCCCCCCGAAGAGTAACCCTAACAAATGAGTGTACCCCAAGGTAATGGGCAAATCTGGTAACATGCCAATCAGTGCTGCCTGGGACAGTGAAAATTGTGTTTTGAAGGGAATTTCCAAATGAGCTGAGATTGCCTGATCCCCCACAGAGACATTTGCATTGCAACAGCATGGTTCCTTTTCTGTGGAGTTGCTGGTTTTCCCCTTCTTACAGTATTATCAGTCAAGTACAAACAGTTTTTTGCTGGCTTTTAAATACTACTCCATGAATTTGCATGGTGGCTGTCACCGTTTTGTTCCCAACTAACTTAAGAGCAAGCGGTCAGTTATTCAAATACATCTGGGGTCTCTAGCACATAATCCCCAGCGTATTTTACAGCTGACAACATTGTACCATTTGGAGGCCCGGATCTTGTAATCTAAGTTTTACAAGCACTTCAAATATTCAGTGAAAAAGTATTTGATCAGACTGGAAATGTCACACTGCAAGCACATCATCTGGAAATATAAAATCGGTGGAAACAGCAGAGACAAAGGTCAGTCTTATCAAAATCAACATAGGTTCCTCTGGAAAGAAGTGACAATTGTATGCAAAGGAGTCAGTGACACGCATGGAAAGCGAATACACACTATACCTGCATATGTTGTGGTTGGGGGGAAAGGTTATATCACGCCTGAAAGTGAATGGCACGTCTCTCTTCCGAAGCTACCTACATAGTGTTTTGACTTAACCAATGGCAGGTAAGTCAAACCCATGGGTGGCTATTCTGAAAATAGACATCGCTGATGCTACACCCACAACAACCTGTTGTTATCTCAGCACATATCACTTTTACTTGCACTCAAAATGAAACCACTTTAGAACACAGATGGTGGCCACCGAAACGGCAATTCTTCCAAACTGAATCTCGTCCGCCAACCCACCATGGCTTAACATTTCCTCCTTCCGTGTTTTCTCAGAGTGGCTGGACTGCCCAAAGCCAGGCAAGGTCTGTCTCTGCATGTTCTGGTCACCCCGGGGTGGTGCAGGGCCAGTTTGGGAGACTTAGTGAAAGCAGAGCCACCCACATCTGAATAGTTTTCCCAGGGCCACCTGGAGCTTAGGGGACAGGCCAGGCCTTGGAGTTATGCTTTGTTAGGAGGTGGGGGGCCCATCTCAAGGATCCCCTGCTGGTGACTGAGTACTTATTGGTTTAGAGGAGGGCAAGGGGGAAGGATAGAGGAAGCTTGTGGATGGTGAACTTGCAAGGGAAATTGCTAAGGATGGAACTCTGGCTGCAGGACCAGGACAATCCTTCACACTCGTGTGTGCAAACGGGATTCCTGTAGTTAAAGAGGGGGATCCAGCGGAGGTGTGCAGTGGTCAATGAAGGTTTGGTGAAGGAGGGGTGTCAGTGGTTTGGGGGAATGGAGTCCGTGTCCCGTGGGGAACGTGCTGCATGGAATCTAAAAACCAATAGCTTCTGCACATGCTTCCTTTCAGTGGTGTGGCCCTCCACCAGACATCTCACAGGGCACAGCCTGCAGACCCACCCAAGAGTGACATGTTCCTATGCAGAAGACCGAGTCTTTCCTCGACCTGCCCCCCTGGGATGTGGAGGGGAGACTCTGGCTGTGCCACCAGTCACCTATAATGTGCACATGTCCAGCCCATGCATTGCAGTGTCCCTCTGGATTTGTCCTACTGCTCATCCTCACAGCGTGGCTGGCGATCTAGCCACGGCGTGTCCAACTCCACTACTCCCATCGCTCTTGTCACCCCCAGGAGTTCAGGGAGCTGGGACACCAGGCTTCCTCTCCCTCCCCACCCCCCTGCTCTCGTCTGACGGTCCTCTGCAAGTCCACCATTGCCTGCTCCCTCGGTAGCCTCTGCTTCTTGATGCCCTTGATTCCGGGCGGGTGGGCAGGCCATCAAGGGACAGTGCAGCTGTCCCCTAGGTGATACTAGGGGAAAAGCCACCGCTGCTCTGTGTCTCCTTCCAGGTGTTCTTGGTGGAGGGGCTGGAAAGCCCAAGCCAGGCAGTGGCTGTCCCCCACATTTTCTGGACACTCCGCTGTGACGTAGGGCCGGTTTGGGGAGGCGTGCTGAGACCGGGGAGCCCCCCCCTCTTCTGGAAGAGCGGCAGGGCAAGAGGGTGGCATCAGGGCAGTAAGATGGGCCTGGCCCAGGGTTTGGAGCTGGGGAATGGGGATAATGTTGATGGCAGAGGTGGGGAGGTCCATGGGGGTGGGGGAGAAGCTGTCAAAGAGGAACCTTCATGGTGCAGAGTCGAGAGGGAAGATGGACTAACTTGGGTGGGGAGAGGTGGGATGTGAGGTGCAGAAGAACTTTCTGTGGGGGGGAGATGATCAGCTTGGCCTGGCTCTGTGGGCAGATGTTGAAGGGGCAGGGAACCAGGGGTGGGTGTTGCTCTCCGGCAGAGCCGAGGGTAGGGTCCCGAGATTACGCGGGTGTGGGTTGCCCCTTGGGGACAACACACATCTCCTGGTTCTGGCTGACCATCAGCGGAAGTGCGTTGGCCATCTGAGTCGCTGCCACGATCTGGTTGGCCAGTTTCAAATTCTTTGCTGAGGTGGCATCCCACCTTGGATGGCACTGCCCGTGCGAGGCTCTGGGGATCTGTACGTCCCCGCACTCCAGCGCCTGCTCAAGGCCTCTAGCCTTGAAACCTCGCTAGTTCCCGTCACCCAGCAGGGCACAACCTGAGGGCCCACACTGGGGTGGCAGCTGGCTATGCAGAAGACTGAGGCCTTCCTCGACCTGCTCTCCTGGGAAGGGGAGGGGCCAAGGGGTTTGTGCGTGCAGAGGGTTATGGGAAATGGAATCAGGATGCTGCGTTGGGGCCATGGTCCGTGTCTGGTTTGGGGGCACGTGTGGACATGCTATCTGTCCTCTTGCATCTGCCCTGCTGCTTACACAGCGCGGCCAGTGACGCTTCCTCAGGATGTCCAGTTCCCCAACTCCCATCACTGGGAGTGACATGAGGGCAGCACCTACTCACTCATCAGCCTCCTCTTCTCTGATGTCCCCTGTTCCCCACCTGAGCTCCCCTGGTAGGCTGGCCCTTGCTGCCACGCTCATTTCTGAGGCATGAGCACACATGAAAGTGTTAATGGCCTTGATCTCTGGCTCAGGGAAGTTGGCCCTGTGCTGCCCATGCCACCCCCTGCAGCTGCTCTCGCACGCCCGGGCCCAGCACTTGCCGTGATGGTGCTGGGGCACAGGCCCAGTGGGACTCGGGGTTCTGCTTTTATCTATTGATCAAAAGTGCTGCTGTCCTATGACCCCATGGAGATGTGTGCCTGCACACCTGCCACTCACTCCCCGTGCGGGGCAGGGCTACCACGTCGGCACCTAATTCCAGCTCCCCCCTGTTTGGGTTTGTGGATCGCACTTGGCCGTAGGCACCTACGTAGCTGCAGCATGTGTGGGAAGACAGAGGCCTACCTCCGATGTCAGGGGCACACCTGAGCCCCAGCTCATTGCCTGGGTGCACAGCCACTGGGGGATGGCAGCTTCCCTGGACTTGGGGTGAGGCAGCATGCTCGCCGGGGAGATAGTGGGAGGATTGGACGCTACACGTCCTGGGCCTCTTTGTTGGGCTGCTGTTACTGGTGCAGGATGCGAGGCTACTCTGCTTCACCACTGCCCCAGACAGGGAGCTGGGTCCGTGCAGAGCCAGGCCTATGTCTTGGGCGAGGGAAGCATTGTGGGTAGCGGGGGTGGGCGGTGTGTAGGACAGCAAGGTGGCTTCTGGAGTAGCAGGCCTTCTAGGGTTAAAAGGACCCCAGGCAGCCGGGCAGCCCCGCCTGGGCTCCTGTATTACGAGGCTGTTCCCCTCCATACGTGAATGAGGTCTGGGGAGACTAGGAACTTGAGCAACTCTAGAGTGTAGCCCCTTGGGGACTCTGCTGCCATGAGATCCAGGCCATTTCTGGTATTCTCTGGGATATGCCTGAGGGTGACTTCTTGGAGATGTTTTGACTGAGATCTGGCAGGTCACTGGGTGGGGGAGTGAGTCATCATTGAAACAGATTGCAGCTGGGGGGCATGGAAGTCAGCATAACCATATAAGGTTGCTTCTGGCTGGGGTGACCCCTTGGTACAGAGAATTTAGTGGCAGTTTCCAGATAAAAAGTTTATCTGAGCGTTGCTGGTGAGGTGCCATGCAAACTTCTCAGGTACTACAGCACCTGTTTCAACAGTCCTACAACAGTACTGGTTAGGACTAAACCAACATTTTTCACTTAGCTGTCCCATGATGGCCTTCTCCAAAATTTGCACATCCTCCCCTTGATAGCTATCAGTCACTTTAAACTTGTGCCTACCTGCCAGTTTGGGGAAGAGAGATTTTTTTTTAGATTTAATTTTCATGGAACCTGCTCAGATACTCTGGTGAGGGGCAAACTAAGACCTAGCTTGAGGCCACAGGAACAAATCTGTACCTGTGTTTGTTTATACTTTTTAAACCAAACCTGATTTGGGCTTCAAACCATCTCATTCGCTCCAGGGACATATGAGCTTTTAGCTCGTATGTTCTCCTGGTTTATCCAATATGTATTGCACCAGCAATATTTAACTTCCGAAAGGTTTAAAAGTTAACAGTGATAGACTCTTCCACAACGAATGCATCAGCAACTTAGTGGGCAATTCCCAACAGCATTATAAACTGAGCTTCCCTGTAAAAGGTTTACTTAGCTTGTACTTGGTGTCAACAGCTGCTGACCCCAGACGGCTGACATAACATCAGACTGCGGTAATATGCAAATAAATAACGGTACTTTTAGACAGTGGATATGTTTTAGACTGGCTTTTTTTAGTGTGTACTTGTGGACAAATGTGTGGTGAGATTAAGTAGCTGCAGCCCAATCGTTCTGATAAAAGCTCTTTTGCTAATTCTTGCCCTTTTTTTTTTTTTTTTTTTAAATGACCCTTGCTGAACATTGGCATGTTCTTGGGATACAAATCGTGTCCTGCTTTTCCAGAGTGCTCCAGAGGAAGAAGGGTATTGATACCTTTAGACCCTTTGTAAAATGCATTAAAACTGCTGAATGTAACCTAATCTTATACAAAGTTCAGGTTAGTAATTTAAATGCACAAAAGTCAGGAAACTAAAGTTAAGGCTGTCATAGCAACACACCTCCACTGTACACGGCATTTAATGACCTGTTAGACCAGTATGTGTATTCCTAGACAAACTATGGCGGGCTTGTGATCTCCTCCAGGCACGTGCTGATGCAGTTGCCCCTCCTTTTGCCACATTGTAGGGACAGCCGGGCCCCAGAGGGAGTATACCCACTGTGGGAGGACAGGTGGTGGTTTAACTTGACTCTAATACCTGAGATTTCCATTTGGGAAGCGTAGCTCTAAAGAGTGTCCAAAGCTTCAGAGGAGCCCTGTGGCCCAAAGCCACTTAGGGATGCACTAAATCAGGGCATCCTCCAGAGACCTGGGCCATGTCTCTTGGACAGTGACACCCCATCGATTTTATTTTGTTTATGTGGGGAAGAAGGTGGAAGGAATGATCTTACTTTCCCCTCCCGTCCGTCTACGCATCCCCACGTGCAGCGCTCAGACATCCAATATAGCACAAAAATCGTATACGTTTCTCCTCTTGCTTTTGTTTTTCTTTATAAGCCCCTTGCTCTTTCCTCCCCATCCCCTAATTCTTTTACCCACGGTATATTTGTTCTCGAGTTCCACTCTCGTCTATCTCTAGAATAAACGTACCTGCAGAACATCCCAGCCACAGACACCACTGTGCAAAACCTAGAAATACCTGCTAATGCTCCATGAATCTGCCAAGGAGGATGATTTAGAACTGCTACCGCTGGTGTCATCCATCTTTGTGAAAATAGAGGTCACCCGCCCTCCCAAACACCGGGCCACTGGGAAACCTGTCTGCCTTTGGTTTGAATTACCTGTCACTTCCCTTTTCCAAACAATTGCAACATACTGCCTGCCAAACCACTGTTCGGGGTGACTTGGCTACAGACTGCAGCACCATGAAGTGAAAGTTTCATTTCTAAATCTGGACTCAAACTACAGTAAGTTCAGTTAGTTTGGGGTTGAAAACAGAAATGAAACGTAACAGAGTTTCCTCTGAACTTTTTACCTAGTCTTTACTTAGGAAAAGCTGTGGTTCCCGCAGGTTGTTTATCTTTTGATATGTACCCATGTAAGAGTCCAGATGTTGCGGCGTGAGGAGCTACTGCTGTGCCTCATCCAGTGGGAGGGGAATTATGTCAGTCCATCCCTCGGTGACCCAGTGAACTGGGAGAGCTGAACTGGGGTACTGCACTGTGGAGTGAGGATGGGTGTGGCTGGCAGTCCAAGCCCCATGGCTGGCTGTTGCCGATCTGGCTATGTGTGAAGGTTCTGGTGGATCAGTCGCTGGGTGGGTCCCGGTGGACCACACTGGGACGCTTTTGGTTCACTTTTAGGAACTTGTTGCTTTCAGTATCTTCCATTGGCAGGCGATTCTCCTGTACTTTCCCATTACCCCATCTTCTATGGCTGTCACTAGTGACAATCTCCTATTTCTTCTATCATCGTAGGAGACTGCCCCCTTCCATTCCTATAGCACTGCAGGCTCCACTAGGCGCTTGAGTACATCCAGTGTAGGGTGACCATATTTCCCTAAACTGAAAACAGGACACCCAGGAAGAGATGGTCACTTACTTACAGTATGCAAAAAAGATAAGGCAGCTTCATAGATGTTCATTTATTTTATAGTTCCATATATTTTACTTACAATTCAGTAGTTACTGGCATTGTTCCTTGTCTTGCTGCTGTTCCTCACAGTGTGAAGCGGCTTGATATCAGTTGTATTTCTCTGACGATGCTATTTTCCTGAGGGTTTGCTTGTCTGTCTTTCAGCAACTTGTCGTAGAATGCAGTACAGTCCAGAGAAAAGTTAACTCGCACGCACAAGACAGCCTCCAGGGTGGAGATATTCAAACGTGATTTTTCAGGAGGGCACACATTCGTAGTTGAAAAGACACGTTCAACGGGCACCGTAGTACCAGGCAGATGCAGCACAAATTCCACAGCCTGGGCTAGATCTATGTATTGCACAGCATTACTGTCCATTTCTTGAAAATCTTCTGCCACCGGATGGGCGTTCTCCGACGGTTCCAGTCTGAAAGACAACTGGAGACCATTGACTTTTCACTGGACCACTCCTCAAAGAGACGATTCTCATCCACCATATTCCAGGTGGGAATTCTGGTGCGGCACGCAGGGAGGCTGTCTCGCATTTACTCCCACCGCGGCATATTCTTCAGCAGAGCCCACTCCAACTTTTTAGTGCACTCAAAGGCAGGTCTCCCGTGCTCGACGTAGGATGGGGACAATGGAGAAAGGTGCTCCATACGTCTCGCATACAACTTTGCTGTTGTCCGATGTTAAAGTGTCTTTCTTTTAAAAAAAACTTGAACTGTTTTTGGAGGTCTTCATCAAAATTACACAGACGTTTCTGAGACATTTTACAGCAATAAATGATCACAAACTACTGGTTCTTCTAATGACACAGATACGCACAAGCCCCCCCAAAAGGGCCAAAAGCATCATGTACGTAACACTTGATGATTCGTGTATCTTTCGTCACTTCCCTGGAGATTTGAGCTATGAGTTAATGAACTGAGTTAATGCTAGCATGAAGGGTAGAAGTTACAGTATTGAGATTAGTCTCCACTTAATTGAGCTAAATACTTTTTAAAAACTATATCCTGGATGGTTTGAATAATAAAAATGGTTTTATTACGAGTAGACTAGTCCTATTCTGAATAGCATACAAGTCATCAAATGGGACAAATGCCCCGTTTTGCCAAAAGTCACGGCATCCGGAACAGAGCTTGAAATGGGGACTGTGCCAGCCAAAACGAGACGTATGGGCCCCCTGATCCAGGGTGCCTCCTAGCTAGACTGTGTAAACTATCCTCTCTGCACTTGGGGATGTTATGGAGACTGACTCCCCCCAGGGGTTCCCTTTGTAGGTCTGGGAAGTCTTCTGAGCTAGGGACAGAGGAGCTGGGACTAGTATGATTGCCTTGCATGGGGGCCTCCATTCACTCCTCCCTCAGCCCTCCTGGAATGACAACATGTACAGACGTCATGGCATGGTGGGAAATGTGACTAACCATCCCGTCTGTCCAGCGTCTGTTTTAAAGCTGTGTCTGGGAGCAGGAGAGTGGGGAGTGTCCTACCAGTAGCCTGGGGTTTTAGGTGTTGTGGGAGGACTCCAGAGGGAAGGGAGAACACGTCTTTCTTCCTCCGATGCAGCATTGGATTAGCTAGGGAAATGTCCCGGTGAAGTGTAAGGGTGCAGCAATCAGACAGTGATGGACTGCACGGCGGTTGTTTCAGACAGCCGCCTGTAAGGGCTGCCCAGTCTTGCGTCACTTTTCAAGGCTGCCTTGCTTGGGGAAAATGTCCAGTAAGGTGGCGCAGTGCTTACCCTGGCTTTCTGAAAACCCCCTACATAGGTGCTTAAACAGTCCCCATGCGGCAACTGGGAGGGTATACACAACCTCAGCCCTAGAAATTCCAGTAGGCAGTGAGCTGCTTGGGCACCTTCTAAGCACCTTTAACAATCTAGCTCTTAATCTCTCTGCCTTGGCTCCACATCTGTAACATGGGGATTGTGACTGGGAGGAGAAATCTATTACGGGTTGAGGTGCTCCGATAATGTCACGATGGGAGCTATCTAAGTATCTACACTACTGATCCAGCTTGTCACGCAGCTCTGAGATTCCCTGTGAACATCAGCCCTAGTTCTTCCAAACACATCAGCTGCACCCTAATGGCCATGAAACACCTGTAAATAAAATGCTAACTAACTTCCTCTTCTCTTACTGTACCTGCCCTTGTGGAATTTACCAAATGAGAGGGGAATGATTCTCACCCAGTTTTACTCAGACCGAGTTTGAAAGCCAGGTGTGTGTGGCTTACCATCTGATGTGGATACAAAAGGAGTATCTCTTTGTCCCTTTCTATGAAGCAGCTGGCACACCACAAACCACAGCAGTGACAATTCACTATAGACAGGTCAAAACACGTCTCTTAGCAAACAATGCAGTAGGAAAAAACCTGTAACAGTCAGTGATGGCCAAAGGAACACTGGGTAAGGGGGAAGGGGCAAACTACACAATAGTGTATGAAAAACTGGGAAAGGGGAACTGAAGCTCCTTGAAATTCACTTGCACGTTACAGCATGCATTGTACGCTGCAAAGTTGGACAAGCTTAGCAGTTTTGATATGGCTCAGTGGCTTCTTCTGAATTCAGGGTCCGGTACCTAATGCGTCACTTACGTTAACTTACAGCAAGACATACACATTTTAACTCCTTGTGGTACTAGACTGATTTGAATCCTTAACCAGCCTTGTGATCAGGGAGAAGTTCTATTGTGCGTGCTGGCATACCTACCTGGAGTGACACAGGCTTCTTCTCATGGGCTTGGGCTTAGGGCAGGATGGCTTTAGGCGGTGAAGTTGGGCCACACCTAGTGCTTACTGTGGAACTTGAGTGTGCAGAGACACGTGGTTTTTGCCACTTCTGCTACTCTCTGATGTTGACTGCTAATGGCTATTTAGGGAGCTAATGCCATCGACCTCTGCTCACTCTTTGTGAAAGCCCTGATGACGTTGCCTAGCTGATTCTTTGGAGTGGGCTCGGGCGTATAAGGCGTGTATCTGCCGTGCATCTGATCTGCACTTAAGTTAGGTCAACATTGCTTCAGCATTCAAGGGCGTGCTGACCTAACCCTCGGGGTAGGTCGATGGAAGAATATTTCCATTGCCCTAGCTCCTGCCCTAGCTCGGGGAGGCGGATTACCTACCGTGATGGGAAACCCCCCTTCTCTCACTGTAGAAAGCATCTTCACTATGGTGCCACAGCGGCACGGCTACGGTGCTGGATCTGTGCTGCCGAAGCCCCCAGAGTGTAGACAAGGCCTCATGTACTCCGCCTCCTCTATGGAAAAGCTGCTTTCCTTCCCACGCCCCTCACAGTGCTCGTTTGCCATGTTCTTTCTCGCTTGTCTGCAGTTGCTGCACAGCCTCCCGGCTATTCGCTAGCCTGGTGCTCTTTGCTCCTTTCTCCCACTAAACTCATCAGCGAGCCTGGGATATTTTTACACTGCTTTGCTGAGGCCTACACAGGAGCTAATGAAACTATGGGACAGTCTCTCCGACTTTCAGCCATGTTTATCCAGTTACTTTTGCTCTCCTGGTTCCCATTAATTCAGCACCTGTGACCGGGCTGGTGCCAGACATGCAGGCTGCTTTGACATTCCCCTCCCGCCCCCCCCCCCAGTGATTAGACCTGCCTGATGCCATATTCAATGGGGAGTAATGAGGCAGGCACGGAGATGTTCCCATCATTAAAACCGTTGATGCTGCAAGCATCTACTGATGAACCCCTTTCAAACACCTTAAACTTCAATCCTGCAATGGGCATCGTGGGCCTTGGAGTTGTTGTCACTTTTAATCAGTGGCTTGTCTACCACTTGTTCAATGACCCAAATCATTGTGTGTAGTGTCATTCTTTGGCTGAACTAGCTATATCGCTTCTCTGGACTTTGTCAGCCGTATGTGAAATCCCCTTTCTCCGTTTCAGGCCCGGCGCCTTGGAATGCTATTAATTCTTTTTGGAAAAAAAAGTTGCACCGTTGCTAACGAAGAGGTGCTGAGGTCAGTGAATACAGGCATCTTTTGGATTTACCAGGGAACTCGCTGTGTGGGAGCTGTCAGTTTGAGAGAGAGGCCGTGGTAAAGTCAGGCTGTGACCACAGGCGCCCACATTGTAGGGAGGGACAGGTAGAGAGAGAAGCAAAAGGGAGTGTGTACAGACCATAAACTTCTGCACTATGCTAGACTGGGAGTCTATTTCAAAATTGTGCTTAGGTCGCCAAACAACTATGCTGTCTAAACTCCTTCCCCCATAGTTGAACCCTGATAACAAAAGTACAAAATTGCTACCACTCTTCAGAGGGTTTAGTAGCCTTGTTGTTCTATAATATAGATCCTGCTGTTAATCCTCAGTAGCAATAGGTATGGGTCAGGCTGATATCCTTACTCCAGCTCCATTCCATTTCACTCTACCAGCAGTATCTTAACTCTTTGACTGATGACAAGTTTCAGAGTAACAGCCGTGTTAGTCTGTATCCGCAAACAGGAGAGGGACAAGGATGTACTTGGAAGTACAGGACAGGAGTACTTGTGGCACCTTAGAGACTAACAAATTTACTAGAGCATAAGCTTTCGTGGACTACAGCCCACTGCATCCGAAGAAGTGGGCTGTAGTCCACGAAAGCTTATGCTCTAATAAATTTGTTAGTCTCTAAGGTGCCACAAGTACTCCTGTTCTTTTTTGACTGATGGCATTCTGATTCGCTTCCTAGGACACATGAGGCTATCCTGAGAAAATACTTCCTAACAAATAATTGGTTAGGAAAACTTCTGGTCTTCCAACGATTCACATTAACAGATTTTATTCTCCTCGTTATTTGAAAATATTCACAAGCTTTTGAGCAAATCACTCTTACTCTGGAGCTCATTTCACAAGCAGCTTGCTTCATGAACTTGGAATTCAAAATCTGAGTGTTGCGAGTGGACACGTAGGTCATCTGGTGTGTTTCTGTCCCTGGACTGATTGGCACTAACTCTTCGAATCGGGTTCCTGGCGTGAGCCCTCATCGTTACGATAATTCAAAATCGACTTTCTGAGAAGGATGCATTTAAAGCTGCCTGGTATGAGGAGCATTTTTGCTTGTTTGCTAAAACTTTCATGGGAAATGAACAAAGAAGGTGCCTGAAATTCACAAAACTTTTTGCATTATTCAGCTGAGGTCTAGCCTCAGAAACCTGCGGGACCTGCCACGTGCTGATCCGTCAATGCACGCCATCAGGCGGATGCTGTTCTAGTAAAGTGGCTGTGTTTGGAAAGGGTGAGAACCTATCCCATCCTTCTCCCGACCCGCTGGCAGGACACAGGCCAGTTCCACACCTTGGGGTGAAATAGGAGCCATGGACTCTGCCACCCTCCTTTCCCTTGAGGCTGATTTCAATGGGGCTCCACAGGGAGGATATTGTGAGACCTCTGAACTATGAGGCTTTGCCTGTAGGCTGCCATGGCTGAGTAGTTCTTGTCTAGCCAAGTGGAAAAAGCAGCCCCAAAACAAGCCATCCTGTCAGTTACTTGACTCAGATGCCACTTTTTGGCCAGCTCCAAGTCTGAGCTGTTGTCCCATCCACAGATGCAGTGAGTGGGTAGGAGGAGGCGCACAATAGTCAATAGCAAACTTTGACACCTTGCCTCTCATGACAGATTTAGCAGCTGCCGAAGATATGCAAAGTATTATCAAGATTAATAACTTGTGGACTCATCTGTCCCATCAACGGTTGTTTCTATTGAATAGATCAGAACCGTGCTTCTGATTTACTGGCATCCAGGAAGCGGTTAGCGTGGTGAGGCTCTTATCTGAGAATATGTTTAAAGAAGTGTCAAACATTCTGGGTTCAGTTACTGAAAGCTTGTGCTGGGTAACGTGTTCCTTCCTCAGAAAGCCACACACACACTTTTCCCTTTTCGGAATCCTGCTGTATATTGATACATGTGCTAATCACAGATATACGCATTTTTTCAGTGTGCTTTATATTGACAAAACTGAAAAACAGGCCACTTTAGCCTGTTTTATTTATTTATCCCTGCAAGTTCTTCACACATTGATGCATCCTTGTCCCTCAGCCTTTATCTATCAGGACACCTATCTATTAGCTGTCTTCTCCAGTCTCTGGGCCAACTTTTCAAGAGCTTGGGGCTAGACTTCCAACAGAGCTCAGCATCCAATATGCTGAACTCTCTTGAAAATCTGACCACATCACTTAAGTACCTAAATGAGAATGGAGAATGAAAATCTCCATTGAAAATCTGGCCCTAAATGTCGCAGAATTTGGATACATCTGAATTGAAACTAGCACGCTAGACCCACTCTGGCTAGGACTTAGAATTGTAGCCATATGGGAGTTGACCCTCACCTCTTGAAATGGAAAGAGATTTGGTTTAGAGGTTTGGTTCTTGGTACACAATTCCAAAAAAAAAAGATTTTAGAATCTAGCTCTTTCTTAAATGCGCCCACCTCTCAATTTGAAAGTGAGGCTTACCCGCTGAGCATCTGTGAATATGGGCAAATGTCATCAGTACTGGAAAAAACGTAGGAATTGAAGAAAAGTGGTGCTGGCAATCTTATACCCACACCCATCACCATAATATTTGAGCATCTTTCACATAGAACAAATTAGCAAAGTCCCTAGCTCTTCTCCCTTTTTTTGGAGGGGGTGGGTGGGAAGGTAAGGTAATGCTTTTGCTTAGGGTGGGGGTATGGAAGCAAAAAGGAGTGCTAGGGTGTCTCTCGTTATTAGGAAAGGTTTTGCAGCATTTTCTAAAGATCAGATTCAATTATGCGTCAGTGTGTCCACACAGCACTAAGACCTACACCGTTCTAAACACTCACCTGCTGGCTGGGCTCAGAAGGTCTTTTTCTGGGACCTGTGGCAGAAAAGTTCATTCAGCTCCATTATATACACCTCTACCCCGATATAACGCGACCCAATATAACATGAATTTGGATATAATGCGGTAAAGCAGCGCTCCGGGGAGGCGGGGCTGAGCACTCCGGCGGATCAAAGCAAGTTCGATATAACGCGGTTTCACCTATAACGCAGTAAGATTTTTTTGGCTCCCGAGGAGAGCGTTATATCGAGGTAGAGGCGTATTACAGTTGTTGTGGTAAGGTTGCACCGTGATGGATGGTAGTGGGCTGTGGATGGGGAGGAGGGGGGGACGTGCCAGGCCATAAGGTGGGATTGGTGGTATGAGTGATGGAGAGGAGACTTCCCCTTGGATAAGGTAGCTGCTGAGGCTGGACTGGGAATCTGGGAATCTGCCCACAATGATAATGAATTGCATCAGCTGTTGCACTGCTGCCATCATATTCATCACAGGTTTGGTGCCTGTTGATGTATGAATGGGTATCCTGCCTGTGCCATCAACCTCTCCCAGTTCCGATGGGCAGCGTGAGGCACAATAGAACCCCAGCACATTCCTCCTTCGGGTGGCTGGGTTGGTAAGGAACCAGATGTAGTCCATGTTGTTGTCTCTTATGATGGCCCCCCAGGAACTGGTCTAAGACCCTGGAGGCAGTGGCCTGGCTGATGCTGGTGGTCTGGGGGGTGATCCTCTGGAAAGAGCTGGAGGTCAATGTGGCCAGCACTGACCCATAGCGCACTGGTATAGTGTGGCTCCTGTGGGTTCTGGCACAGAGGTCCTCCTGAGTGGTGATGCACAGGTTGTGGATGGCATCCTACTTGAACCTGTAGATAGAACCTGCCTTTACCAGGCATGTCCTCACCCCACCAGCCACCCAGGCAGAGACTGCACCCTGAGCTCTGCTCTTTGGGAGTGAGCTACTGCTGTCCAGCATCTGCTCCTGCTGGATCCTTCGTCAAAGAGGCGTCCAGATCTGGGTCTGCTCGACAGGCGCACGCAGGAGGGAACAGTTTTGCTTATCCAGATGTATAATGAAGCCACTGCGGGCTGGGAAAGGATTCTCGTTCTTGGGCCCCTGACGGCTCCAAGAACAGGGCTGTGTGGCAGGGTGCTGGGCAGACACTCCTGAGCCAACCCTCTGTCACGCTAACGCTAATTAAGGGAGGTAAATTGGAGCTGGCTAGAGACACCTGTACCTGATTGACAAAGGGGAAACAGCTGCCAGCCCAGTTAGCCTGGGGCTATAGACAGGCCCAGAGAAAGGAAGCAGGGGGGAAAGCCAGAGAGGGGAAGAAGGGAGTAGGTCTTCCCTTCTGAGTGCAGAGGCTGAGGAGTTCTCAGGGCTGAGAACCCCAAGCTGCATAGGGTGAGAAGCTGGTGGGATTGCACCCTGTAACTAAACTGCACCGGTGACTGCTGAAACGGAGGGTCTCTGAGTGGTTTTTGGAGCAGAGACAGGAGCAAAGGGGACCCTGCTACGCCCTGTTATAGGCTGCAACTTGCTCTAGAAGTCTTGGCTGAGATAACTGTAGCCCCCAGCGGCAGCTGACTCTTTCCAAACATACTGCTGCCTTGGAAACCGTCCCACGGTGGGCACTGCTCCTGGCCTCCCCTGGAGGAGGATGCAGGTGTGTCAGAGGTTCAGCCATAGTGTGCCATCAGCTGGAGTTTGCTCTCTTGATTTTTCTGTTTCTTGCCTAGCTAATGGTGCAGCATGCAGATCCACTCTGAGATCCCCAAGAAACTGTGGCTTGCGGGTGGGCATGTGGCTCCCCCTAGGGCTAGGGTGTTGCTGCCTTCCACTGTTGGTTCTCCACCTGAAGCAATAGGAGCTGCTGTACCACAAAGACATTGATTTATATTTACTGTAGCCTGCTCTCTGGCCTCTCCCTCCCCAGCGACCAAGCCCAGCCCCACCTCCCAGCCCTGACTATTTGTGGTTCCCCTTCCCCACCTTTGCTGGCTATCTCAGCTGTCCCTGACCTCCACTCTACTCCACTAACCCGCTCCCCATCTCTGACCAGCCAACCTACCACTTCTCTATCTAATCTGTCTGTTGTCTCCCTGACAGGGTCTGTCTCTTGCTCCTGCTCAGTACTACTCATGTTCACCCTGTTTCCTGGCTGTCTTTTGTGCAGGTGCCTAAATGATTCATTTAGGGGCTGAAGTGCCTCTGTGAATCTATCCCTTAGTCTTTATCCCTCTCTCTGACAGCAAATGTTACACGTTGTTTGGCCAACTTGAGTTAATCGAGATAATCCCACGAGGCAGCTGGAGGGAGAGCGAATCTAGCATCTGCTCCTGAGTCCTGAAGGTGACAAAGGGAGGCTGCCAGGTAGCTGTTAGTTAGGAATGAGGGAGGCAGTTTTGAGAGGCAGTATTGTAGCATCTGCAGGAAGTGGAGAGCTGATAAGTAGCCAAACTGTGAAAACAAGTTTTCCTGTGTGTATTTGCTGGTATACAGGAAACCCACCTGTGATTCAAAATACAACCGTGTGTGTTACCCTCTGTGCCATTCAGGCTTTCATTCAGATAACATCCTACTACTGCTGCCCAGCTAACAGTTACTCCTTCAAGTGGTAGAGGTCTGTGTTTCAGTTCAGGAAGGTGCCTGATTCAAAACCCATTAACCACCTGTGGTGAGGAGTTTGCAATATTACGTTTCTGCAACATTGCCTCATTTTGACAAAATATCCTCTATTTCTGCAACACGATACAGTAGGTGGGAGGGTGGCAAATGTAGCATTTAGTGGAATTATGGGTTTACCACCTTCTTCCTTCCCTAGCAGATGAGATCTTTGATAACAGTTTCAATTAGCAGGGCCTCACATAGGGTGACCAGATGTCCCGATTTTATAGGGACAGTCACGATATTCAGGGCCTTTTTCTTATATACGCGCCTATTACCCCTTACCCCGTCCCAATTTTTCACATCTGCTATCTGGTCACCCTAGCCTCGCACCTGATAGCTTTCAAGAAATGCATATAAAAATCTAAACTAACATCACCAGCATGCATGTGAAATCCACCAGCACCTGGGGAAAGATGCTCAAAGGCATCTGAGGCACGAGGAACACAAGTCTCATGGAAGTTGGTCACCGAACTAGGTACTTTTGAAAATCCCATCCTGCCATACCTATGTTGCTTTACATTTACGAGCAGGAGGCTGGATTTTTGTTTTTAGTGCAAACATAACACAAACAAATAAAAAAGCCTGAGAACGCAAACTTTTCAGGCTGTGGAGCAGAGGGTTCAGTGTGGTTTAACGCGCAAATGGTACCTCGGTAAATGATGATGCATGTAGACATGTTCCACTCTATGTAATGGGGCGTGTGGTGGCGACTGTCTGAAACCAAGATGAGACTTGTAGCAGTCATTCCTATTTCAGTCATTATCAAACTCCAGTCCTCTTGCCACTGAAACTGCAGTACGAAGTTCTTGTCCACTTCATTCGCGTCAGCGAGGAAATTGAGTCTGCACCATCAGCTCAACGCCCTGCCCCCGCAGAGACCATTAAAGCGGCTGGCTGGGGAACTATGCAGTGATTGGAAGGCCTGGGAGTTTCTGCTGAACCACTGGCAGAACACAAAACAGCTCCACCATCTGTATTCCACACCCTGGGCTGAAATAGGAGCCATGATCGATTCCCCTGCCTTCCCCTGGGCACCTCAAAACTGCTGGCTGTCTGTTTGAACAGAATGGGGGGGAACAGAGGATTAAAGCTTATTTCAGCCTTACCTCAAAATGTTCTGGTTATGCTGATCCTTAAATGTTCCCCTAATTATAATTATATAATATATATATACACTCTCTCTCTCTCTCTCTCATGGTCTGAAATTCGTTGGAAGGTGTGACGCAGGATGGAATATGGGAGACACTTTATGATATTGTTGATCCCAATATTATAAAAGCACAATCACTCTTTCCAGATATACAGTGTAAGGTATCAGTGGAAAAGTTATAGTTCACTAAATATGATCTTGTGTATATGTATCACCTTTGTATGATGAATTCTAGATATGTAGGGTATATCTGTATTTCCAAACTTGTGCTGTTTCTGGGTCACAGCCCCCCAACAGATTGGCATCAGCACTGCCTAGTCTGTTGCATGGCCCATCAAGGGACATCAACTGTACAATAAACCCATTGAAAGACCAGGGACTACATCTTGTGAGTCAGTAAGACATAGAGGGGCACGCCTATGGACAGAACTCTTAGGCTTTTCCAGGCCAGATTGCCATGTGAAGCTTGTGTTGGGAACAAAGGAAGCACAGGCCACATGGCAGAAGGACTATAAAAGGCAGGTGCATCATCTCCATTTTGTCTTCAATCCTGCTTCTTACCTCTGGAGGAACTTTGCTACAAACTGAAGCTCTGAACAAAGGACTGAATGACCCATCCAAGCTGTGGATGTATTCCAGAGGGACTTTCAAGCCAGCAAACTCATCTATACTGCTAAGAACCTGATATATGGACCTTGAGGTCTCTTTATGTATTTGATTGCTTTATCATTTAACAATTCTCTTGTTCTTTCTTTTTTCTTTATAATAAACCTTTAATTTTAGACACTAAAGGATTGGCTGGCAGCATGGTATTTTGGGTAAGATCCAAACCTATACTGTCCTGGTAACATGGCTGACCCTTTGGGGTCAGACGAACACTTTGTATATGTGAGCAGTGTTTAAAATAACTTCTCTCTGCACTGGACCTAGGTACTGATTGGGAGCCAGAGAACTGGACTGCAATAAAGGGGGTTATGTGATTTCTTTTTTGCTTCTTGATAACGAGGTTGGGGAATCAGAAGCACAGTTTGTGATTGGTTGGGGAGTTTTACTTCAGTGTTACCACCAGTCTTGGGAGGATCTGCTCTCCCTTTTGCAGCCTGCCCTGACCTTGGCATTTCCAGTGAAGGCTGCCCTAGGTACCACAGTCACAGAGGGGACTTAAAATTAGTGAGCACTACCTGCTGTGGTTCCCTACTACAGGGTGAAAGGTTAAACTATCCATGAAAGGTACAGTGAAGTTAGGATGGAAAGGTGGGAAGAGGCCAGACAGAAGCATGGCTGGCCCAAGAAAGATACTGGAGAGGAAAGCTAATATTTTGGTCCCACCAGAGTAACAGACACATGGGTGAAAAGATGCATAAAGACCAATATCTAGCAATCACTTTAACAGTCATTCGAGGTCATTCATAGCAAAGGTCTAAAGGATAGAAGTGTTGAATTCCAGTGTATGTGCTTAAAGACAAGGAAACCCTGTGTCCAGTGTTTTCTTAGGTGGTGATATGCTGTTTGACCTTTAGGTATCTCTTCTCTCTATCCTAAAGCAAGCAAATATGACGCTTGGTATCTTGCGCCCCATTGAGTGCTCACAGTAACTTATTTATTGTGTCTTCCAGTGGAAGGCACAGTTACTTGCTCATGTTTTAAAATGTTCCAAATTCTTCTCCCAGGGAATCAATTTTTAAGAGTTGGATTATTCACTAACTTTAAACCCTTCCAAGGAAAGGACATACCTATTTCTAATTTTGATCTTACTACAGAGGTGTACTACCTCTCTACGTAAAAAGGACTGTGGGGACTCGAGGAAAAAGCATTGGACCTTCTGTCTCACACACCTGAGAGCTAACCCCGTCTTTGTCACTGACTTGCTGTATGGCATTGGGCAAGCCACTTCAATCTGTTTACCTCTCTGTAAAATGGGTGTAATACTTCACAGAAGTGTTGTGAGGCTTAGTTAAACTCTGGACAGTGCTTGGAACACTTTACATGTTAACTATCTCCTCCTGATCACATACAACAGGCTCATAATTGAAAATACCACTATCTCCTGCAGCTAAACTGTTAGCTATCTGCTATGAAAAGGCCACCAGTTCTAATTACGGTGACCAAATAGCTTTAATTTACCTGCTATTGTTCTAGTACTTACAATATTAAATACTCCTTTTAAGTTCCGACTCTAAGAAGATGTTAAGAGCCTTGAGTCATGGTGAGGATTCGGCTCTCTGTTCTGCTGATGTCTGACTTTTTCTGCTTGCAGTGCAAATCGAGGAAGAGAAATTTTGTTGCACACACAAGTGTCAGTCTTTCGAGATAGCAGTTTTCAGCCAGGAGGGACATTCCAAGGAAAATCTTATCACAACACAAAGGAAACAGATGGCTTTGTCGAGATTTTCTTAAGCCAACCTACTGTGCTTATATAAATAAGAATGGGGGAGAAATGAGAAAGTGCTGTTTCAGTTTACCACACTTACTCTCTATTTTTAAACCGAGGAAGCTGACTGCTGGTGGGGGCTTTTCCAATTGTAGCCTCAGCGCAGGCCACTGCCGAATGTTTAACCCCCAGTGACAAGTCAATGTTAATTGACTATCTATGCTCATTAAAGGCGGGCAGAGTTAAGCCCTCACTGAAGAGAAGAATCATCAGGCTCTGAACCCTGAGTAAATCCAAATACCGAGACCGCTCTCCACTCAAAGGATGAAAATGCTATCTCCTACCCCTCGCTGCACACAGGCTTTGGGGGAACCAACGCGGGGGGGCGGGGGGAGACAAAATTCAATTCCCTCCCAAATTGGGGGCAGCTTCACATGCACACCCATGTCCTCTACTTCAACCCTACATCGCAGTTCCTTTATAAAAAAAAAAAAAAGGTGGACAATTTAAGAATGAGTCCTATGTGGTTGTATGCAAATTACTCTGAGCCCCTATGGAATTTCATAGTGAATGAGAGCCTTGTGATAGGTTCTTTTGCCCCAGCCTGCGGCAGCGGTATAATTGTTAAATTCTATAGGGTGCTACATAAGCACAGACCGTGAGGCTCTCGTTCACTATTAAATTCTGAAGGAATTGGGAAATTGCTCAGCTAAATCCTCATCAAATTCTATTTTGTGCCGTCATGTACAGTGGGGTAAAACTGTTGAAGATTGGCTCTGCATGCTAAATGTTGGGGCCTCGAACAAGGGATGAACACTCACTTTCTCCGGTGAGAGGGGTGGGAATTGTGGGAGATGACAGTGCTTTGTGGTTTATTTAAATGGTGAATTAATTAAAAAAAATTACATGACTTGAAACCATTGTGTTCTGCACATCATTCTACAATCATCTTATCGTGTAACCCCCTTTTCCTTCCTGCCCCCCGTCTACTCACTTATTGCATCTTGTCTTTACATTTAAATTGTTCAGGGCAGTGACAGTCCAATGAGGCCCCATGCTTCATCTGCGGACTTTGGGCAGTACCATGATGATTCTGCACAAGCGCCGTTCAGAACAGCAAGGCTGGCGTGTAGACTGAACCCAGATCCTTCTGCTTCAAATCTCGAGCTGCGGGCAAACCTGTTAGCATGATGGGGTCTAGGACACAAGTGCGCTGCTCTGAATCTATTCAGCAGAATATAGTGAAGCACATAGAAATTAACCAGTTAAGTGATGTGATAACTTGCAGGAATCAGAGGCCTCCTCGGGTGGTCCAACCACATCAGCCATTAACAGTCATCAAACATTTTAATAAGACTATTAGTTTGAAAATTCTCTGAGCAATTGTTTGTGTTTTGGTTTGATTTTTGTCTCCATTCGAGTCCATCCGTAGTTGGCCATTTAGCTGGGGCTGCCTTGAGTCTGCATTCATCTTCTCAGACTTATCTCCGTGTAGATCTCAGTTAAATGGTGGACACTTAAATAATTCTCTGATACTGAGTGAAAGGGGTGAGCAGTGACAACCTTCTCTACTGTGGGTTTTAATTTAAGTCTTCTGAGCTAGATCACATTTTTAAAAGACCTATCAAAATGCAAACAAATTTTGTCGTTCAATATTTAACTAAATATTTTTGGGAAACCAATTTTCCTATTTATTTTAGACAATAACATATATTCTTAATTATCTAAAGTTTGGGTTCATTTTAAGGCTACTAATACAGCATAGTCATTATCTGATAAATGCTGACCTAGTCTTCTCATGAGTCAGACTAATCTGCTCCATCTTGTGAATATTTCTTTGCTTATTCACTTTCATCACAACCAAGAAACTGAACACTTACTTATGCATTTGGGAATCTATACATCTACTGTGCACCATGTAGTGTTGTGTCACTTCCAGACCTGCGACTCTTCTTTGCTCCAAAACACATGAGCCACTGATTCCAGTGTGGGTGTCCTCAGTCTGATGAGGGAAATTATTACAATTCAGAATACTGTTTGGGGGTTACCCAGCTGTGAAATATGCTAAATGTAGTCCAATCCTGTAGTTCTCGTGTAGACAGACCCCCAAATGGTAGTAGAGGGAAGTCCATCTGTGTAAGGACAACAAGGGTCTATGTTAGTTTCCAAACTTGGCCAACCGAGAGCTCTGTGGTAGAGTTGATCAACAGTGTTGTAAGGATTCATTAAAATCCAATTTTGCTTTCTATCACTCACACAATTCTGCTTTGCTGTTCATTGAGACCACTTGGCCATTAGCTCCCGATAGGCCATGTAGCGATAGCCCAGTGGTTTGAGCATTGGCCTATTAAACCCAGGGTTGTGAGCTCAATCCTTGAGGGGGCCATTTAGGGATCTGGGGCAAAAATTGGGGATTGGTCCTGCTTTGAGCAGGGGGTTGGACTAGATGATCTCCTGAGGTCCCTTCCAACCCTGATATTCTATGATTCTATGAATGTAGTAGTGACTGCATGATATACAAGTTGAAATCAGTATTAAAACTTCCACCCTTCACACCAAATTGTAGGGCATGAAAGACAGGTCTCAACATTTGCACAGTTAAAGCTGATTTTCTGGGATAGTAGACAAGCAAGATGGAGGTAAAATAAAACCGACTATTTCAGGTTCTTCCAATAGTGGGTTAAGTGTCTACATCTGATTGCTGTTAAAGATGGGCAAACACTAGAACCCCCCCACCCCCACGTGGCAGAGAAGTTAATTGTGTATGGTCCTGCAGTAGAGAGATCATCCCTTATTTAGTCTTATTGCAAATTTAAAAGGTTCAAGGGAAACACTGAGGGATTCAGCAGGACACACTCAAAATTGGACGCAGCTGGCAAGGCATTTGTGTTTTCTCAACACACCATTTTAAAGGCTTCACTTGGCCAGCAAAAGATGCAGTTAGAGTGGTAAGAAGTATTCTAATCAGTGTCCTCAGAAAATTGCAGAGTTGTGCTCCTTTCCTGGAAACCTTGATATTTTTCTAGTTGATGGTCATGTTGTTATATTAGCAGGTCCGTACTCACAAAGTAGGGTGTGAAATGAACACTGTGGCACCACTAAAACACACAATGATGCATCCTTGGAATTAGGAGGGGTACAAGTTGTGTAGGTCCGCATATAATATTTCCCTGTATGTAAAATCGGCATACGTTGTAATACATTTTCCAATGAATGTTTTCCTTTCTCATCATTTTACCCTTAATCCACAGACTTCTGTTCAAAAACCAGCTTATTTCATTAGTATCCAAAAGTCATTAGCATCTGGGTCTGCCTCCTGTAAGAAGTTCCAGGGAAGTTAGATTCCTGGAGTACGTAAGCCCCAGCAGACTTTGAAATGAGTTGATAGCTTGTGGTTTGCACACCTCTAGAGAGGGAACTAGATTGAGCCCCCCATCAGTTGGCACAAATTGGCTGCTATGATGAGTCTGGAGTTCGAGTGCTTGACCCCGTCCTGCCAAGTCCGCCATTTTTCCTGGCACCCTGCTGGCTTAGGGTCCTTTGGTCAGGCTGTTGCAGTGCTTCCGGTCCTGAACATTGAAGTAGCATGAGTTGCCCCCCCCTCCCCAACCAGATCATGAACCTGGCTTAAAATTAACATTCTACAACGTATTTGTGGGGGTTTTTTATTGGCCATCTGGTGTGAGAGTTTAGGGTTCACTTTTTCAAACTTTTCTCCACACGAAATCATGAGGGGCTAGAAACTTTTTAAACAAAGGTAAGTTAAGAAAAGATGGTCCAGTGGTTGGGGGAGGAGCCTACTACCAGGGAGACAGAAGTTCTAATCCCTGCTGTGCCTGAGGGACATTGGACATGCCACGCAGTCTCTCTCGGTCTCCCTTCTGTATCACTGCAATGGGGACAATAGCATGCCCCTCTGTCACAGGGTATTGAGGACAAATTCATTAAAGACAGAGGCACTCGGATACTACAGCAAGGGGCTCAAACAAGTAATTTATGAATCTAATCTGAGGCCAGAAGGAACCGTCAGATCACTTAGTCTGACCCCCTATGTCACAGGTCACTAAATACCACCAAACCCAACCACCAGAATTAGACCCAAGTATTACAGCCCTCAGGGGACTGTGTGACAGGCAGAGAACAGGAAGGACTAACATGCATCAATGCCTCAGGCTCTGGCAGTAGCAGGAAACTGATTTAGTTGGATACCCAGACGATGCTAACAAGTGACCCATGCCCCACGCAGCAGTGGAAGGCAAAAAAATCCCCAAGGTCCCTGCAAATCTGAGCTGGAGAAAGATTCCTTCCTGATCCCAAATGCTGTGATCAGTTAGAGCCTGAGCATGTGAGCAAGGCCTACCAAGCCAGCAGAACAAATTATCAGTTACCACCTCACAGTACTAGCTCACCCTATACATAGTCCCACCTCCAACTGTAGCTATCTTTGAAGCATCAGAGGACAAACCCATGAATACATTGGATTGAGGGCAGAGGAGAAGGAGTGTCCTTCCTGACCCTTATAGATGACTGTCTGAAGCCCTGAAGGATGAGATTTTAGGAACATAAGGTGAACTAGGAGGGACACCTTGGCTGCTGAGTCCTGCCCATCACCACATGACTCCAGGAGGGGGGGCTTTGAGAAGGATACCAAATAGGAGACTCATACAACTGAATATTAATGTTAGTCACATTCCAGAGGTTACTTAACAGATTTTAGGACTAGAAGAGACCATTAGATCTAGTCTGACCTTCTGAACCCCACAGGCCATTAAGTTTCACCCATTTATCCCCGTACAGAGTCAATAACTTATGTGGCTAAAGCATTCCTTCCAGGAAGGCATCCAGTCTGAACTTGAAGACATCAGGAGGTGGAGAATCCACCACTTCCCTTGGCAGTATGTTCCAATGGTTCATCATCCTCACTGCTACTTTTTTTGCCTTATTTCTCATTTGAATGTGTTTGGCTTCAGCTCCCAGCCATTGGTGGTGGTTACATTTCTCCACGAGATTCTCAAGCTCTTTATTACCCAGTATTCTCTCCTCATGAAGGGACCTACCAAGTCACCTCTCAATTCATACAGTGTACCAGATAAACAGAGGAAGCTCTTTAAATCTCTTTGCAAGGTGTTTTCTCCACCCTCCAATTATTTTTGTGGCTCGTTTCTGCACCCTCTGATTTTTTTTTTTTCAACCTCTTTCTAAAACATGGCACCCGAACTGGCTGCGTCATTCCAATGTCTGTCACCAGTGCCGTGTACAGAGGTGAAATCACCTTCCCGCTCACCAGTCCCCTGATTCGACATCCATGGATCACATCAGCTTTCTGCTACAGCATTACACGGGGAGCTCACGTTGAGTTGCTTGTCCACGTTGACCCCTAGGACCTTTTTGGAGTCACCATGTTCTAATGTACAGTCTCCTGTTCTGTAGGTATGCCCTGCCCTCATTGTTCCTAGATGCATAACTTTTACATTTAGCTATATTTATATGCACTTTGTTTGAATGGGCCCAAGTCACTACGCAAGCCAGATCACTTTATATGATCACCCTCATTGTTATATATTATGCCACCAGTCTGCCATCCCCAAGTTTTATCAGCAGTATCTAGCAGAATCCTGCTAGAAACACAAGCAGTCAACGATGATTCCCCACAACCTGTGAGATAGGCCAGTTAGCCATTTATTAATTCATTGAATGTGTGTTTCACTGATTCTACATAGTGCAAATTGTAATGTCTGAGTCTGACTATAAGCTCTTCAGGACAGGAGATGTCTGTCAGCATTTTGCTTGGTACTGTAAAATACAGAAAAGTAGACAAGATATTTATTGTAGGATTATAAAATATTTACGCATGTGGAGGCACCATTACATAAAACCAATACAATTATTTGGTGTAAACACAGGGGTGAAACATTACAAAGACTATCTCAATATCTTATGTAAGGGAAGTAATTTGGGTTTTCTTCCATTATGCAATGTTTTCCTCTACTGTTTAGCTGATTCTAAAATCAGCAAAATACATATGAATTCCTTCTGCTGATTTGTATCAACACTATTGCAAATTCAGCAATTTGTCTCAGGGGAATGTCTGGGTAGCAGCCCGTGAAGAGCGATGATGCCATTTCTCGACTTTGCTTTCTAAAAATAGAATCCTGCTGATCTTGCCACAGTGTGAACCTCCCAAATAAATAGGAACCTTTTCTCCACCAAGAGCCTCAGACAAACATTGAGATTGAACTTGCTGTTGAGAGGTCAACTCACAACTCTAGCCAGAATGAGATCCCACCCTGCTATTCTGCTGGTCTCTCTGCTGGTGATCTGTCACTCTGTTTACGCAGGTAAGTACTTTCATTTCTTGATGGGGCAGGAGGGGTTATGCTCACTCTTCTTGAGAGAGTAAGGTAATCATTAAAAATGGTTTTCTCTCATCAGATTTGCAATGTGTGGTCCAGCGGACCAGGCACTGCTCTAGGAGTCTGGAGACCTGGGTCCTGTTCCCAGCTCTGATACCTATTGTGTGACTTTGGGCAAGTCACTTCACCTGCCTGTGCTTCTCTGCCTCAAAAAACTTACAATCCACATTAATGACAAGAGAGGGGGAAGAGACTCTCTTATGTGTAGGTACAGCGCCTAGCGCAATGGGAACCTGCTCTCTGTTGAGGCCTTCAGGCACTACTGTACCGCTAATTAAAAGATGCACCTAAAGATGCAGAAAGAGGCACCTTGTGGATTTTTCAAAAGCACCAAACTCCCATTGAAATCAATATTATCGTTAAATACCTTTAAAAATCTGGCCCTTACTCATGCTTCATAGTATCTTACTCCTCCAATTACCTCATTTGTTTTAATAAGGCTACTTGTGGAGTAAACGCAACAGACGCTGATCCTCTGTCTCAATTCCCCATGGGTACAATAGGGATGATACCACCTACCTTACAGGAGTACTGCAAGGACTAATGCATTAGTCAGTACAGTGCATTGAGATCCTCCGATGGAAGGGGCTTTAGAAATACAAGGTATAATAATTATTTCCGTTAGTTGTGGCTAAAACTCCATTAATAAAGTACTAGAAAGCAAGGATTTCTCTGTCTCATTAGGTAAGTGTAAGATACTTACTCTATTGCTATCCCTGAATTATACCAAATTTGATGAATTTTTGCTCCACAGCTATCCTAGAAACCAACGGTTCCTATAAGAGCTGCAGATGCACAAAGCAGACTTCAGACTTTATATCGCCAAGGAGATATGAAAGTATTGAGATCATTCCTTTTGGGGGCGCCTGCCGAACCACAGAAATTATGTAAGTGGCATAAATTGCTTTTAACTAGCCTTGCTGCACCAAGCCTCTAATTGTAAGTGTAATTGGTGCCCTCTTCCTAACTAAAGTAGACACACTGACGCAGTGTATACCTTTACATTTCAGCTTCCATATAACAACATAGCTAGATACTGGGTCACTTTTTGTATTTATAGAAATAAAGTACAAAGAGTAGGTTTTAATGCCCAAAGTCACAGGATTGACTTAGCACTCAGAGGAAAATCAAGTATAAAATCTTGTTGGCTTAACTACAGCCTTGAACCGTCTTTTTTTTTTTTTCCAGCTGTGCGAACTGATTCCGGGGTAGTAAGAACAGATTCAAATCAAACACGTGTTAAATGCAGAAACTTTTTAATTTTGTTTTTAACTTCATGTGCTTCTGCACTTCCTGTTCTTTGGACCAGACCGGAAGTGGAAGAACCAAAATACCACAAGGAATTACTCTTGTGCTATTCTCAGCCTGTATGGATCCAGGAAGTACTGGAAATCTTCCCAAACAGCTTGAGGTCACTGGATTTCTAGCCCAGTTCTGAGACCATAGAATTAGGGATACACTTTAGAGTGGAGATGAAATGAGTGAGTAGGATTTGGTTTGGAAAAAACTTCTCGATCAGGTGTTGGTTTTGTCAGACTAATAACAGGGACCCAGGTCCCATTTTATCTGAGACAAAGTTTGAGACTGAGAACTAGAGAAAGTATTTCAGTTTGGTCTCTTCTGTTTTCTAGAGAAACACCTACAGTTTTCAGAGGGGTAGCCGTGTTAGTCTGGATCTGTAAAAAGTGACAGTCCTGTGGCACCTTATAGACTAACAGATGTATTGGAGCATAAGCTTCTGTGTGCTGCTAGTGTGTGACCAAAGCATTTAACACGTTTAAAATATGCTCCTCCCTAGTTATTTCAAAGGAGTGGGATTTATTTGATTTGTAGAAATACATGTGCTAGAACTTGCATCAGTCCAGCGATCTCCCTCCTTCAATCACACACATGATCTTGATTGCCCAGTTATGTGTAACTGCAAGTTGTCTCGTTGACTTTGCAGAGTGGGGGCTTTAGAAGACGTGTCTACTGATCACATGTGGTACGAATTAAATCTGAAATTTTGTTGTGCTTTGAATAATTGAAAACTTGTACTCGTCCTCATGTCATGCAGAAATTACTTCTATTTGCCCATTCCTCTACATTCTCAGTACTGCTCCATAAGTTGCCTGTTTGAAGGATGGCTATTGCTGCTAATAAATTATTTGAAGGAAGAACGGTATTTAATGAAAACTTAAACTCCGCTTGTTTTTCAGACTCAAACTAAAAACAGGGCAGAAATTGTGTGTGAATCCCAAGGCCCCCTGGATGCAGAAATTGCTGACTAAGATCCGTAACCAGTAAGTCTCATTTAAATTATTTGCCTGTAATTGGATCCAGTCTTGCAACCATTCTTCATGAGTAGTCTGACATCAATGGTACTGTGTGCATGAGTAAGAATTACTCATGCAATGAAAGTTTGCAGAACTGCCCCCTGAGTTGTAACAGTTCAGACTAAAGAGACCTAATCTTAAATGAGGCAGCTTCATACAGTTAGGCTTCAAGTTAATGCTTTGTTATACAGCAGTCTGAGTGCACAAGTTGTAGTTACGGTTATATTTGAATTTTTATTCTAACCCTCTGTTTTATCAAGTTCGCACTTCTCTAAAAAATGCCCCTTCCAGCCTGCAGTCCACTGCTTGGTCTCTGCCAGGAAAGAAATTATCCTGGGAAGGTTGAGCAAGATTCATCTGGTCATTTTTAATTAATAGAAAAGCAAAAATAATATCCCCACTTAAACTTCAAGAAACTTATTTGATCAACTCCACAAATCAAGCTTTCTGGTTGGCTATTCTCTCTGGATATTTCCATGTCCTTAACAGTGTGATATCTGAGTGCTCAGAAACACCAAATTACTTTAACTTTACTACATCCGTGTAAAGTAAGGAAGTACTAGTTTCACAATTGTAAACAGGTTAGAACACTGACTCATGAAAGCCTTTTATCTCATTGTGTGACCTTTGTCAAATTGCATAAGCAAGTATACTGTAGAACCAGGATCTCAAGTCCCAAGTGAGTGCTCTAACCACAAGACCATCTCTGTGCTAAGGACTAGACTCATTCTTTTATTATTAGAAAAAGAAATTAAATGGTAACTTTGGGGAAGTCAGAACAACCGCTTGTAAACTACGTACTAATACTTGATTGGCTTTGCAACCAGTTAGGTTTTAAGCTCAAAGCTAAGCGCTGTAAAATTTTCCTTTTAAAAAACTGATTTATGAACTTTTTTCCAGTGGGAGCAGATTTAAGCCAATGCTGAAGGCTTTTGAAAACCCAACCCTTCGTGATCTAACATTTAACAGGGATATTTCCCTTCCTGATTTTTGAACATTTACTTTTGGAACTTTAAAATTTTTGTTCAATATAAAATCTAGAAGATGTACAACATGGTTAAGATAAAGGATATTGTGAGAATAATTCTCAATTCCGGACTCTTGAGTAATAAAATACAAAGCATTACACCAATAACGTAAACTCTCATTTAATGGCGAAAATTGACAGCTAAGTCCGCTGAGACAATGTTATCTAATCAATTAGGCCATTTTAGGACAAAGTTGATCGTTAGTGATAAAGCTGAACAAAGTCCAGTCAGGAAAGTTTTACATGCTGCGTGTCTATTTTCAAATGAGAGATGTTACTCTTTTTTCTTAACCCTCTGTACAATCATCTAGCTCAAACATCAGGCCTGTCCCATTTCTTGCTTAGATAAAATCAATGGATGGCTATGAATGAAAAGCTCTGTGTGCAGGATAATTATCACAATTGCTTGGTTTGTTTTTTCATATAATTAAGACGGGTCCTAAATAAAGTTTGAGACCATCTTTATCCCCCATCTTACAGATGGGAAAACAAGGCAGAGAGATTTAGTGATTTTTTTTCACAAGGTCAAGAAGTACAGCTGTCACAGCATACCCACTTTCTCTGCATTTACTTTTCTTATTTTCCCCTTACAGAAAGGAACAAACGTCTTCCTCACAAAATGAATAGAAGCCTAAACAACTTGAGAAGGAAAAAGGATGGAGGGCACAAATCTGATTGTTTCCTAATTTTGCTTTTGCTGCTGCTTATCTTTGTCTTGCTCAGCCCACAGAATTAATCTTTCTAAACAAGCAGCAACTTTTGTTAGCTACAGCTCCCTCTCACATCTTTCAGAAAAGCTCGACCTATTTTTACATTAGTCAGATTTCTTGTTCAGTGTTTCAATGTGCTACCTCATGCATCATGAGTCATGGAAGAGTAATATCAAATCAAACCAACTAGAACAATACAACTTTGGTTTCTTGGAATAAATGGACTAATGTTTACCAAGTATTATGGCATCTGCTATAAGAAGAATTTGTAGAGTGAGCTATTACGTAATGATCCTGCATTTGATTCCTCAGTGTCCTTTTTCCGTGATGCATATTCAAAACTTCCCAAATATTAATCCCTACCTTGTTCTTTGCCAGTAAATTTTAAATCACAGTATGTCTTAAAGGGCCCTTTCCACGCTTGTTGGAATAAATGTGAAGCACTTTCAGTGCAAAGTATTCTTTGAACAGACTGTAATCTTTTAACTTTTTATAATGTACTCTTCATGTGTGTGCTATGAAGCAAGTGCAATTCAATTAAAGCTCACAGTTTACAATAATTGCGTCCTCCTTTTAATCTAGTGCTGATGACTCTCTGGAGTTTTGGCAAAAGCCATCTGCAATTCGTACAGCGCCTAGCACAATGATGTCCTGGTCCATGACTGGGGGTGCTATTCCAGTACAAATAATAAATAACCAGTCCCTGCCCCTGACCTGCCTCTTCTCTGCCTCCTCCCCCTCCCGGAAAGTCCTAAGCGCCGCCAAACAGCTGTTATGTAGTGGGGGAGGAGCGGGGATACGGCACTGGGTGGGGAGGGGGCGGATCCGGACCGCGGGATTGCCAGTCTCGCGCCGCTCCTGGAAGTGGCCGGCACCATGTCCCTGTGGCCCCTGGTGGGGCAGAGGGCTCCGCGCGCAACCCTTGCCCCACACTCC